>NC_080077.1:85794744-86116306 GCF_949987535.1 Balaenoptera acutorostrata
TTTCCTGGTGGTCCAGTGGTTAGGACTCGCGCTTTCAATGCCAAGGACACAGGTTCAATCCCTGGTTGGGGAACTAAGATCCAACGAGCCGTGCGGTGCGGCCAAGAAATAAAATAATAACTAAAAAATAAAAAATAGCACAAATGAATCTACATACAAAACAGAAACAGACTCACAAACACAGAAAACAAGCATATGGTCACCACAGGGTGGTGGAGGGACAAGTTAGAATTATGGGATTAACAGATACAAACCACTTTACATAAAATGGATAAGCAACAAGGATTTACTGTATAGCACAGGAATTAAATTCAACACCTTGTAATAACCTATAATGGAAAATAATCTGAAAAAATATACGTATGTATATCTGAATCACTCTGCTGTACACCTGAAACTAACACAATACTGTAAACCAACTATACTTCAATTTTTTAAGAAAAACTCCAGACTAAACCATAATTTTTTATAGATTTTCTTATATTGGAAGATAAAGCTATCCTAAATACCATTTGCTACACAATTTTAAAAATTCCTTTTATTTTCTTTTTAAGTTTGAGTTCAAGATGATCATTGGTCCTTGAAATGCACTCTTTACAAAAGATCAACGGCAGACATCTGAAGGTCTGTCATCAATCACTCTTAGAAGCAAGCAATCACTTGGATCTCTTATAAAACGAAGACCAAAAGTTGTTGGGGAGAGGAGGATGTCGAAGAGAATAGAAGATGACTAGAAAGCTTATAATTCTCTCCCCTCTGGACCCTCAAAGTCCTCACATTTACCACTCAAAATACATGTGATCAAGAAATTAGCACATATTTCCAACAGCACCTCATCTAAAGCTCTGTTTTAAGTAAAATATTTTCAAAAAAATCATTTCTATATGATACTATAGCTAAATGCCATTCAGAGTTAACAAAACTCCACCTAACACCTTAGGCAAAAAATACTGACGTTGATAAATGTACACAAGTAATTGAAAATGTAATATACCTATAGGTCTTTTCTTTAAAATGATGAATGAATGCATGTCTTGGCTTTAGTAATTGACTGGAAGAGCGGGTATTTCTTTGATTTTACTCTACTCCAAGAAAGCATTAAAATGAAAACGTTTCACACAACAGGACCTCTCAACCAGTGAGGAATATTCCTGTTAGTTACATGCTATGCCTTGAGATAATTAAAACTAATACCAAGTACGTTTGCTCAGCAAGACCTAAGTCATCAGTGAAAAGTTTTTAAACAGTATAAAGGTTTGATCATGATCCAAAGTTCAATAAGACCCCAAACTATTTCATACCCTCAATAATAATTATACACCCTCAATAATAGAATTTTTTTAAATTAACAATAATAGTAAATACTGACATAGAAGTGACCAGAGGTAGGGAATTCAGGAAATAACACAGACCACGAGGGAGATGAAATAAATCTTTGCAGTAAGGCTCAACAAGGACAGGGTCACCAAGCAAGTTAGAGGCAAAGCTTGTTAGACTCATGCCTGGCTTTACTAAACACCGTCCACATCTGCATACATTTGGCAATAATCTCTCTGAGAAATACCTTAAGTCAGCCTGAAGGTGGTAATCTCTTCCCCAAAATAACCTCTTCTATCAAGAATTTCAACTACAAAAGCATACGTTTTCTTTCAAGCAGGGAACGTGCAGTTAACAACATACACTCGAGCTAGATCTCCTGGGCTCAAAATCTTGACTCTACAGTCCAGACTCCCACCTCTATCTCATCCCAGTAAAGTCGGAATTTCCCCTAACGCTCACACCTGCTCCTCTGGGCTGCACCCCCAGGCTGGGCTCTAGAGCAAACTGAGATAAGCTGAGATGCGGACATGGTCTCCTAACCTACTGGAGGAAAACACACACTATCAACTATGCTGGGAGGCTCCCAAGACCACCCTCAGGTTTGGTAATCCACTAAGAGGACTCCCGAGACTCTACGTACAGTTGTATTCATGGCTGTGGTTTATTACCGCAGAAGGCCACCGAGCGTGCTGGCAGAAGGAAAAGGTACAAGGAGCGAAGTCGGGGAGAAATCGGGCACAGACGTGCAGGTGTCCCCTTCCAGTGGAGCTGCACTGAATATGCTTCTCAGCAATGAGTTCTCACAACAGGTGTGAAGTGTCACCAACCAGGGAAGCTCACTAGAGCCTCCGTGCCTAGGGGTTTTGCCCAGGGGCTTGCCTACCACACATGCAATTTCCAGACTCCCAAAAGGAAGGCAGGTGTTCAGCATAAACCACACTATTTGTATGAAGAGTTTAGACACGGTGACTGGCTTATCAGTTACGGTGGTGAGACCCTTCCCAAATCCAAACCCCCCCCCACCCCCCCCACCCCCGGCCCGATGCCAGCCAGGGGCCGACCTTGCAATCAGTCCTGCTTCCAACAGACCAACAGATCCTTTAAAATGGACCTCATCTACCTGTTGCTTGATTCATTCCCAGCTCCTAGAAAAGTGCTTAAAATATACGGTAGCCACTTAAAAAATTTTAATGAGAAAATTCCTGGGACTTCCCTGGCAGTCCAATGCTTAGGACTCCACGCTTCCACTGCAGGGGGCACGGGTTCGATCCTTGGTTGGGGAACTAAGACCCCACATGCCACACGGTGCAGCCAAAAAAAAAAAAAAAAACTTCCTGACTCTTCCACTTCCGAGCTGTATGACCTTGGGAAAGTTACTTAAGTTTTTTGTGCCTCAGTTTCCTCATTTGTAAGATAAAATAATATTACCTACCTCAAAAGATTGTTTTGAGGATTAATTATATATGTTAATTAATACATGTAAAATGTATGATCACACCAGTGCCTGGCAAGAAGGAAGCACTATATAATGTATTTGTATGTATGTAATATTATTTGCTTTTTTCATTTGAACTTCCAACCTTACAGTTTTACCTTCTCCAAGTCACAGTGAGTTCTCCCCATGTTAAATTTTTAATGAACCTATAATCTACAAATAGATTAGAATTTAACTGATCATCGTTTCGTATCTACTGAGATCCCTAAGTACTTTGTGTGCCACATGCAAAACTTTCTAGCACACTTGACAGTACCTGACATGATGCTTAATCTTTGCAGTGACCAGGAAATACCGACTTACCAATGAAATTTAAGCCTGTTAAGTCAACTCTTTAAAGTGGTCAGAATGTAAGGCAGGCAACACTTTCGATAATAACTACAACTTAAACAAAATGGCCTCCAAGTTTCTTTGATCTTCTTCTATTGAGAAATGGAGAGAAAACTGAGTTGACTCTATCCAGGGAAAACAGTAGCAGCAGCAGCAGCAGCAGGAGGAAAAGGCTTGAGTTTATAATGTAGTCAATACATAATTACAATATCAAATATCTGACTTTGCCTCATAGAAAGCATGAGTTCAAGTCTGTACAGGTCGGTAAGGGCAATGTATGTATCTCGTACAGCAAGAATTAAGGAGATGTAAATTTACTTAATTAATGAAATCAAGTAGTGAAAGAACATTTTAATCTTAAAAAAAGAAAAAGACAAAGAAGTAGTATTGGGAAGAAAAAAGCAGGGGACCACATGCAGCCAAAGTTATAAACTGACGAGTCAGAGAGACCCGTGGTTTCCATCGCAGCTCCAACACCAGAACCCGCACATAATCATCAGGGGAAACCTCGGGATCCACAGAATTATACGAACGGACCCATAAGACTGAAGTTTAGCATTCTGGGGGAACTTTTAGATTGGCAGGTCTCTTTAGACGAATTATAATCACAGACTTCTGTTTACATGAATTTATCCTACAAGCATCAACATCACCATAAACACCTCAAGGTGAACTTTACTTTTTAGTAAGAATTACTTTAAAATAGGTTTATGTAAGAACTCTTAGGTATCAAACACTAAATGAAAAATGTTCCCCGTCCTCAACTACCCCCAGTGGACTCCAGGACTGGGTCTCACAATCTCCATTCCACGTTTCTAATTTGAGAAGAGGCTAGAAAGCTACAAGGCTCGCTTGAAGGCAAGGGACCGGACATGCATGAGGTCGGCCAGCGGTCTGCACGCGGGAGGCACAGGTGCAGCAGAGGCCGTCCTTCTGCAGCCAGGGCAACCGACAAGGACGTCTAACAGACACTGGCCGCAGCGGCCTCAGTCCTGGTTCTCCGGTCAGTGCGGGGGGGGGGTGGGGGGTGGGGGTGGGGAGAAGCAGCCAGGGCAGTGGTGGCAGGGGCAACAGCGTGTGCCCTGGGAACCAGAAGTCCAGTAGTGGCTCCCTGACTTTTGTCCCTCCGGCCCTTTCAACGATGCTGTGAGCAGCCTATTCCTTAATAGAAATTATATGACAGCTACGGTGGCTCTGTTTCCTGCCCTGTGGGCTGACCTACGGTACATTCACGTTAAGAGAGTTCAGGTCCTCTTACACTCTTGCCGGGACCACTGTTACAACCAGGTGACTTGCCAGCCAACTCTCACCACTCCAGCTCTTCCTCTGACCTGCCACCACCAAGTCTGAGCATGCTTAATAACACTTTACCTAAAAAAGGGTCGTACGGAAACCTCTCATGTTCTTTTATATACCTGACTGTGCCCTTTAATTCCTTCTCCACCTGGCAGATGAAGTCCCACCCCACGTTCAGAGCCGGGCTCGAAGGAGACTGCTTCTGGGAGTCTTTCCCAACAGGTCGCTCGCTCACCATGCCCAAATGCGCCCTCACGTCCGCACGCCTGCTGCTGCCCTCAGCTGTGTGCTCATTCCCATCCACTCTTTCAGAAGATATTTGTTGAGTCGCGTGAACTACTGTATATCACCCACTGTGCCAAGGGCCGGGCCTACAAGGCAAAACAAGACAGACGAGGTCTCTTCCCTCTTAAGCTATAATCCAACCCCTGATTTCCCAATAACTATCCAAATAATGTTTAATTACAATTGTGGTTAAGTGTAATAAAGGACTCAGGGTGCGTCTGACACGTATAAGCGGAAGCCTCGCCTAACCTGGGAAGATCAGGGAGAATCCTTTCCCTTAAAGAGACACTTAAGCAGAAACTGGAAGATAGGTAAACTGACCAGGTAAACACTTGTTAGAGAGCTTCCTAGGCAGAAGAAACATCATGTGCAAAGGCCCTGAGACAGCATTCTAGGAGCTGTGAAGACAACCAAGGCACAGAAGTCAGGGTGCAAGGAGAAGAGCAACCCCAAGTAAGTGGCGAGGGCGGCACTCCTCACAACCACTATTCTAACACTGAGTACACTGGTTTAGAATTATTCATGCGCAAAAATACAGCCCCCACTAAACAAGCTCCTTCAGGTCTTAGAAACATGTTCAGTCCTCTAATCCAACACAGCGCGCAGCAGTGTGTCCTCAAGTGAAGAAATGAGTGGGTGATCTGGGCCGAGAGCCTAACCTCTCCATACCAGGCAGTCTCTAGGGTTCAAACACCTTCTGCTTCTGACCCCCCAAAACTCAGACACATTTTCATGCCAACCCATACGTGCTCAGAATCACAGCCAGCATTAACCACAGACGAAACTTTAAACACTGGAAGTAAACTTTTACGTCGGCAAGGGGCTGGCTCCAAATCCCCACTGCTCCTCCATAAAGTGCCACCAACCAGGAAGCAACAGAACCGCTTTCAGACTCCCACGGAGCCCCGCACGAGGCCGAGGCCGGGGAGAGGAAGGCCGGTACCATCTAGCTGTCCGCATTCTCCAGTCTCCCAACACATTTGCTAAGAGTAGGACCGAGAGCAGGAAACTGGCACCTATGCCATCCTTTTCTCCTTCCTTACCTCCCAAATTCTATCAAATGGGGCAGCACACACTGGTGACTCGGTAAGAAAATTTCACAACCCAAATGACAGACTTCTGCCCGTTAGTAAAAGGCAACAGAACAGGGCGATCTCTAGCCCTAAACTTTAGCGCTGGTACAAAGAGCAGTGGAGGAAGCCTTCTTTTTAAGAAAGAAAATTGAATTAACTAGGAAGTGGCTTCAAAATATATGAAAAGCTTGATGTAGTTTATTAGGCAGTGAGGAAAACATCAATTCATATAGACAATATGGAATCACTTTATTATAACTGAGCTGTAAAATAAGACCTTTAGCATGCCTTTTAAAAGTACATATAATCAGAATTCCACTACCTACATCTACTGTGTCACCTGGCATACATAATAATGGATCCAAAATCATGTAATAGGCCAAGAATTCCACTAAGAGAGCTCCCTAATGGAGCTGGATCATACCAAAGACTCAAAAACTTTACAAAATACATTTACTCATAGCAACTGCCCAATCATGTCAATTTTTTTCAATTATGACAACTGTGAAATCAAGTCTCATTCAACCAACAAGTGGTTTGAGCTGTAATTTGTTTTCCCCTGAAGGATCAAGATAAAACAGTGAAATAATTTAGATCATTTTAACACTATGCTAGATTTATCAGCAACAGGAAAAAGTGGTGACCCTTCTAAATCATGGCTGTGGTGGTCACGCCTTTCACAGCACATCCTTGAGCGTTTGGTACTTACTCTCTTCTCTCCCACCTTCTCCACTCCTCAAACACAAACAAACCCACAAACAGAAGACCAAACAAAACCAAAATAAAAAAGACATCTATTCAATACATATCTACTGACCTCAGTGGCAATCCAACTAGTGAGCAAAACTAACGCTCCCTATGCCTCTGGTCAGAAGAAGTAACATTTTGGTCCTAATTTGAGAAGTACCTGATTCTCCTTCTCCCACCCCAAAAAGAGTAAATGGAAATGTCAACATGTGGTAAATAATGGCTTTTTTTACACCTATAAATTATTTTAGGAAGCATTAGTGAAAATCTGATTTTATAAAATACCTTTTGGCGGAAAGAAACTCGAACAAAAATTATTTTTGAATGATTTCTATACATAAAGGAAGGTAACTGCTGAAACTTACTCAATTTTTAATGAAGAGATGTAATACTTACTAGCATCTCTATCTAACTATGCTACTTATCACTCAAAATGCATACTATAAAACCTCAGCTCCTTCCTTTTTCGGGCCTTTTAAAGGCCCACTTTCCAGGGTTTTACTAGTGCAGTGGTAAGTGAGCAACTGAGCCTCAGTACCGAACAGTATTCCCCGAAAACCACACACATAATCAATATCAAGTAAACAAATACTAGTGCAATAGTCAGGCGTTTCCAACTCATCACCTGAAAGGTAAATATAAGGTTGGCCCAATCGACCTACTATGATATTGAGAAGTGCTCATCAAATGGTCCAGTTTACAGTCTGGCCACGGGACCTCCCAGTAGCCCAGGAGCTGTAGTAGAGGAACCTGCCGATGCTGTGTGGCTGTCTAATCAAACATCACCTGCCCACTGAGACGTGACTCATTTGTACACTACTGAGGAAGAACAGGAAAGCTTCAGGAAAGGTCTAGGTCAAACAGTGCAGAAATCTTAAATGACGTTCCCAAAGGCTGACTGCTGCTCTGGAGAAGCCCCGATCTCTCACCAAACCAACCAAACCGACAAATTAGCAAGATTTTACTGCCAAGCCGTAGGACAGGTTTGGTTTTTAAAAACTCTGAAACGTTTTTCCCGTGAGATTACTTATAAGACATTAAATATACATCACATCTCCAAAGCCAAAACATACAGACTAAAAATAGCGCCTCCATTTCAAAGGCTGAGGCAGAAGCCCTCCAACCGAACCAACTAAAATTAGGTTCTTCTCGTCTCTGGATCTTGAAACTGCACCTTCAACGTGTAAGGGGCACACAAACCAGTGTCCACATATATACTCCCCCCAGCTAGCTGGTCGGAGAGAATCGAATTAAAGGCTTCAGGAACAGAAGCCCAGCGTCCAAGAGACTCACACAACGAAATTCCTCCTGGTTCCGCCTAAAAGCCAGACTAGAACACACCACGGATGAATGCCGACCCTCCTCGCCCGCCCCGGCTGCCGCACTCGGTGCGCTCCGACCACCGCACCGTCAGCCCTGCCCCGGGCGCCCAGCGCCGCAGCCCGAGCGCAGGACGCGGCCCGCCCGGCGGCCCCACCCGCGGAGGCACCTGCCCGGCCGCCCGCTCCGGCCGTGCCCGGGACGCCGGGGGGTCGCTGAGGGGCCCCGACCCCGCCCCGAAGGTCACGCCGCGCTACCTTTAGCCTCGCAGTCGGCGCAGTACTTGTTGTCCTCCTCCCTCAGCAGCTTGGACAGGATGAGCTGGTGCTGCTCGTTCAGCTTCTGCGCCTTCTCCCGGCACGAGCGAGTCGCCATCGCGGCGGCGGGGCGGACGCGGGTGGGGGCCGCGCAGCTGGACGCGCCGGGCGCCGCCGGGGCCGCGACAACTCGGCTGTGAAGCGGCGGCGGCGGCTGGAACAGGAGGAGGGGCGGCGGCAGCGGCGACAGCGCCGACGTTATCCCGCCTCCTCGCCCGGCCGGCTCCGCACGCACCGCCGAGCCGGCGAGGGGGAGGAGTCGAGGCCGAGGCTTCCGGGCGGCGCCGCCGGAAGGAAGGAATGGGCGCCGGCGCTCTGCGCATGCGCCGGGCCTCGCGGGAAACCGGCCAGCCGGGTGCTTCCGCTCCGGGCCTGCGCCCAAGTTGTTCCGGGGAGACGCGGCGCGCTACCCACGATGGGCTTCTCCGCTTTGCACATACGGTTATCGCTGGGGGCCTCGGGTCCGACCCGCTAAAGGAAGACCTTTGTGCTTCCTTGCCTCTGCTCTTGCGGCACGACATTGGAAAGGCAGAAATAATAAGTGATCGGGTGGATTCTTTCATTCATTCAACGTTTCTTCACGGGCACTTTGGAAACGGGCACCGGCCTAGAAGCTAGAGACCCGCATGGAATCAAATAGACAAAACCGCCTCTTACATTGTAGGGGATGTGACGTGTATTGAGGGCCAGCGTTGATCACTCTGTGCCGCGAACTGTTAAGTCGTCTAATCCTCTTAACAGCCCTGTTGATAGTGTTTTCCTCGTGGTGCAGACGAGGACCATGAGGCCCGGAGGAGTGAGGGGACTTGGCCAGGTTACGAGCTGCTCCGTGCAGGAGCTGAGGTTCAGACCCAAAGCAGTAAGGCCTTCCTCCCACAAGGAGGGGAGGGAGCGTGGCCGTGGAACCAAGGGCCCTGGGCCGTGCCGCTTTAAGGAGAAGCTGGATCAACAGTGACCTTTAGTGCAAGAAGAACACTGGGGAAAGAAGACACTCTTGATTGGAGTCCAGAGCTGCCCAGTTCAGGCCCATGGGATTTGAACCCTGCGTGAGGGAGTTTGAATGTTTTGGCGTGTTGTGGCTTATTAGCAATTTCTAACATGGGGCTTATGGAATCAGAATAAACATGGGTCTTGCCTGTGGTGGGGCAGACGCTAAGAAAGGCCCTGGGCAGGAATCTGTGCATTATAGGGCCAATTCCTAGCCCAGGCCCTGCAGAAAGGTGACACCGCCCCCCGCCCCAGTGCTCACCTAGCCCCATTTCTGGCACAGAAAATTGTTTGTGGAATTACATTGAATGGTGATGGCAGTGCGGATGCCGAGTAAATGAACAAATTACAGCTTAAACTGCATGGCTCTAACAAATAGTAACTAGGAGGACATCAGGGTGAGTGCCAATAAACAGAAAAACACTCGTGTGGGAGGTAGAAGTTAGGAGCCACGTCTTGAAGGCTGGCTTGATTTAGAAGGGGGCCAGGGAGGGAGATTCTGGGCAAGAACAGCAGGTGCAGAAACACAGAGACTTCAAGTAGCTTGGAAAACAGATGCAAGGACAGGGTGCTACTTAGGATAAGTGAGAGACAAGGCTGGATACGTCAGGTGCAGCAGGACTGAAGGAGGCTTACCACACCAGACAAAGCAATCTGGCCTCGATGCAGTTCACAATAGAAAACCTGTAGATTCTTCAACTAGGAGAGTAGCGTGGAGAAAATGGGGGGAAGGTGTTTTGGGAAAGTCAGTCCAGCAGTAACCAGTTAACAAACATTACTTTTTAGTGTCTTTTCCCGCAGAAAATTCCCCCACTGCAAGGATTCAGAAAAGAAAGAAGAAAAAAAAAAAAAAGGGCTTCCCTGGTGGCGCACTGGTTGAGAATCTGCCTGCCAATGCAGGGGACACGGGTTCGAGCCCTGGTCTGGGAGGATCCCACATGCCGCGGAGCAACTGGGCCCGTGAGCCACAACTACTTAGCCTGCGCGTCTGGAGCCTGTGCTCCGCAACAAGAGAGGCCGCGACAGTGAGAGGCCCGCGTACCGCGATGAAGAGTGGCCCCCGCTTGCCACGACTAGGGAAAGCCCTCGCACAGAAACGAAGACCCAACACAGCCAAAATTAATTAATTAATTAATTTTTAAAAAAAAAAGGCTTACCACCAAGAAATGATCTACCTGATGGATTGAAGGGGTACAGAAATGTCTAATAGAAATATGATGCATGTGACATATGTACTTTCAAATATTCTAGTAGCCACTTTAAAGATCGAAAAAGGAACAGGTGACATTAATTTTAATAGTACATTTTATTTATTCTAGTATATCCAAAATACTATCATTTCAACATGTGAGTAATTTAAAAAATTATTAGTGAGATATTTTTACATTCTCTTTTTCATATTGTCTTCAAAATCCAGTGTGTATTCTACACTTACAGCTCCTTTCAACTTGAACTAGCTGCCCTTCAGGGGTTCAGTGGCCACATGTGGCTGATTGAACAGCCCTGTTCTAGCTGGTGAGCCCAGAGGCATGAAAAATCTAACTTCAGGTTGATTGCCCTTTACGGATGTAGTAAGAAGAACAGAAAAGAAAAGAGACTGGTACCAAAAACAACTTTGCGTTCACTTATCAACATTTATTGAACAACTTTTATTCAGTTCTCTGATCATCAGACACTTACAGTCTGTCTAGGGTGAGAGACAAACACGTGAGTAGAAGAATGAAGAACCACATTGTAGTCTGCAGCAAATCTAAAGTGCCCGGGGAGCCAAAGGAGCAGAACAGCCGTAGAGGAATTGGAAGAACTGGGGAAGGCTTCACCAAGTACATGAGGCTTAAACTTGGTTTTAACAGATGTAGGAAGTTTTCAAGTGAATAGGGGTAGAGAGGAGGAAAGGGGACAGTTCGAAACAAAATATATATGGACTTCTGGAAGTGCACCGTCTGTGCTGGAAGCAGTGGGCCTGGGAGGGACAGGAACCTAGCATGTGAATGCAGGAAACATCAAGGTGAAGAAGATGATCCAGGAGGTTAAGAGCTTTGCAACCAAATGACATAGTTGGAATTTTTCCCTCTGGGCATACAGAGCCTCCAGAGGCATTTACACTGAGACCTGATTAGCTTTGTTTTCTGTAACAACAGTGGCAAGCTGGAGAACGTGGATGTGGGAAAACGTTATCCGGACAACAGATTACAGACCGGGTTGCAAAAACAGTCCAAAGAAGATATGCTGAGCCTATTTTGAGCCAGTAGCATAGAGTTTGGGAGAGACAGAATCCAATGGTGTTTTAAAATTAGAAGCAGCAAGATTTGGCAGCTGTTTGTAGGGGTCGAGAGGAAGGAGGTGAGAAAAACACCAAGGTTTCTAAGTCGGGAGACAGGTACACGGTAATGCCGCTAAGCCAGCTCAAAATAGAAGGGACAGCACAGATTTGGGGTCGGAGGAGAAAAGTTATTTGCTTGAGGACGTGTTCAGTTTAAGGTGTCCCCAGGTCTGATGGGACTCCGCATAGCTACTTCTAGAGCTCTGTCTAAAGAGAAGCTGGCGCTGGTCATTGGGCGTCATCTGCATTTAAATGGTAGTAGGAGCCATAGGGTAGATGAGATTCCTTGGGAGAAAGAGTGTAGACAAAAGAATTCTGGGACTGCCCTTGTGGAGCAGTGTTTAAGAATCTACGTGCCAATGCAGGGGACACAGGTTCGATCCCTACTCCGGGAAGATCCCACATGCCGCGGATTAAGTAAGCCTGTGCGCCACAACTACTGAGCCTGCGCTCTAGAGCCCGCGAGCCACAACTACTGAGCTCACGAGCCACAACTACTGAGCCCACGAGCCACAACTACTGAAGCCCACGCTCCTAGAGCCCGTGCTCCGCAGCAAGAGAAGCCACCGCAATGAGAAGCCCACGCACCGCAAGGAAGAGTAGCCCCCGCTCGCCGCAACTGGAGAAAGCCCGCGTGCAGCAATGAAGACCCAGCACAGCCAAAAATAAATAAATAAAAAATAAATAAATTTATTAAAAAAAAAGAGTCCCAAGGACAAAACGCTGGGGATGGCCAGCTAAATGAGTGGACAGAGAAGAGTGAACCATTGAAGAGAGAGGTGAAGTGTGGCCAGGAAGAGAACCAGAGGCCATGGGAGGAGGGGATTCTGAGAAGTAAGGGTGCACACGAATGCCAGCTGCTCCGGAAAAGTCACTTATTTCACTTTCAGGCAACACACACAGCGTGTAGTCTCAGGTCTGTACCGTTCACTGTTCTCCTGCACAACTGGCCGTTAGCCAGGAACAAGAGAAGAGAAGTGGTCTGCTGAGGGTCCCCAGGGGACTGTTTCAACAAACTGTTGAGGTAGGGGTGGAGACGGTTAGAAGGGAAAAGAAAGGAGAAGAAGAGGTAGGTACATGGGTAGGAAGCAGTGCTAGCATGAACCGTGGAGGGTGCAGGAAGGGAGGTGTCCGGGCTGCGTGTGGGAGCAGCCGAGTGACCACAGGCTCCTTGGGGCCAGAGGTGATCAGGTGTCCTTAGGAAATGGATGCTGACAGCTGAAGAGGACAGTGTCTATGACAGCTCTCAGGGAGAAGCAGAACTGGTACTGATGGGGTCTAGGATGTCGCGGTGTCTGTGGATGCTTGGTGGCTGGGCAGTGAGGTTGAAGGTTTGTTTCTGCAGGTCCTTAGAGAGGGGAGGTCCCTTTCAGCTCTAAAATTCTGTTTCCAGTTGGAGGAAAAAGATGAGGAAGAATCTAGAGAGCCTGAACACAATGGAGCCAGTGTTCCACAGTAAAAGAGGGGGAGTGAATCTGGCTGGAGCGACATGGACGAGAGGGAACCACGTGCGAGGTGCGGGTGGAGTGTCTGCTAAGAGCCGTGAGGATGGGGATAAGAGTAGGAAGAGCCGCTGGGCACCGATAATCCCCACACCAACCCTGGCGGTAAATCTTACCATCTCACTGTTCGTACCGGGAAACGTCAGCCAGGATGGGCGAATTCACACCGAGCAATAAATAACCCCCAAATCCTAATGACTGCAAACAACATGGTGATGCCACGTGTGACTTGGGTTGGCGGGGACCGTGCTTCTCACTCAGGGACCAGATGACTCTGCCATCTTTCAGGGAAAAGGCAAGACGGCGACTACCTTACAGGCTTCTCCCCAGGAATGACATGTCTGCTCCCACTCTCAACTCACTGGCCAAAGCAAGTTCGTGACCCCTCCTAAACCCAGGGGGACCAACAGTGCAAGCCTACCGTGCACCTAGAAGGAAAAATGGAATTCTCACCGACCAGCCCAGAAAATGGGGCTCAGAGATGTTGAGTACTTTGTTGAAAGTTGCCTAGCTATTAAGTAGCATAACTGGCATTTGTGTTCCAGTCTTTTCTGGCATTAAGGCCCTGCTCTCTTCATAAGCTGTGCAACCCACTCCCCTACCCGCCCCCCAGGATGGAAACCAGTAGAACAAAGTTAGATCCAGCAACGATGAGAGTTAAAGAGAGGCCAAGTGTACTGAGGCCAGAGGAACACACACACACACACACGCACACGCACACACAGGGCGATACATAAACAAACACAACATAGACAGCTGCAAAGAGAGGAAGCCCAGGAAAGACCCGGATTTTATTTTTGTTTCGTTTCCAGCGTTACATCAGTTACATCCGCATGTCTGTGGTTCCTGTAACCGCCCACCTGGTGGGTAGCGGCGCGCTCTCCACCGACGTCCGGGGGCCGGTGGACTCTCCTCGGCGCGCGGAGTGTGGTCTGTGCTGCAGCTGTGTGACGCCCAGACGCTTCTCCCCACCCGCCTCCAGAAGGGAGTTGTTTCCAAAGGTGCGGGATTGAGCGAGTGTCTTTTACACAAGAACCCACGACATGGCACTGCTCAAGGTGGGAAAACACAATTTCCAAATTCTTATGTTTTTAATTGAAGTCCAGTTGATTTACAATGTTGTGTTAGTTTCAGGTGTACAGCAAAGTGACTCAGTTATACATATATATTGATATATATATATTCTTTTTCAGATTCTTTTCCCTTATAGGTTACTACAAGATACTGAGTAGAGTTCCCTGTGCCAGACAGTAGGTCCTTGCTGTTTATCTATTTTATGTATAATAGTGTGTATCTGTTCATCCCAAACTCCTAACTTATCCCTCCTAATTTCCCCCTTTGGTAACCATAAGATTAAGAAATATAACTTTTTTTTAAGTTTTTTAAAAAATATTTTATTTATGTATTTATTTATTTTAGCTGCGCCAGGTCTTAGTTGCAGCACACAGGATCTTTTAGTTGCGGCATGCGGGCTCTTAGTTGTGGCACGTATGTGGGATCTAGTTCCCTGACCAGGGATCGAACCCGGACCCCCTACATTGGGAGCTTGGAGTCTCACCCACTGGACCACCAGGGAAGTCCCAAGAAACATAACTTTTTAAGAAACTTGAGAAAAAGGGACTCTAATACACAAAAACATGTCTATATTACTCTTAATTCGCTTCCAGCCCTGATCAAGTTTTATTGAGTGTTTTCCCTTTTCCCCACTTAATATTAGATTTTACAGAGTTTCTGCATCTCAACTTAGGAAGAACAATTTTAAGTAATCAGAAATGCATGGCCAACTTTAAGATTTAAAACAATCACAATAACAACAGCAAAGCTGGTCTGGGATGGGCTGTAGTCAGGTACTCTGCTTTCACACAGTTGGCCTTGGCAGTAATATAACACAACCCAACCAGGCCTGTTATTTGAGGGAAGACTCAAAGATAAGTGAATAAAGGCAATGTCATCTTGTTAAGCAGGAGACACAAACACAAGTCGAAAGCTGTGTGTTCCGCCTTTGTTAGGTGTGCTGGGCATTTATTGGTTTTGCCCTCCCAGAATCCAGCCCCATCTCTGTGAGGAGAAGTGCCCCGATTTTCCTCGGGGGAACTATCCCCTTCCGCTATTTTTTTTTAAATAAATTTATTTATTTTATTTATTTATTTTTGGCTGTGTTAGGTCTTTGTTGCTGCGCACGGGCTTTCTCTAGTTGTGGCAAGTGGGGGCTACTCTTCGTTGCGGTGCACGGGCTTCTCACTGCAGTGGCTTCTCTTGTTGCGGAGCACAGGCTCTAGGCGCACGGGCTTCAGTAGTTGTGGCTCGCAGGCTCAGTAGTTGTGGCTCGTGGGCTCTAGAGCGCAGGCTCAGTAGTTGTGGCGCACGGGCTTAGCTGCTCCGCAGCATGTGGGATCTTCCCGGACCAGGGCTCAAACCCGTGTCCCCTGCATTGGCAGGTGGATTCTTAACCACTGTGCCACCAGGGAAGCCCTCCCCTTCCGCTACTGAATCCAGTTTTGAAGGAGGGGCTGTCAGCCAAGGTCCCTGTACCTCCCGAGGGCATGTGACCAAATTAGGCCATTCAGATACTTTCCTCTTATAAGTTGAGCTGAGAGGAGTACCCCAAAGATAGAGACAGCTGGGGATGGATCATCCCTGCGGAGGTCTGTTCACCTGTTTGATCCTGCTTCCTGCATCCTCACAGCAGCGGAACCCCTGTCCTGTCTGGAGACTGGCTCTGTAGCTTTCCTGTGGATTCCTTGACTGCCCCAGTAAGTCTGCCAATGCATTCCTCTTTTGTTTGTTAGATATAAAAAGTGAAACTAAAACTGATTTATGTGGAGCACCAAAATTATTGATAACGAGCCATGTACCATTTGGTGGAAATGGAGGGGGCGTGTCCTTGGAGAACTCAGCTTCTTTTCCTAGCCTTTTTTTTTTTTTTAATTTTTATTTTATATTGGAGTATACTTGATTAACAATGTTGCGGGGACTTCCCTGGTGGTCCAGTGGCTAAGACTCCGTGCTCCCAGTGCAGGGGGCCCGGATTCAATCCCTGGTCAGGGAACTAGATCCCACATGCCGCACCTAAGAGTTTGCATACTGCAACTAAAGATCCCGCACGTGGCAACGAAGATCCCCTGTGCTGCAACTAAGACCCAGCGCAGCCAGATAAATAAATATTAAAAAAAAAAAAACAATGTTGTGATAGTTTCAGGTGTACAGCAAAGTGATTCATTTATACATATACATGTATCTATTCTTTTTCAAATTATTTTCCCGTTTAGGTTATTGCAGATTATTGAGTAGAGTTCCCTGTGCTATACAGTAGGTCCTTGTTGGTTACCTATTTTAAATATAGTAGTGTGTATATGTCAATCCCAAACTACTAATCTATCCCTCCCCGCAGCCCCCAGTCTTTAAAGGAACCCATTCCTTTTCTTCCAGGCCTTTGAGGTTTGATAACCTTGGTGGAGTGAAACATTTTATACATGAAATTTTCTGTCGTTCTTATTCTTGACTTTCTTACCAAAATGGTGTGTATAATCTCAGTAATTTAAAACTAAAAGTAGCATCATTTTTTAGGACAAAGGGAAAGGAAATAGGCATAGGTTTATTTTTAATTGTCTTAAAATATTATTTATCCTTTACCACCTTAGGAGAGGCAGAAATTTCTTAGGACACAAGATGCACTGAGCAAAAAAGAAAAAAATTGAAAATCTGAGTTCATTAAAATTTACAAGTTCTACTCTTCAAAGACACCATTAAGAAAATGAAAAGGCATTGTACACATTAAACTTACACAATGTTTAAGGTAAACATTGCTGTCGAGTTATATTTCAAAAAGAGCTGGAAAAAAGGAAATATAAAATTTGAAAAATATAATTTTAAAAAAGAAAATAAAGAGGCAAGCTATAGGTTTGGAGAAATACAAAGAAATACACGAGAAATACAAAGAAATACATGACATTTTCTCTTATTTAGAGAATATATAAGAAACTCCTGCAAATCAATAGTAAAATGACAAATTTTTAATAATGGCAGAAGACTTAAAGAGACGTGTCAAAAGAAGATACATGAATGACCAATAAACACATGAAAAAGTGTTCACATCACTAGTCATTAAGGGAATGTAAATAAGTAGGTTGTGAAGCAAGTGGTCCTGTATTGCTGGTGGGAGCATGGGATGTTATAGCCATTTTTTAAAACTATTTGTCAGATAAACATATACTCCTCCTGTGACCCAGCAATTTCACTCCAAGAGAAATGAAAAAATATATTTGCTAAACGACTTACATAAGAATGTTCATAAAGCTTAATTTATGATACCCACACCTGGAAACAACATACATGTCCCTAAACAAGGGACTGGATGAACAAAGAATAGTATATTTATACAATGGAATACTACTCAGCAATTAAAAGGAACAAACTACTGTGCACAAAACATGGGTGAATCTCAAAACCTGAATGCAGAATAAATGAGCCCGACACAGAGGGTAAAACTGTATGATTCCATTTTTTTTTAAATAAATTTATTTATTTATTTATTTATTTTTGGTTGCGTTGGGTCTTCGTTGCTGCGCACGGGCTTTCTCTAGTTGCGGTGAGCGGGGGCTACTCTTCGTTGAGGTGCATGGGCTTCTCATTGCAGTGGCTTCTCTTGTTGCGGAGCACGGGCTCTAGGGGCGCAAGCTCAGTAGTTGTGGCTCGCGGGCTTTGTTGCTCTGTGGCATGTGGGATCTTCCCGCACCAGGGCTCGACCCGTGTCCCCTGCATTGGCAGGCGGATTCTTAACCACTGCGCCACCAGAGAAGTCCCTGTATGATTCCATTTATTTGAAGTTCTATATCAGACAAAATGAATATAGGGCCATAGAAATCAGAACCATAGTTGTCTGGGGAGGGAGCGGAGTAGGGTGCCCAGGTGGGAGTTTCTGGGCTGATGTAAATGTTTTGTATCTTAATCAGGGTGGTGTATGTAGTTATATACACAGGTGTTGTCAACACTCATTCAACTATATCCCTAAGAGCTCTACATGTTATTATACATAAATTATATCTCAATAGAAAGAATATTGAAAAAAGGGTACTGGGGGACTTTATACCATACGGAGCATAATTTGGTTTCATTTGTTCCCATTATTCTTGATTCTGTGCTGAGAATTTCCCCCTTTCCTTCCTTGAAACTCTGCTCTCAGCACTTCTACTCTGAGGAACTAGCACAAAGGTCCTACCCTGGCTCGTGGCCAGAGCTACAGACCTTGAAAGCCACTCCTGAAGGGCTCAGAGAATTTTCCAGGGTCTCTTTTCCATCACCCTCTTCAAACCTTCCATCTCCTCTGGAGCCCTAGCTTCCATCCAATCAGCTCCCACCCAGAATTTACATCTCGGCCTCACACTTTGCACTGGGAGCTCCTCTGACTGTTTGCTCGGCTCATTAGACGCCAAAGCAACCTTTCCTTCTCTCCATGGTGCTGCCTCTCGGGCATCTCCCTGTTCCCCCCTACCCCAGGTGCAGGTGTGGGCGAGCTGCCCTACCCCCTCACCCAACCCAGACCCCCCCAGACTCTGCAACCCAGCGGCCGTGGCTGGCTTCTCGGAAGAGGGGACCCTCCGTGGACTTCAGGCCTCTCCCACCAGCTGCGTTCTACATCTCCAAGTGCCCACTGACCATGTCCACTGGGAGAGCCTGGCCACGTGCAGAAATCTGTGTCTTCAAATTCGGGCCCTGCCTTCCGCCTCCCTGCCTCTGAACTGGCATCTCCACGAGCCCAGCCACCTGACTTCAGACCTCAGAGTCCCCTTTGATCCATCCCAGGTAAATGAAACATCCAATAAATGACCTATGCACTTCATTTCTTTTTAAAAATGTCTCCTGTGATTTGGTTCATCAGCTACTCACACTCAGATGGGCCTCTTCGTTTCCATTCTTTCCCTGATTCACCCAATGCCATTTTCTTAGACTCTGTAGACGTCACATGAAAGGGCAGGGTCATCACCTTTTCATCAGCTCCAGGCAGATAACGTAGCCGAAAAGACCAAAAGTGCCCAAGGTACCAGCAGGTACATCGAGCATCCTTTCTTCCATCCATCCATTCATTATTCACTCATTCCACAAAACTATTTTGAGCACGAACTATACACTAGCCACTAGAGACATAGCCCCGAGTAAAAAAGATACGCTTTCTGTTCCTAAGTACCTCACAGTCTAGTGGAGAAGACAGACAGTAATCAAATAATCACACAAATAATGCTATGAAGGAAAGGAGCATAGTGCTATGAGGGCATGAAAAAGGGAGATATGGCCCCCATCATGGAAATCTCCAAGCAAAGAGAGAACCGAGCTGACAACTAAAAGGTTAATAGGCACACATTCGCAGCAACATGGGTGGACCCAGAGATGACCGTACTCAGTGAAGGAAGTCGAACAGAGAGAGACAAATACCATGCGATGTCACTTATACGTGGAATCTAAAATAGGACACAAATGAACTTATCTATGAAACAGAAAACAGACTCACAGACTAGAGAACAGACTTGAGGTTGCCAAGGGGGAGGGGGTTGTGGGAGGGAGGGACTGGGGGTCTGGGGTTAGCGGATGTAAGCTAGTATCTATAGGATGCACAAACAACAAGGTCCTACTGTAGAGCACAGGGAACTCTATTCAACACCCTGTGATAAACCACAATGGAAAGGAATATTTGAAAAGAGAATGTATGCATGTATAACTGAGTCACTTTGCTGTGCAGCAGAAATCGGCAGATCATTGTAAATCAACTCTACTTGAATAAAATAAATGTTTAGTAAAGATTAATAGGGTGTCTGTGTTGGGGAGGGGTTGGAAACATGTAACAGCCATTGTTCCAGGAAGTAACAAAAGACATGTGGAGAGTATGAGACCATAAGTGGCAGCACGGTGACAGGCAAGGCTGGTGAACCAGCCGGGGAGCCTTGGGGGTGGTCATGAAAGTGCAGGACTCAGGGCTCCGGCCACGGGGGAGCAGAGCTGACTCACAGCGTGAGCCGTTGCTCTTCCCGACCCACCACTGTGGTCACCGAGGCCAGGCTTCCCCCGGCTGCCGCCCTGGACAGAGGAGGTGAGGACGCCACTGTGAGCCCCTCTTCCCGCCTGGTCCTCCCTCCTCACCCCGCTCTGTCGGGGGGTTAGCCGCGCACCCCACCTTCCCTATCACCCTCCCCTTTACTCTCCACAGGCATCCTCCCCAGGAAACATCTTTCGCGTCTGATCCCATCTCAGCAGCTGCTTCTTGGAGAGCTCAAATTGACACAGCCTTTCTGGCCGCGACTGTCATTTCCGTCCTCATCCCAAGAGCTATAGGAAGGTATTGGAGTGTTTCAAACCCAGGACTGACGTGATCGGATTTATGCCCGAGAAGCAGCCATTCCTGGCAGCAGGGCAGGGAGCAGCCCGGAGGCAGGGTGAGCCGTCAGCCATCCTTGGCGGAGGTCTGGATGGGGCGGTGATGACTGGTGGTTACGGAGATGGTCAGCGGTGTGTGGACTGGAAAGCATTGGGAAGGTGAAACCAACGAGACCTAGCAGCGGACACCAGGGGCAGGAAGGGATCAAGAAGGACCCTGAAGGGAATACGTTCTGGAGATGTAACATGCAACAATGAGATTCTAGCTAAGAATACTGTGTTGTCTCTTGGAAATTTGCTAAGCGGGTAGAACTTCAATGCCATCAGCACAAAAACAAAAGAGAGGAAGAGAGAAATTGGGAACTACGTGAGGTGATGGATAGGTTAATTAGATTATGGTGCATATTTCACAATGTATACATATAGCAAATCATCTAGTTGGACCCGTAAGTATATACAGTTTTACATTGTTAATTATATCTCAAAGCTGGGGCGACGGGGAGAATGACCGAGATTTCTGCCTTGTGCAGCTGGATTCATGGTACTATCCTGAGGAACCTATAACGGTGCCGGAAGTCTGAAGGAGTTCTCACCCGGGATGCGACTTGTGCTTCACTCTTGCTACCACCTCTGCCCGAGACTCCTCCCAGCCTTCTCTGTCTGGCTCATTTCACCCGTCTTTCAGGCTCTTTCCAGCTGTCACGCGTTCGTTCGTTTTATTCTCTCGGCCTGTAACGCTCCCCCTCCCACTCCTACAGTCCTACAGCGACATCTAATCCGCATCTGGGTTTCCCCATGAAGCCTCCTTAGGTGGCTCTTGCCTTCATGGTGCTCAGCCCTCAAAGGAGAGGCCTGAAAATGCATTTCGGTCCTAGCCTCTAACCTGAAAAATTAAGGAAGACACATCTGTGAAAACAAGAGGTCAGGGTTCCTGTGCTCTCTTGCCTCAGCCTGTAAAACCGTGTCAGGTCATGTAGCTGAGTGACAGTGATGGCGATGGGCCCAATTTCCAGCAGCGAGAAAGACTCGTGTCCCTACGCAGCAAACACAAGGTATCGCCATGGTTGGGGAAAGTCGTTTGACAAGCTAGCTGCCGAACAAGTGCTTCTTGGTATGTGATTTTCAAGATAAAAATAGATACGCTCCCAATCAACCTACAGTACCAATTAGTCCCTTGTCAGATCTCATAAATGGCTAGTCGACCTCATTTTACAATAGGCCAGCTCTTCTGTGGGAAACTCATGGCAAGAAAAAGACAAAAATAAGTTTACTCCACCAAGCTATTTTCACGCGGGCTCCTGGTGAGACAGCAGGCATCTCAGGGATGCACGCAACATAGAATTTTCTTCAGACGAACCTGAAGCTCTAATCAGCCAGATCCTGTTGTACAGTAAACTAATCCCAAATACGAGCAGGGCGTTTGCAAAGAGCTTTAACTCTTTCAAGTCTGCTGACCACAAAATAAATTTCCTGGAACAGCCAGTATGGTTAGACTGAGCTGGAGAGAGAGAGAGAGAGAGAGAGAGAGAAACATTCCTAGTTAGAGCGGTCAGTTGGGAAAATCTAAATGTGCTTCCAAGTGACCTATTTACATTTAAATAGTTTGGAGGTGACAGAAACAGCTTACTATATCTGTCAGGGACCCTCAGCCTGTTTCCAGCCTGTGTCCCCTCCTGCACTGATTAATTAATTCATCTATCATGCAATACCTGAATGTTTGCCTTTCTTCCCTGCTAAGAAATTCTCAGGCATTTCAACTGAGAGGCCATATAACAGAAAATAAGTTCATAAAGGTAACTTCCTGTGAGGTTAGCCTTAGTGTTTTTTCACCTTCCAAGAATAATTTTTTTTTACGCACAGTGGTCTTAGTAACTAAGATTCAAATAGGTCAGTGGGTCACATTTTTCTGTGTTTGTTAAAAAGGGGGGAAAAGGAGCGACAGGCAGAGAAATGGAATATGATTAAATTTAGTGTAATTTTAGAAATATTTTAATTGCAATGAAATTTAATGAGGAATCTTCAGGTAGTTATATAAAATTACAAAAAAGGCTGAAAACAACCTAAATTTCCCACAATAGGTAAATGGATAAATCATGTGTGACAAAGCAACACAAGGGGCAATCATATAAATATTAAAATGATTTTTATGAAGAATTTATATAACATGTAACTATATGATCACAATTGCATTCTAATTCATTTGCTAGGAAAAAATCTGTAAGAAAACATATCAAAATGATAACAGTAGTAAGCTCTGAAAGAAGGACCTGTGAGTAATCTTTTTCTCTATGTGACAAAATTTTCAAATTTTCAACAAAGAGCATATGCCAATTTTATAATTTGGAAAATTCTACTTTTACAAACAAAAATACATTTTTAAAATTCACATTTTATAGATCATTTACTAAAACTAAAGGTAATGACTATAGTACCTAGAAGGCTTTACAGTTTACACCACACTTTTACGTTGATTCTCTGTCATCTACAGCAGCTGAGACCCTAGCACGCCACGGATTTCATAGCGAGTCAAGCTAATTGTATTCCACTTTTTACAACATGATATGAAACCCAGCAAACGTTTTGGCAGAAATAAGATAATTCCCAAATGTAATTTTATGACTGGCCGTAAAATGAATAGTATAGCTGTAGTAAAAAAAAAAAAAAAAAAAAAAAAAAAAAAAAAAACCTTACAGAAATTATCATATTGAAAGTATGTTAAAGCCCTTGGACAAAGTGCTCCATTCCTTTACTGATGCCCCACATGACATTTTAAACCTTTAAAACTCTCCCTGACGCCAGCACTCCGAGTCCACCCTGCTTCTATTCCCCCACGAGCCCCATTCTCTTGCCTCTAACTTTTCAGAAGGAAAAAAAGAAACCAAGTATATGAGGCCTGGACTCCCTCATCATCCCATCCTCATACCCAGGTTCAGCGACATGATTTATAGGATTCAATACTAAATGAAAATGCAGGGCCCCTAATTTTAGAAAGCAAGAAAAGAAGTGCAGTTACAGGCACTAAAATATAAAGCTTTTTCCTTTAAAAGTATTTTATGAATGACAATATATATTAGGAGTAATAGTGACAGGTGAATAAAAACATAAACTTAAGTTGCGAAAAATAATATCTTTGGTATCATAATTGTGTATAATACAATACATGACAATATTTTATTAATGTGACATTCTAATCACAAGATTATTCTGGCTCACTTTTCTACACGTTCATTTATTAGGTTGGCACAATTTTTACTTTCAGCAGCTTCATTTTCTTTTTTTGAATTTTCTTTTATTTATTTTTTATACAGCAGGTTCTTATTAGTCATCCATTTTATACACATCAGTGTATCCATGTCAATCCCAATCGCCCAATTCATCACACCACCACCCCCCACCGCTTTCCCCCCTTGGTGTCCATACGTTTGTTCTCTACATCTGTGTCTCTGTTTCTGCCCTCAGCAGCTTCATTTTCAATTGATATAATTGAAAGCAACATCAGTTGCTCTTTTCAAATGCAAGATTGCAAATAATTTTTGCTAATTCTTCATTTTGAGAAGGATCCTTCTGCTGATGCAACTATTAGCTCTTAAGAGCATTTTAACAGATGGTCAATAGGCACATGAAAAGATGCTCAACATCACTAATTATTAGAGAAATGCAAAGCAAAACTACAATGAGGTATCACCTCACACCAGTCAGAATGGCCATCATTAAAAAGTCTACAAATAACAAATGCTGGAGAGGGTGTGGAGAAAAGGAAACCCTCTTGCACTGTTGGTGGGAACGTAAATTGATACAGTCACTATGGAGAACAGTATGGAGAGTCCTCAGAAAACTAAAAACAGAATTACCATACGATCCAACAATCCCACTCCTGGGCATATATCCAGACAAAACTATAATTCAAAAAGCTACATGCACCCCTATGTTCATAGCAGCACTATTCATAATAGCCAAGACATGGAAACAAGAAGATGTGGTACATGTATACAACACAATACTACCCAGCCTTAAAAAAGAATGAAATAATGCCATTTGCAGCAACATGGATGGACCTAGGGATTATCATACTAAGTGAAGTAAGTCAGAAAGAGAAAGACAAATACCATATGATATCACTTATATGTGGAATCTAAAATATGATACAAATGAAGTTATCTATGAAACAGAAACAGACTCACGGACATAGAGAACAGACTTGTGGTTGCCAAGGGGGAGGGCGTTGGGGGAAGGATGGATTGGGAGGCTGGCGTGAGCAGATGTGAGCTTTTATATATAGAATGGATAGACAACAAGGTCCTACTGTACAGCACAGGGAACTCTATTCAATATCCTGTGATAAACCATAATGGAAAAGAATATAAAAAAAGAATGTGTGTATATATATATATATGACTGAATCACTTTGCTGTACAGCAGTAATTAACACAACCTTGTAAATCAACTATACCTCAATTTAAAAAAGAGTATTTTATAAGCTATGACAACATTGAGATAAATTTCTGACAAATTATTTTGAAATGTAAATTTTAGTACATCTAGAGCTGGTGATTCTTGTGGGACAATTTTTCTAAAAAGTTTTAACCCTTCATACAAATCAGTTCTGTGTTAAGTCTGATTTTAATTGTAAATGTAAATTTATACCATGGAAATGTGCTTGGCAGTGCTGCAGTAGTTTTCAAAGCCAGAAATTCTGAACTCTAAGAAATATTCTAATAACTCCCCAATATGCTTTAATGCAAATCAGTGGATTGCTGCTGCCTGTCATGTCTGTGGGCTTGAACTTGAGTGTGTGCACACGGCCGCCAGGCATACCTTCTCTGTTCATGTGCATGCTTCATGGTCCTGTTGGACTCCACACACGAGACGCAAGTTCAAAGAGAACATTATTAAGAATTTGACTAATGAGAACCTACCATACAGCACAGGGAACTCTACCCAGTGCTCTGTGGTGACCTAAACGGGAAGGAAATCCAAAAAAGAGGGGATACATATATCCGTATGGCTGATTCACTTTGTTGTACAGCGGAAACTAACACAACATTGTAAAGCAACCATACTCCAGTAGAAATTAATAATAAAAATAAATAAATAAATAAATCCAGCAACGATGTGGTCTAACATTCTGACTTTGGAAAAGCAAAAACTCTTCTCTATTCTCACTAAAAATGGCTTTGAAATCAAAATTAAAAATCTGAATATTAATGATTCTTCCAAACATAAAAAAAGAAACTAAAAAAAAAAAGAATTTGAAAGTGGACAAGCCTAGGGCTCCTGGAGAGAGTGAGGCCGGCCCCTGCACAGTCGCAGGCCCCGGAAGCTGGCCCTGCTCACACCTCCACGTTTACTGTCTCCGTCCAGCCTTCCTTCCTCCCTAATCCCAGCAGAAGCAACCCGTCTTCTGTCCAGCTCTTCTTCCTCTCTCCCGTTACTGAAAGACCTTCTCCATTAGGCATCTCCTTTCTCTCCAGCACTTTTAAATTTAATTTTTAAATATTTAAATTTAATTTAAATAAATTTAAATATTTTAAATTTAAATATTGTTCTTTGCTGAGACCCCCCTAGATGCCTGTGAGCATGCTCAAATCTCCCCATCTCCAAACAGCTCTGTGGAGAAATACATGCCCATATTTCTCCTCTGCAGGTACCAGAGCACTGGACTGAGATCGGTGTCTTGGTCTTCTGACCTTTGCCTTGATCTTCTGACCTTTGCCTTGATCTGCCATCAGATTTCTATACTCACAACTTCACCAAAGTTTGTTGCGACCAAGGCCACCAAATGCTTCTTGACTGCCATAAAAAACCCCTTTAATCTTTCTGATGGACTGAATGTTGTCTCCCACAAATTCTTATGTTCCAGCTGCACCCCCCAACGGGATGGTGTTCAGAGGCGGGGCCTTTGGGAGGTGACTGGGTTTCGATGATGGGGTTAGGGTTCTCCTAAGAAGCAGCAGAGAAACCAGAGCTCGCTTGCACTCTGTCTCTGTCTGTCTCTGCCATGTGAGGACAGATGGAGAAGGCAACTGTTTGCAGGCCAGTAGGAGGTCTCTCATCAGGAACCAAGTCTGCCAGCACCTTGATCTCGGCCTTCCCAGCCTCCAGAACGGACAGGACTAGATGTCTGTTGACAAAGCCCCCGGTCCGTGGTGTTAGTTACAGCAGCCTGAGCTGACTGAGACACCCCTCGCCTTATTGATGATCACTCCCCTTCTGGAAGGTCCTCCCCTAATTTCCAAGACACCATCCCGCCTTGGTTCTCACCTTCCCTCCAGCCCTCTGACCCCCAGGGGCTCCTTCCCTCCACACATCCCTCATCTCACCTGGGAGGGTTTTTCTTCTCCCTTAGGCACTACTGCTGGGCAATCCCAGCACTCAGGCCGGAACAAAGGGGTGTGTGTTCAAGTAACTCCTCAGCCCACACCTCAGCCCAAGCCTCTCTCCAGACCTCCCGACCCATAAAATGCACAACTTCCTGGCCGTCTTCAGCGCGGTGTCCCTGGACCTGGAACAGTCTGCCCGCTAGAAACTCATCGTCCCTGCTCCACGCTTCCCACTCCTGCCCCATCCGCCATCCAAACCCACCCACAGCAGGAAACTGAATCGCCCGGACTCCCCTTTCCCCAGGCTCAATGCTGCACCTAATCGATGCTGTATTTCGCCAGTTTCTTGGCTTTATCTTCTCTTTCTCTGTTTCGCAGGGCCTGCCTTACTCTGGGCCCTGGTCCTCCTTTTGCCCGACCCCTGTTCCAGGTGTGTGTCCTGCCTTCCTTACATTACACTTTGCTGTCAGAGTGATTTTTCCAACACACATCTGCCTACGTCTCCCCTACTGACGACCTTTCAAGGACGCCTCATTGCCTGCAAAACTCAGTTCACACTCCCTCGCTAATAACAGGAGGCCTTCCGTGGTCTGGCTGCTGTGTGTTTCTCCAGCCTCGTCCTGTACATTCTGTGCTCTGGCTGTGTTGAACTCCTAGCGGTCCTCCAAATAGGTATCTTTATTCTTTCCCACTTTTATCTTCTTTTGCTTAGAAAGCTTCTCCGTGTTCCCTTACACCCTTATTTTCCTCCACACGCTCAGGGCTTATCAAATAGTGTATCACAGACCAACAGGGCACGAGATAGGAAGCCACGCACTTTGGGGCAGTCATGGAAGACCCGGGGGTGGCCCAGGATGGTAGAGATGGGCAGGTTTTCTAACACATCGGATGTGAGACGTGAGACCGAGAGCAGTCAAGGATGACTTGAGGCTTCTGGCCTGAACAACTGGGCAGGTGGAGCTGCCATCAACCCTGGCTGAGGAAGCCTGGATGGTCTGGGATAGGCCAAATCTGAGATGCAATTAGACACTCCAGCGGGATGGGGAGTAGGGAGTTATAGATAAGCTTGGAATTCAGAAGACAGACCTGGGTCCAAGACAAAATCTGGGAGTCAGAAGCATTTGATGCCGAAAGGCTGAATCAGATCACCGAGAGAATGAGTGGAGGTTAAAAAGGAGAAGTTCAAGGCCTGAGTTCTCTGATGTTCAGAAGGAACGGCCAGTGAGGTAGAAGAAAATCAGAAAACTCCAACGTCCTGGAAGTCGAGTGAAGACAAGGATGAGATGAGATGAAACCCCTGATAGACGGAGTGAAATGGGGACTGAGAAAAAATCATTAGACGTTGCAGGATGGAATTAGTGGGTGGTAAGGGAAGACTGAGTAGAGAGAGTTCCAGAGAAAATGTGAGCAAAGGACTTGGCCGCAGTGAATGCAGGGCAACTCTTTTAAGATTTTTTTTTTTTTTTTTCTACACAGGGAAAGAGAGAAAGCACAGCAGTGGAGGCAGTTGGATAAAAAATGGTGTTTATTAAGATGGGAGGAAGTACAGCATGTATCGTATAATGAAAGAAAAGAAGAGAAGGAAAGTGAAAGGCGGGGGCTGACACAGGAGCGGAGTGAGGGCCAGTGAGGGGTTGCAGGGGCCGAGTGAAGGCTGGCCGGGACTCGGGCACCAGAGGAAATAAGCTGGAGCTGGAAGGCGGCGGCTGGAAAGTGGAGGGCTTGAGACGGAAGTCCCGGCGGCGCGGCAGTTTGATGTAAATGTTACCACGTACATGACGACCCCCGGTATCTAGGGTCTGGGGTATCACGGGGGTCAGCGGAGGAAAAGACCGCCGGACCAGAGGAGAGCAAGGACCGGGAGGCCAGAGCCTCGGAAGGGTGCTGGAGTCTCTGCCTTTCGTGGAAGGACTCGCTGGGGACAGCGTGACGGTGACCCGGGCGCTGAAACCTCCCCTCAGAACATCTCTCTCCCACTTTCCCAGGGGACTGTTTCTCAGGCTGGCAGCTCCGCCTCCCGCGTGAGCTCAGCAGACGGCTCGCTTCCCGCTGCCCCGCGAACATGACAGCCGCCTGGAGAGGACCTGCAGGCCCCCGCGCCCCGCGCCCCTGCCTCGCGCCGCGCCCTCCGCGCGCCCCTGCGCCGGCACGAAGGCCAGCGCGCCGCTCCCCAGGGCAGCCTTTGCACGTGGCGCCGGACCCGCCCTCGCGCTCCCGGCCTCCTCGCCGCCCGACGGCCGCCGCGAACTCCTCCGCTCAGAACTCCAGGCCGTCCTGGCATCACCGCGCCCTCCTCCTCACCGCCACCCTCTCCGCACTCACCCGCGCCCGGACTCACCCCGCAAAGTACTGGCGGTGGTCTCACCCACGTGCTCGAACCCAGCCCGCCTCCTACTGAGTCTCCCGGCGGCGTTTGATAGAGCGCATCGCGCCCACAGACTTCAAACACCTTCTTCGCTTGACTTCTGGGATGTCCCGCTCCCGTGGGCTTTTCCCCACGGACCCTCTAGACGCAGCCCTTAGACGGCTCCTTTCCCCCGTCATCCTCGTTTCTGTGGTGACCTCACCTGGTGCCTGACTTAAGTATCATCTCTAGGCCTACGACCTGCAAACTTGTGCCCCATCTGCCTCCTCCCCTTGGACTGCCTGCTACACATCTCCACTGGGGGTTCTAGTAGACGCCTCAAACTCAGGATGTCCACAGTGGAACCCTGATTCCCTGCCCCCCAAACCTGCTCATGCTCCAACACCCCCTCGATGGGTAAGTGGTACCTCCATTGACCCGGATGCTCAGGGTCAAACGCCGGACTCATCCTGGATTCCCTTCTTTCTCTCACACCCAGTTTACCAGCAAACCAGGCCAACGTTACCTTGGGAATGTATCACGTATCTGACCTTTCCTCAGCACCTTCACCCCGTCACTCCAGACCAGTGCTCTCCAATAGAAAGATAGTGCGAGCCTCAGGTATAGTTCTACATTTTCCGGCAGTCATATAAAGAAGCTAAAAAAGAAGCAAGTGATCACAAATGTGGAAAACAAACTTATGGTAACCAGGGGGGAAGGGGGAAGGGATAAATTGGGAGATTGGGATTGACATACACACACTGCTATATATAAAATAGATAACTAATAAGAACCTACTGTATAGCACAGGGAAGTCTACTCAATAGTCTGTTATGGCCTGTATGGAAAAAAATCTAAAAAAGCGTGGATATATGTGTATGTATGGCTGAGTCACTTTGCTGTACAGCAGAAACTAACACAACATTATAAATCAACTATATGATGACAAAAATTAAAAAGATAAAAAAATAAAAAATGAAAAAGTAGAAAACTCATTTTTGCAATACATATCAACACGATAAAAAAAGAAGCAAATGAAATCAATTTTATTTATATATTTTATTTAACCATACATATCCAAATTTTTATCACTTCAATGCGTAATAAATATAAACATTATGAAAGAGATACTTTACATCATTTTTCAGCTGTCTTCCAGATCGCACATGTATTTTATGCTTAAAGCACATCTCACTTTGGACTAACCATAGTTCAGGCGCTCAGTCGCTACATGTAACGCGCGGCTGCCCTATTGAACAGTGTGTCATCTCCCATCTGGACGCACTGGTTGTATTTTAATTGGTCTCCCAGCTTACATCACGCCTCTCCTCTGCTGCCCTCCCACAGGTATTCTCCCCTTATCAGCAACAAGAACGATCCTTTAAAAATGTAAGCAAGGTCACGTCCGTGGCCTGCCCGCAACCCTCCAGTGAGTTCCATCGCACTTAGAATAACGTCCAAATGCATCATCATTGCTTTAAAGCCCCGCATGACCTGACCTCCTTCCCGGCCCCTCCTTGGGATCTTCTCTCCTACCACAGACCCCTCGTCACTCTTTGCCACCCTGCTGGCCCCCTGGCTGTTCTTCAGACATAACCATGCATACTCTCCCCACCAGGGACTTTCACTTGCTGTTCTTCTGCTTGAAATTCTTTTCCCTCAGACCTTTCAGGGTTTACTCCCTCTTTTCATTCAGATCTCTGCTCAGATCAGCCCCAAAGTGGGGCTTCCCCAAAACAGAACCTCTACCACTGAGCCTTCCTCCCTTGCTTTAGGTTTTTTTCCCGGCACTTGACCCTGATGGTCAGCACAACCTGACCTTGGTTTATGTATTTATTTGTTTGCTTAGTTAAGTCCACACATTAGAATATAATCCCCAGAACACGGACCAGGCTCTATTTGCTACATTCTGACTCGTTTATCTGAGTTACAAGTAAGTACTCCATCAATATCTATTGAATGAAGAGTTGAATGGAGAAAGAAAGACACAAAGCGGCACCCTGACATTCAGAGCTCTCCTGACACCGTTGGGCTGTGTTATATTCCAATCAGGCAAAAAGCATCTCAGAGAGCACCAGCCTCAGGCAAGCTTACTCTGAGATCACGATGAAATGGGACAAGTAAGGCCACTTCATAATTTTGTCTAAGGACAGACATAAGCAAGATCAGTGAGCTGCCCCCAAATGCCCCTCTCCTGGACAAAGTGCGTGACTGCTTCTTTACAAATGACAACTTTATCCTCCTTCTAGCCTGCCCTCCTTATAAAGACTTGAGCTACCCAATCACACAACTGTCTTGCTTTCCGACAGGAACCAGTCTAGAGCGAAACCCCTTGTCCCCGTCCTTAGACCGTCCCCCGCATCACTCAACCAAGGCGCTATACATTCTCTCTGACACTCTCTTACTGAGAAACCCCGTGATTCTCCATGGCATATGGCCCCGCTCACTGCCATGAGTCACAAGCTCAACTTATTTCAACTTCAGCTGTGTTCCTGGTGGTCTTTGGTGGTGGGTGTTGACAGAAGGATGGAATGATTGAACCTTTGCATTTGGAAATTATAGATGATCATTATTCTCTTACATTATTCTATTTTTTTCCCTGTATTTTCCAATGTTTCTGTAAAAAACAAGTAGTATTTTGGAATCAGGAAAATTTGAACACATTCAATTTTAAAATAACAGCTAGTATATCAGAGGCATGCCTTCTTAATAGATAGGAGATCTGCTTTTAAAGCCAACTATGACACTTCCTAGCTGAATAAACTTGGGAAATTTATTTAGCCTTTTTGGATCTCACTGCTAAAAGGCAGGAACTATCTTTGAGATCCCTCGTGGCTCTAAGAGCTTTAATTAAAATTCTTCCAAAGTAACTGTACTTAACTTGACACGGCGATATTCAGGAATGAGGCAGAGATGAGCGCTAAAATACGATCATGTGCCAGTGTCTTCTACTTACTTTTCTTTGCATGATATTGGACATATTATTATTATTTTTTTAATTTGAGCTTTTTATTTTTTATAATTAATTGATTAATTAATTTAATTTACTTTTGGCTGCATTGGGTCTTTGTTGCTGCACAGGCTTTCTCTAGTTGTGGCGAGCGGGGGCTACTCTTCGTTGCGGTGCGCAGGCTTTTCATCGCAGTGGCTTCTCTTGTTGTGGAGCACGGACTCTAAGTGCGCCGCGGGCTTCAGTAGTTGTGGCTCACAGGCTTTAGAGCTCAGACTCAGTAGTTGTGGCGAACGGGCTTAGTCGCTCCGTGGCTTGTGGGATCATCCCGGACCAGGGCTCAAACCCGTGTCCCCTGCATTGGCAGGCGGATTCTTAACCACTGTGCCACCAGGGAAGTCCCTGGACATATTATTTGATCAATATTTTTTGAAGTATAGTTGATTTACAATGTTGTGTTAATTTCTGCTGTACTGCAAAGTGATTCAGTTATACATATATATACATTTTTTTAATATTATTTTCCATTATGGTTTGTCATAGGACATTGAATGTAGTTCCCTGTGCTGTACAGTAGGACCTTGTTGTCTTCTATACATAAAAGCTCACATCTGCTGACCCCAGCCTCCCGCTCCATCCCTCCCCCACCCCCTCCCCCTTGGCAACCACCAGTTTTTTCTCTCTTGGACAAATTATTTTACTAACTCGACTTCTTTATCCTTACCTGTAATGGATAAGTTGTAACATCCCCCCTTATATGGAGATTTCTGGGTGTCATTTTGTAAATACGTGTGTTTGGTGGAGTATCAGGCATGTTCACGCACCATCTCTGCTCAGCGGCATAGCTATGGGAGCCCAAGATGCTGCAGACACGAAGCTGCCCTTCCCTTAAGAGTCTCAAGCTAGGGGGTGAGCGGGAGATGGCAACGGATGGTTGGAACATTGCATGATGCCCTAAGAGATACACTTCCCAGACACAGGAGACGTTAAGTGTCGGGGGTAGGGGGAAAGGTCTTCCAGAAGAAGAGTCACTGAGAATGTGAGGAAGGGTGAGGAAAAGCAGACCTCGCTGGAGGAGGGCGTTCCACGCAGACAAAACCTTCACCAACATGAACCAGCACGTCGGGTTCAAGGAGACACGAGCCAATTCGTGTTAGTGGGGTGGGGTGAGGGAAGCATTAGGAGGTCAGATTGGAACCCTTAGGTGGTTTAGTCCACATGCCAGCTCAACGCAGGGATTTCTTCTAGACTCTCCGGCTGCACTTTCCAAGGTGGTCCCCTCTACCCTCGTAGGACTGTTTACATTACAATTACTTACAACAAAATGATTCAGTCCCTCAGTCACACCAGTCTGTTTCTAGGGCTCTTGCCCCTGTGGTAGGGGCTCGGGTCTCGGCAGGATGGACCTAGCACGTTTCCACCCTGCACGAGTCTCCTTCCATTAGAAGGCGCTGCTCCCAGTGCGCCTGGCACACGTCCCTTCATCTTTTTTTTTTTTTAATTTATTTATTTTTGGCTGCGTTGGGTCTGGGTCTCTGTTGCTGCACGTGGGCTTTCTCTAGTTGCGGCGAGCGGGGACTACTCTTTGTTTTGGTGCATGGGCTTCTCATTGTGGTGGCTTCTCTTGTTGCGGAGCATGGGCTCTAGGTGCGCGGGCTTCAGTAGTTGTGCCTCATGGGCTCTAGAGCTCAGGCTCAGTAGTTGTGGCGCACGGGCTTAGTTGCTCCGTGGCATGTGGGATATTCCCGGACCAGGGCTCGAACCCATGTCCCCTGCATTGGCAGGAGGATTCTTAACCACTGTGCCACCAGGGAAGCCCCAGATGTCCCTTCATCTTGCACATCAGTGTTGGGAACTGGCTACTCTCCAAGACAGCACGTTCCATTTTCAGAGAGATCTACTTGCAAGAACATAATTTTAGATAATTTACCCCATAACGTGCCTCCCTCTGATTTCTGCATAGGGACCCTAGTTCTGTGGATGAACAGAACTCAAGTTTACACTTTCTTCCACTTGGTGGCTCCCTGTCTAAGTTCAGACTATTGTCCTGTGTCCCTCTCTTGTCCTCTTCCTCAGGCTAATCCTCCCAATGCCTTCTGTGCTTCCTCCCGTGGCTGTTTCCAGATTCTTCCTGTTCTGGAGGCCCTCCTCCGTATCCCTCCTAGATGGTATTCCCCCAAATTGAGCTCTTTATCTCAGTTGTGGTTTGATCAGCAGAAAACAGAACTACTACTTTCCTGTGCTCCAAGCGCTTTATTTCCATAAATGGAACCTAAGTTTATTTTGCCTTTTGGTTTTTTTAAGCATCTATCATTCTGTGGTGCGTATTAAGCTCATCAGCCACTAATATCCAGTCCCCACTTTCTTTTTAACACAAGTTCCTTTTCTAGTAAGTCTTCCTGAGCCTGCATCACACAAGAAACATCTCCTTTTAAACCTGTTTAATTTCTTGTTGCTGATGAAATTCTGTTATAGGAACAGCAGAGAAGTGAGAAAACTCAGAAAGGTCAAAAATAATTAAGACATATCTTATGATTTATTATTCAAGTTGTCTCATAAAAATATTAAATTGGATATAAAAGAAAATATTAAAAAGACAAATGATAACCTTCGGCATAAAATGGTAATAAAATTACCGCTTGAAAATGGGCTTTTTCTTTCCAATAAATGACTTTTAGACCGTTCTTAATGCGTGCGCTGAATTATTAAGCAATACCTTTTGCCATACTAATACCTTGGTAATGCATAACAGCTTTGGGTCCTCTTTGGAGACACGGGTGTGTGTGTGAGTTCTGCCTGCCAACTGCACAGGAAGGCACACGTGTGTCCCCCTTCCTGCCTCTGAGCGAGGCCCTCGGGAACCGGCCGGGCCGGCTCTGATCCACCCGCAGTCCTTACCTGATGGAGGAAAACTTCCCTTCATTCCTCTCCTTTGGGCTCGCGTGTGGAAAGGGCCCTCCCGGCCGTTAATATAGGTTCTGAGTTATTAACATTGCCTTTTGATCCCCACTCGTCTTCACCCGCCTTTGAAATGGCAATTTCCCCAAAGCAAGATGGCGTGGGAGGTTTGCCACGACAGCTGTGACTCTCTGAGGTCACCGTCCTTTCTGTTCCTCCGATCTTAGCCTGAGTGTTTCTGCTCCATGGCCCTGAAGTCGCCTCGCACGTGTCAGGACAGTTTCAGCTTACACACGTCAGTGAGCAGCTGTCCCCACGTGTTCTGAGCCAGCCGGGCCACGGTGGCTATCTTCCTGACTCCAGAAAGCTGACAGCTGAGTATCGGGCTATTCCTTTTTGGGGGTGTTTTCAATGTGACCTACACGTGCTGAGTAGTGATGTGATAAATAACCCCTTAGACGTGATCAGTCTCTCCTTATCCATCCCTCACTGGTTCCCTGCAACCCCCCAGGAGACCAGTGGGGCAGAAGTAACCACCCCCCATTCCGTAGGAGGAATCTTAGATTGCAGGAGACAAGGTGAATTGCTCACGATCACACGGAAAGGCAGCGGTCAGCCAGGATTCAAACAGCCTGAAACAAACAGCAAGGGACTTTCTACTCCACCTCGATGCCTTCTCTGCGTTGAGGAAGGGGGCGTTCCTCTAAAACTTTCCCACGGGCTTCAAGATGCTGGCCTTTGCAGACAATCCACTTCATCTTGGAAAGAAATAACCAGACTTACCCTATGGTACATTCTGATATCCAAACCTCTGGCGACAAAATTAAACATGTGGTTTACAAAATGCACAGCAGTAAGTAAGTCTCAAATCACATGAACAACCATTTTCTAATGGTCATACCTCAATTCACAGTGGATTCCTGAAGATTCTCTACTGAACGGTGTAATGCATAATGATGATATAATAGAATTTTGGGTCTGGAAGGGATTTTCATCTTTTAAGCCTTTTAAAATGGGTTCTTTTTCATTGAAAAGGTAATATATGCATATACGGTAAGAATTCAAATACAGTAAGAAGGTATATGCCTTCTTATTTACGGGTATACCTGTATACTTTCTTAGCTCATTTGCATTTTCTTACCCTATTTCAATATTTGAAAAAAAAAAACCCATTTTTAACATCTCCTCCCCTCGAGCTCCGTTCCCCACTCTTCCTCCACAGAGCAATGACAGACAACCCGCAGCCCACCCCGAGCCGTCCAGGCACAGACCACGACCGCAGACAGGAGCGAGCGAGCTGCACACACTGTCCTGTGTCCTGCGTCTTTCACTTAACAGTATATCCTGGAGGCTGTCACTCAGTAGGGCATCATCTTCCAGAGCTACACAGTATTCCACACTACAATTCATTCAACCAGTCCTAATGACAAAAGTTGGGGGTAGCGGACTATATTTAGCCTTTTGCTATTATACAATAACACAGTCATAACCTTACATACATCTTAAATAAAGGCGGAATTGCTGGGCCAATGTGCATACATTTTCAGGGGACCCTTTTATCATTGTAACGTCACCTTCTTTGTCTAGTTTAATGGTTTTTTCCTAAAAATTCGATCTTGTCTGATAATAGTATTGGGGTCTCTATTTTCTTTTTGTGTGAATTTGTTTGATATATCTTTGACCATTCTTTTACTTTCAAATTGAGTCACTTTTTTAATGTGTGTGTCCTATTCGGTGCTTATTTTTAGGTTTTGCTTTGTAATCTAAATTGATTTTTTTTTTAATTTATTTATTTACTTATTTATTTATTTTTGGCTGTGTTGGGTCTTCGTTGTGGTGCACAGGCTTCTCGTTGCGGTGGCTTCTCTTGTTGCGGAGCACCAGCTCTAGGCACGCGGGCTTCAGTAGTTGTGGCTCGCGGGCTCTAGAGCGCAGGCTCAATAGTTGTGGTGCACAGGCCTAGTTTCCCTGCCGCATGTGGGATCTTCCCGGACCAGGGCTTGAACCCATGTCCCCTGCATTGGCAGGTAGATTCTTAACCACCGTGCCACCAGGGAACTCCAAAATTGATATTTTTATCCTTTAATAAGCGAGTCTATCCATTTTACTTTAGTTCTATCATCCAATTTTATTATGTTTTCGGTTTTTACTGCTTCATGTTTTACTTGGTTGCTTCTCAAAAATCTTCTCCCAAAAAGAAACTTAGGAAAGATAACAAGAAACTAATGACATTGATCATAATGATACACGGAACTTGGGTGGGAACAAAGTTGAAAGAACAAGAGAAGGAGCAACACTTTTCGGGGTATAACATGTATAGTTTTTATTCTGGAAACATAAAAGTTTTAAATATTCAAAACCAAAATTACATCAGTAAGGATGTAGATACAACTCTAAAACTGAATATAAACAGAAACAAATTAACCTTGTTGTATTTCAAATCAACATCATAACTTCAGAGAAAAAAATAAATGAATCCAGGTAATTTTGAACACAGCCTTTTACCCTCAGTGTAAAAATAAAAAAGAAATGCCAATGGATCTTAAACTCTGTAATTGGTTGGAAAATTCAGTATTTAGAAAAATTTTCACTTTAATAAACACATATTTTTTAAAAACCCAGCTTAAGATATAATTCACGACCATACAATTTACCCTTTAATGTAAACAATTAAATGGTGTTCAGTATAGTCACAGAGTTGTACAACCATCATCAGAATTAATTTAGAACATTTCCATCGCCCCAAGAAGAGAACCATTAGCAAACACTCCTCATTCTCCCCACCACCCCAATCTCCCTTCTAGCCTTAAACACTGATGTTTGTCTCTGTAGATTTTATTCTGGACATTTCATATAAATGGAACTCTACATGTGACCTTCTCTTACTGGCTTAGGATAGTGTTTTCAGGGCTCATCCATGCTGTAGCAGGTATCAGTATTTCTGTATATACCACAGTATATCTATCCATTCAACAAATTGGACATTCAGGTTGCTACCACTTTTGGGGGCAGTTGTGCCCACTATTTAAATTGTTAAATAGAAGTGGTGAGAGCAGATATCCTTATTTGTTCATGATTTTTCACCATTAATTCTGGGCCAAGTATTGAAGTGGATCCCTGAATCTCAGACCTCCCCACTACATCATGTCAAATGCAGCTCATTTTTTAGTAAGATATGCTTCACATACAGATCAATAAGAAAAAGACACCTCAACAGAAATAAAATGAAAGACTGGGCAAAAGACATGGAGAAAAAAAACCAAAACAAAACAAAATAAAAAGTGATAAACATAGAAATGCTCTACCTGCCTAGAAATCAGTTAAGAGCAAACCAAAGTGCCACGCTTGCCAGCCGAATTAGCAGAAATCTAAAATATAACAATTATGTTATGAAGAATGCTGCTATGGCTATTTATTTAGAGGTTTTTGTGTGACATGCTTTCATTTCAGTTGCTGGGTCATACGGTAATTATGTTAAACTGTTTACTATTTTGAGGAACATTTTTTCAAAGCAGCTCCACCATTTTACATTCCTACAGCAGTGTATGAGGGTGGAAATTTCTCCACATCCTCGTCAACACTTGCTATTGTCTACTTTTTATTATAGCCATCACAGTATATGTGAAGTGGCATCTCACTGTGGTTTTGATTTGCATTTCTGTAATGGTCAATGATGTCGAGCGTCTCTCCACATCCTCATTGGTCATTTGTATATGTTCTTTGGAGAAATGTGCATTAAGATCCTTTGCCTATTTGTATTTTTATTATTACTATTGTAAATTTTTTTTAACAGTGATTTTTCTTTTTTTAAATTAATTAATTAATTAATTATTATTGGCTGCTTTGGGTCTTCATTGCTGCACGTGGGCTTTCTCTAGTTGCATCGAGCGGGGGCTACTCTTTGTTGCGGTGCGTGGGCTTCTCATTGTGGTGGCTTCTCTCGTTGCGGAGCATGGGCTCTAGGCACGCGGGCTTCAGTAGTTGTGGCACGCGGGCTCAGTAGTTGTGGCTCACGGGCTCTAGAGCGCAGGCTCAGTAGTTGTGGCACATGGGCTTAGTTGCTCCACGGCACGTGTGATCTTCCTAGACCAGGGCTCCCTGTATTTTTATTATTGAGTTAAGTTGTTCTTTATATATTTTGGACATAAGTCCTTTGCCAGGTATATACATTCCGAATATTTTTTCCCATTACTTTCATGATGTTTTCCTTTGAAACACAAAAGTTTTAAATTTTGATGAAGTCCAGCTTTTCTTTTTGTGTCATATCTAAGAAACCATTCATTGCCTAACCCAAGGTCGTGAAGATGTACTCCTAGGCTTTATTCTAAGAGCTTAATGGTTTTAGCTCTTACGTTTAGGTCTGTGATCAATTTTGAGTTAATTTTTTGTATACATTATAAGGAACAGGTACAACTTTATTCTTTCACATGTGGATATCCAGTCGTCCCAGCACCATTTCTTGAAAAGATGATTCTTTCTCCACTGAATTGTCTTGCTATCATTGTCAGAAATCAGTTGACTGTGTGAGGGTTATTTCTGAACTCTCAATTCTATCCCTTTGATCTATATGTCTATCCTTATGCCAGTACCACAGTCTTGATTACTGCAGCTTTTAGTAAGTTTTGAAGTCAGGAAGCATGGATCGTCCAACTTTGTTTTGTCTTATTTTTAGTTGCTTTGGCTTGCCTGGGTCTCTTGCATTTCCACTGGGATTTTGCAATCAGCTTGTCAACTTATTAAAAAAAGACAGATGATATTTTGAGAGAGTTTGTATTGAACCTATAGATCAATTTGGGGAGTACTGCCACACTGAAAGCATTAAGTCTTCCAGTGCATGAATGGGGATGTCTTTCCATTTGTTGAGGTCTTTCTTAGTTTCTATCAACAATGTTCTGCAGTTCTCAGAGCAGTTTTCACTTCCTTTCAAAAATTTATTCGTAAGTACTCTATTCTCTTTGATGCTATTGTAAATAAAATTGTTTCCTTGATGTCATTTTGGTTTGTTCATTGCTAAGATAAAAATACAATTGATTTTTGTATATTGATCCTGTAGCCTTCAACCTTGCTGAACTTGTTCATTAGTTCTCATAGTTTTTTAGTAGATTCCTTCAGATTTTCCATGTACATGATCATATCATCAGCAAACAGAGATAACTCTATGTCTTACTTTCCAAGTTGGATGACTTTTATCTCTTTTACTTGCTTAGTTGCCCTGTCTAAAACTTCCGGGGCGATGCAGAATAGAAGGGGCAGAGCTGACATGCTGGTCTTATTCCTGATCTTAGGGGGAAAGCATTCAGTCTTTGACCATAAGTATGATGTTAGCTGCGGGTTTTCATAGATTAATGCTAAAGTATTAGGGATAACAGGCATCGTATCTGTAATTTACTCTCTCAAAGGGTACAGAAAGTGCAATAGTGATACGTGTGTGTGCGTGCATTTATGGGGAAAGAGAGAGATAGCAGAGAGTGAATATGATAAGGTCGCTGTGGTACAGTGTTAACACTGGGGAGTTCTAGAGAGCCACTCCCTTCAGTCTGTTTTTCCTGAGCCCTTCTTTCCAAATGAAAGAAATTTCTGGGTGCCATTTTATCCATCTAGAGATGTAAACCATGGGTTTGACAGCCATATCCTTGGTCTAATCCTTGCTGCAAACTTAGTACTTCTCTTACTTTCATCTTTTATTATTTGCAGTTGAGTAGCAGCTGCCTCTCTCAATGCTACAAGTTCTGAATTTCTGGATTGTCTATTCCCTTTTCTTCCTGCTTATGAAGTAGCCAGTTGTCTCTGAACCCATCCATTTTGTGGTAATTTGTGAAATGTGGCAAATATTAACCAATCCCTTCCCCTAAAATCGCAAGTCCAGAGACACAGCATCTGCCTTCCGAGTTCTCCGAGGCAACAGTGTATCTTGCCGCAGCATGACACGGATCACCATTTATCCTCAAAATGTTTCCATCTGGCCAGTGGGAGACCTTTGTTTTGAAGCTGGCGCCTGTGTTCTTCTGTTTATTAGTCTTTGAACACAGCCTTACTTTCTGACAAAACTAGATTTTCCAGGCTCGTCTTGTTCTTTCCCTGTCCCAGCCTATTCCCTAAGAATAATTCCCTGCTCAGGCTTAGGAAAATAACATATAACATACACACACATATATATGAATATATACAACATTTAAAGATCTATCCAGGGCTTCCCTGGTGGCGCAGTGGTTGAGAATCTGCCTGCCAATGCAGGGGACACGGGTTCGAGCCCTGGTCCGGGAAGATCCCACGTGCCGCAGAGCAACTAAGCCCGTGAGCCACAATTACTGAGCCTGCGCGTCTGGAGTCTGTGCCCCGCAACAAGAGAGGCCGCGACAGTGAGAGGCCCGCGCACCATGATGAAGAGTGGCCCCCACTTGCCACAATTAGAGGGAGCCCTCGCACAGAAACGAAGACCCAACACAGCCATAAATAAATAAATAAATATTTAAAAAAAAAAAAAAAAAAAGATCTATCCAAGCTGGCTTGAGAGCATTACATATACATACATATGTATATTGCTAGTAGGGAGAATTATCATATGGATTCCTTTCTGTAATTCTAAGAAAATGTGTACAAACCAAGTAAAAGTAACAGTCTATTTTTATTTTTATAATTTTAGCATATCCTGTTTTCAAGCTAATGTTACCACTCTCACAAACTGAGATTTAATTCTGCTTGGAGTTAATGAATGTGTTGGTTTGGACTGGTAATTTGCTGTTCAAATTTGAGATCCTTCAAAACATATTAACCAACACTAGTGAAAGCATAGTTTCCAAACCGTGTGCAGAAACAGCAAGGCGTTCTTCGTATCAGTTCTGCAGATAAATAAATATGTCAATCTTTCATGTGGAAAGGGCTATTTCACAATCACAGGAAAAAATCCGTAAACTAGAACGCAGGCCAATGTCCGAAAGCCCCCTGGGCTGTGGACGGGCCAGCAGCTTCCTGGTGGACAAGTCTTCCCCGCCTGGTAGAGGTCAGCCCTCTGACCTGGCCATGGACCCCTGAGGAAGGACGGCTGAGGGGAGGGAGGCTGCTTTGGTGGGTTGTGCCCCTTTATCCTCTCGCTGGAGGGTGGGAGACCTCCGAGATCCTGGGCTTCCCATGCTCACCCTCTCTGAGCCAGGTGCCAAGTTCTACGATCCTTCTACATCAGGTTACTTAGACGGTCCACCTCGATCAGAAATCTCATCTTGCAGGGACGTGATGAGCCTGGGCTCCTGGCTGCAGGAACCGGAGGGAGGACGCACGTGTCGCGCCCGTTCGCCTTCCGTCACAGCTGCTTCGCAAGCGCCTCCGGGGCGGAGAGCTTCCGGACATCGTCAGGATGAAAACAAACGATTTAATCAGCTAACGGTCCTCGTGGGCTTTGGCTGTCTCGGGTGTGTCACGCACGGGCAGGGTCCTGTTCTGAGTTCCGACGAGAGCCGGGGTGCCCCTGGGGAGGGAGGGCAGGCAGCCGCGGGCCGGGCCACAGGGCGAGCTCCCCGCCGTCCCGCACCTATGCCGCCCCCTCCAGCCTGCGCCCGGGGCAGCGCGTGGCGCCTGCGACGCGGACGAGGTTCCCGAGGACGTTGAGCACGAGCGCTGAGGGCCTCCGTGCGCGCGCGCCAGGGAGAGTCCGTCCACCTGCACGGTCACCACTTCGGGACGGGCGGCCGTCGTGGGGAAGCTCGAACGTGCTGTCCCAACCGCAGCGTCTCAGGCCACCCCGCGACCCTCCCCAGTCCCGGTCCTTCCTCTCTTGGGATGGCCGCCCCGAGGCTGAAGGGAGGAGTGGAAAGGTTTGCCACCGCTCAGTCACCGTCAAAGTCACCAGGGTGAACGAGGGCTGGTCCTCCACTCTCACCAGCGACCTGTTCTCAGGAATGCGAACCACACGTGGGTTGGCAGCGATGACATTCTCTAAAATTGTTATTGGAGTGCGGTTGCTTTACAATGGTGTGTTAGCTTCTGCTGTATAACAAGGTGGATCGGCTCTACGTATCCGTATGTCCCCTCTATTTTGGATTTCCTTCCCGTTTAGGTCACCACAGAGCACTGAGTAGAGTTCCCTGTGCTGTACGGCAGGTTCTCATTAGTTGTCTATTTTATATACAGTCGTGTGTACGTGTCAGTCCCAATCTCCCAGTTCATCCTAACCGCCCCCCCACCGCCCCACTTGGTATCCGCAAGTTTGTTCTCTACATCTGTGTCTCTGTTTCTGCTTTGCAAATAAGTTCATCTGTACCATTTTTTCTAGATTCTACATAAAAGCAATGGCATTTTTTAGAGTGGCTTCGTGTGATTTTCACTGAATATTCTGTATACTGACTCTTCACCCTGTTAACAACTTGGTTTGACCTAACAAAATGTAACGAGTACCGGGCTTTTTGTTTTTGTTTTGCTTAGTAGTAATGACAGTTAAATAAATAAAGGAAAATGGATGGGTTCATAAAAAAAAAATCACCAAAATGTAATTTAGTTTGTATCCATACTTTTAAAACCAAGAAGGAACTGATAAACTAGATGGAAATGACATGTAACTAGGCCACTAGACTGTCGATGCCTGTGCTTCCTGGCGTTTGAGTGACACACGCTCCCAGCCTTTCTGAGGGTGATGGGTGCGGGGTGGGGGGGGGGGAGTTCAGGCTGACGGCCACCGCTGCTGCTGCAAAGGGCGGCGGGGGTGCTGACAGTGTCACCCAGATGCTGAAGGCCAGGGCAGCAGACTCAGGCAGGTAGGCAGAGAACGTTGTGCTTGACGGCCTCCCTTTAAAGTCCTCCAAGCAGTTAAGAAAGCAAGTAGGGGCTTCCCTGGTGGCGCAGTGGTTGAGAATCTGCCTGCCAATGCAGGGGACATGGGTTCGAGCCCTGGTCTGGGAAGATCCCACATGCCGCAGAGCAACTAGGCCCGTGAGCCACAACTACTGAGCCTGCGCGTCTGGAGCCTGTGCTCCGCAACAAGAGAGGCCGCGATAGTGAGAGGCCCGCGCACCGCGATGAAGAGTGGCCCCCACTTGCCACAGCTAGAGAAAGCCCTTGCACAGAAACGAGGACCCAACACAGCCATAAATAAATAAATAAATAAATTAAAAAAAAAAAAGATACATTAATACCCATTAAAAAAAAAAAAGCAAGTAGGTTTCCTGAGAAGTTTGAAATGGAGGTTAGCAACTCATTTCTAAAGTTAAGAAGGTATCTGCTTGACTATCAGTTTCATTTATGCCATGTTTTAATCTTTGAAATGGCTACATGTGGACGAAAATATTACATTAACGATCTACCACTGACTCCTCCAACAAAACAAATTCAAACGGGAAACCTGCTCTTCCAAGTTAGTGACATTTGAAAGTTAGTTTCAAGAGCGGCAATGGGGTCGGGGTGGGAGGAGGTCCTGGGCACCGACTGGGGGGTGAGGACACCTCAGTCCCGGCCCCGGAGCATCTGAGCAGCGGGGCGACCTCAGCCCGGGCTCCCACTAGGCTCTGCACCTCTGCTGACAAGGCTGCACCCGAGATCAGCTCCACGCACTTTCCAGATGACAGCCTGTGGTCGGGATCTAACAGCCGTGATTCCAAGATAAGCATCTTACCTTTACCCACACCCTTCCTCAGACCCAGAGTCCCATTCCTAAGAGAGGCCATCTGCGCCTTGCTGGTTCCACCTGCGACAGCAGACTCAAGGCACTGCTCTCAGTTCAACAGAATCCGGCATCGTCCTCTGGTTCCCACTGGTCTCCTTGACATTTAATAGGTTATGGCTGATAAAGGTTTAGAGGAATGAGTCAGTGAATCAGTCATTTTCCCTGGGCTGCTACAGGTGTAATTCAGGCAATGGATCACAAACAAGCACAGCCCTGAAGAAAAATTTTATCTATGTGAAATTTTATAACTATAAAATAGACTTCCTCTTTGTAAAATGATCCTGCATTCATTAAGGCTAAAACCGCCTTAATGATTTCTACTAAGTGAAGGTGCAGGGCAGTTTCCTACAGCCATACCTTCTCATTGTTTTAAAGGAAAACTTTTTTAAAGTATTCAATAAATCAAGTGGTTTAGCAATTTTATTGATAATTAGTTGTATTATCAAATATAACTAAAATGCTTTTACATAATATTTTTATGATTTTATAAATATAGTTTGCCCGATGTACCTTATTTCTTGGATTTTTTTTTCCCTCTGTGCCACTGGGTGAAGATGCTTTGATTAGAGAACAGTGTACAGAGGTTTCCATTTTGTCTCTGAGTGGGAGGTTGCTATTTATGCGATTTAAAAAACTGCAGATTTTAGTTTTTAAACTAAGGAAAAATCAGAGGGGTGATATCTCAAATGAACTTGAGCAGAAATGGGGCATTTCTGTGATTTTTATGTAACTGGAAGAAAAAAAATCCAGCCTCCCATATTCTCAACCCCTAGGGGCTGACTCTGAGGAATGTTTTTCTACCCCTCCCCAGCTGCTTTTATAGCGTCTGGCAGGGGAACGGGTTCTTCCTACACGTTTTATATAGGATGTATTAAAGAAAAATGGTCACTGCAACATGTTTTATTACTAAGCCTGCCGACCAGGAGGAGGTGGTACCTTTGACCAGGAAGTGACCTTTTTTTTTTTTTTGTCTATGTGTACAGAAGCCATAAAAGTTTCGAACGGCAAAATCAAAGGAGAGTATTCTAAAGGTAGAACACCGGCCAGCGTGGTCAGTGAGTGAGAGAATGAGGCACCTGGAGAGAAGCAGCAGCCGGTGGAAGGAAGTGGCGGGAGGTGGGGACGGCCCGGGGAGCGCTGAGAACGCGCCCGTCCAGTGCGAGGGTCCGGACCGCCCCCCGCTCCCCGGCACTCGAGGGCGGCGTCTCCACGTCACCCCGACCCCGGCCCCTCGTCCCGGAAACGCAAGCACAGTCCTCTTCCGTGGAGGTGTGCAGTGGGGTTGTGCAAGTGTCCTGAGCTGTGTGAGTGTCTCTAGATGCGCACAGCCTAAGCAGTTGGGCAGAGCCTCTGGTCCTCAGCCGGCTGATGCCGAGGACAGTCCGCGTGCCGCCGGCTCGCCGGGCCTAGTCCAAGGCCGCTGGCTCCTCCTTCACACCAGGTCGGTACAGGTACCTTGTGCTCTTCTTACGGGTGAAATGTGTTTCCCCAAAATGACACGGTGACGTCCTAACCCCTGGTACCTCAGAATGTGCGCTTATTTGGAAAAAAGGTGTCATCTGTCCAGATGAGGTCGTCCCGGAGGAGGGTGGGCCCCTAACGCAACATGACTGGTGTCCTTACAAGGAGATGGCCTTGTGAAACCAGAGACACACCAGGAGAGCGCTAGGTGACCACGAAGGCAGAGGCTGGAGTCGTGAACCTGCGAGGCAAGGGCCGCCAAGGGCTGCCGGCGTGCCAGCAGCTGCTGGGAAGGGGCAAGGGAGGGTGGCTCTGCTGACACCTGGACTTCAGGCTTCCAGCCTGCAGAACTGTGAGAGCATAAGTCCTACCGTGTTCCCAGCTTACCCTCCCCGCCTCCCCACCCTCGTCAAAAAAAAAAAAAAAAAAAAATCCTATTGTTGTAAGCCAGTTTGTGCTGCTTGCTGTGGCCGCCCGAGGAGACAAATGCAGCTTTGCAGCCTGTGGGCGCGGTATCCTCCCTGCATCCCCCCGGGCGTTTCCTCCGGCCGCAGCGTGGGGCTGGGCGCCGGGATGCACTAACGGAAGCCAAAGCCTGCGCGCTCCTCCCCTCTCCTTCAGCGGTGGTCGGGTCGAGTGCCCTCCCAGAGCCGAAAAAGACCCTAACGACACAATCCTGGCCTCGCCTTACCAGGCTGGCGAGGCCACCACAATGCAGGGAAACAGAAACCTGAGAACAAAGCCCAGCGGATCTGTTCCTGAGCAGCGGATGACGTCAGCGTGCCGCCGCTCCCCGTCCCGGGCCCTCCCGACCGCAGCGTCAGGCACCCGCGCCCGCGGGAGAGGCCGGCTCGAGCCGGAGGGCTGAGGACGCCGAGGAGCAGGAGGTCGGCGCTCCCCGGCCGCGCCCTCAGCGTCCCCCGGGGGGGCGCGGGCGGGCTGCGAGCCACAGCAGCGAGGACGCCTCCGCGCCGAGGGCTGAGCCCCACAGGACGCTGGACACACCCCCCCTGCCGGGCACGCCCGCGCGAGAGGGACGCATTCGCCGGGGTACAGTCACATTCCAGGGCAGACGGGGGGCTACCCTGACCGACGCGTGCTGAGGTTTGGAAACGGAGCCTCGCGTAAGTAACACAACAGCCCCAAAGACTTCAACTGCCACTTTCCCAAAGGAAAAGAGATGGAAATATACTACATAATCAAAGAGGACTGGACCCATAATAATAATTTTCCTGAATGTGAGCGATGATGAAACTTTTTAATGTATTTTCTAAAATCTGTGACATCATCGTCCGTGGTCTGTAAGAGCAGGCTATAAAACAGAGAACCAATGGGCTATCATCGCGCTTACAACAGGATGTTTAAACTCAGTGTAATTGCAAGTATGTTACGTCTAAAATAAATATCTTGAAGCGAATATAAGCACAATCTTCCTATACTGCAGGTGAAACAAAACCTTAAAAGAACAAGACCATTTTTTTGGTTTGCAGTCAAGATCAATTGTTTCTTTCTCAGAAAAGATGTATTTAAAAACATCCATCGATTTTTTTGCTACCCTAGCCCTGGGCTCGTGCCTCCTTCACGCTGATACCCCCGTGCCACCCCTCCCCCCCCCCCCCCCCCCCAGCTAGACTGGCTGCTCAGCCAGGGACCCATTCTCTGAAATCCTCTGAAACCTGAAACCTGCTTAACTCCTCTATATAAAAACTACACATTCAGTCTGAAGCTGTCTGCCATAAAATATCTCAGAGGGGAGAAAAAGTGTAAGGGGATAATGAAACAAAATTAATAACTGCTGATAAATATCAATAACTGATAAACTTGGACGATGGGTATATGGGGGACACATTGTATTATTCTTTCTACTTTTGTGTATTTTGAAAACTTCCATAATAAGAGCTTAAGCAACAATAACAAAGATGACATGTCTGGTCACTTTCCACAGGGGATGCTTAATGCCCAGTGGCAATGAATGCATGAAAAGTAGATAACACTGGGACTTCCCTGGTGGCGCAGTGGTTAAGAATCCGCCTGCCAATGCAGGGGACACGGGTTCAAGCCCTGGTCTGGGGAGATTCCCACATGCCGCGGAGCAACTAAGCCCGTGCACCACAACTACAGAGCCTGCGCTCTAGAGCCCACGAGCCACAACTACTGAGCCCGCATGCCACAACTACTGCAGCCCCTGTGCCTAGAGCCCATGCTCTGCAACGAGAAGCCACAGCAATGAGAAGCCCGCGCACCGCAACGAAGAGTAGCCCCCGCTCACCGCAACTAGAGAAAGCCCGCGTGCAGCAACGAAGACCCAACACAGCCAAAAATAAATAAATTTTAAAAAGTAATGAACACCTTCTAATGAGCTACACATGCTAACTCGCCCCTTAATACCTTTAACTGTGACCAGTAAGGACCCTGAGGGCCTTTGGGAGTGACTCGAATGTGAGGAGTATCAGAGAGTGTAGGTAGTGGGGAAAAGACTGGGGAAAAGCAAATTTCAGGAGAGGGCTTAAATTAAACCATGATATGTAGGTCTTGAACTGGTTCTGAGTGTGCCCTGAAAGATTTATCTAGTATGTCCAGTTTGAAGAAAAATGGGAACTATCTTGCATTTCAATGACTGAAACAGCTATGACATTTCACGCCTAAGCATCTTTTTCGTGACCCGACCCGAGTGGTGACAAGGCCTGCCTGATGCCTGCAGCGGGGCTGGCAGGTGGGGCGGAGGGGCCTGGCAGGCCGTCCTCGGCAGCTCACCCCTCACTGCTGATCATCCAAGCCAGCCTGCTCGGTGCCAGGAGAGGAGCTTCGCTTTGGCAGAGCGTCTGAAAATGTCAACGTTATTCTTGTCTGAAACTCTTCTTGCCTTTTACATTTTAATGACTCTAAATTTTGGCAAGTATCTGAACGTGGTAAAGAGTTTTGTTCTGTTATTTTGGCACTTGCTGAAGCCAATCCCCATTTCTAGTAATTCTCTTTAGATTTCCTCAATAAAGATTAAATGTAAATAATGTGGGCAGTTTAAGTGAATTTAATGGTTCTAAAAAGTACATGGGGTCAGCCTTACATAGCCTGAAGTTCTTGGTTCATTTGCAGAACATGAGGGCAATGCCTTGTGGCTCAGCTTACATCCTTATAAAAATTACACTAAGACCAGGACCAGTCTCAGACGTTTTGTGACCAAGCTTGTTTCTGGGTTAAAGGCTCCCAGCCCTCCTGTCTCCCCTTGGGCTGCACCCTGGCTCGACCTGCCCCACTTCGTCTTCCTTAACTGCCGCCTACCTTTTCTAATCCCATGCCTCTGCAACCCAAGTGGAACATTTTGCTACTTGACTCTTATCAACATTAGAAACCTCAGAAGATTCCAAATCTTTTAGTATTTTGGGTGGTTTAAAGAAAAATGCATACTCTTTAATAAATAAATTCCTAAAAGAATTTGGGGCATTTTTATGGCAATTTAAGGTTGATTTAGGATTATTTTATCTCGCCTGAGGGACCCAACTGGCCCAATTCTAGAATACCGGGCCAGGAAACTTATTACAGGGGACACTGTGAGAAGGAAACAATCCCAGCTTCTGGGCACTGAATGAGACCAGGCTGCAGGTGCTGAAGGAAGGTCCAGCAGGCTTGACACTGCACACAAAAATGTCACAATAAATAGGTGTAGTTCACACACATGCGGTTCCACAGGGAAAGAGACTTGCCATAAAGTAGCAGGAGTGGTATCATGTGCAGACAGAACATGGCAAGCGGGAACCTGCGAGCAGGAACTAAACTTAGTTGTCGATCACTAGGGAGGTGGCACAGGGAAGAATGCCTGCAAGGTAGTAGGGCTTCGTTTCTCCTAAGAAAGACAGGGCAACAGCTTGGCAAAGCAGGTCTGAGAGGAATTTTGTGTACAAATGATGAAGACAAGGATCCACTTAATCCAACTGCAAGGTCTTAAAACCAGCCCAGTCATTGCTCGTGAGAGTCAAGGCCAATGCCCAGTAACAGCAGCTCCAATACTGTAACAGTTCCCTGTTGCTGCGTGAGACATTACCGCAAACCCCGTGGCTTAAAACAACAAACACTACCCACAGCTTCCTTGGGTCCGGAGTCTGGGTACTGGGTAGCTGGGTCCTCTGTTCAGGGTCTCACCAGGCTGAAATCAAGGTGTCAGCTGGAGCTGGGATCTCACCTGAGGCTCAGAATCCGCTTCCAATCTCATTCATGTGTTTCGCAGAATTCAGAGGCTTGTGGTTGTAAGACTGAGGTTCTTGTTTTCTCGTTGGCTGTCAGCAGGGGACCACTTTCAGCTCCTGAAAGCTGCCTTCAGGACCTAGCCAATGGCACTTTCACAACAGAGCATCTTACTTCTTCAAATCCAGCAGGAGAACCTTCCTCCAGTTGGCTACAGTGGATTCTTACAAAGGTAACTTGAGCCCAAGAATGACTATTCCATCAACGTTGCCACATAATGTAACCTAATCAAGGGAATGACTATCTCATCGTATTCACATGCACACCAGGGAGAGGGAATCTTGGGGGCCATTGTGGAGTTCTGCTGGATGATTCAAAACTGAGCCTACATTTGTTGAGTGTTTATTAAATGCCCAGCACCATGCTGCAATTGGAGGTTCAAAACTGAATGAAGTAAATCAGGAATACAAGACAGACAGGGGAGCCCACAGACTAATGGAGGGCGAGAATTGGAAATTAATTCTAAAACAAGTTAGTACGTCTGTAATAGTTGAATGTGGAAATGACACAGAAAAGATAGTCAAGGAAGTGAGGTATATAGCTTGATAGGTGTTTTCTAGGCAGACAGTAAAGAAGAGGGCATTTCAGGCAGAAGGCATGTTTATCCACCAACACATGGAGGTGATGAAAATCCTGTCTAAGAGGCTGTGAGTAGTGGGGCTTGACTGGGAAGGAGGGGCCTGAACAGATGTAAAGGGGCAGAACAGGAAGGACACAGAACTTAAGACTTCATCATGAACAGGAACCACCAAGGAACGTGTGAAGGGATATGAGTACATTAAGGTCACAGAGACCAAGTTATACAAAGATTAAAAAATTTGATGCCACAAAAATAAGAAAAGTTTCAACATAAATAAGCACAAGTGAAAAGCAGAAGTCTCATACAAATTGATAACAAAAGACCAATATCCAACAGAAAATGAGCAAAAGATAAGAAAAAGCAATTAATAGAAGACACAGAAGGCTGATAAACATAGAGAAGAGTGTTTAACATCACTTGTGATTAAGAAAGTGAAGATTCAAGTAGTGAAACATCATTTTCACTATGAAATTGTTAGGATAACAGATATAAAAAAACATGTGTATTTACTTAGATTATTGAAGGACAATACATCAAAGGGTAAGCAGGTGTAGAGTTTTTTTTTTTTTTTTTTTAAAGGGAAGAGCTGGATCTTATAGCTACTTTATTTATTTATTTATTTGGCTGTGTTGGGTCTTTGTTTCGTGCGAGGGCTTTCTCCAGTTGCAGCAAGCGGGGGCCACTCTTCATCGCAGTGTGGGGGCCGCTCTTCATCGCGGTGCGCGGGCCTCTCACTATCGCGGCCCCTCCCGTTGCAGGGCACAGGCTCCAGACGCACAGGCTCAGTAGTTGTGGCTCACGGGCCCAGCTGCTCCGCGGCATGTGGGATCTTCCCAGACCAGGGCTCGAACCCGTGTGCCCTGCATTAGCAGGCAGATTCTCAACCACTGCGCCACCAGGGAAGCCCAGGTGTAGAGGTTTTATACACAATTTTTGTTTTCTTTTTTACACTGTTTTCTAAATTTCCCCAGTGAACTTGTACAAATCCTTAAAATAGTACCTAATATATTCATTTATTTTAAGAACGAGAGCATCTAATGTGAAACCGCAGTGCCTGTCCACCCAACTCGCCTCCAGAGGCAACTCCTTTCAGCTCTTCTAGTATGCACTGCTCCAGGGGGTTTACATGTATTCACTCATTTAATCTTCTCAACTGTCCTATGAGGTGGAACTAGTATTATTTCCAATTTACACATAAGGATACTGAAGCACAGAGAAGTTAAATAACTTACCCAAGGTCACATAAGCTAGTAAATAGTGGAGCTGGGATTTGAACCCAAGTAATCTGGCTCCAGAGTTAAAGATTTTCTGCTGTTACTGAGGCCTTACCAAACTATAATGCATTACTTAACTCACATTTAAAAAGTCACTATTACCTAGCACATGGCAATAAAATCATTAAAAAAAAAAGTTGTTTTATTTACATTTGTATCTTATAAGCAACTGATTAACTTAAACTGAAACATGATAAATAAAAGTTTGCAGCTCTAATCATCACTTAAATACCCAATACATTTAAATTAAAATTAATGTGCTAATATTTCCTCTTTCCTGATTTATAGCAGCATATTTTCTTCCAAAGCTATCATATATATTTTTAAACACGTTATAGAAATTAGATGACTTAAAGGATATACAGAAAGAAAATAATCAAAAATAAGTTAATTCAGATGTACACAATCAGAAAAAGATACTGAAGTTAACGAATATGTGGCTTAAAAATCAATACAGCGTCCTTTTCGTTCCCAATCTCCATATCGGGTAGGTTCTGGGCCCCTGGGTCCACCTCTTTCTTTGGTAACAGGATTAACATCATCTGGAAATTCTGAAGAAAGACAGAGATGTAAAAAAAAGCAGTCAGTGGAGATGGGAAAAGCATTATGGTCAATTCTGCAGACGAGGTTGCAGAGCTGACAGTTAACAGGATGCATGCTACTGAAGAGGCTACTACTATGCAGTCCTTAAACAAACTCTCCCCAGAGAGCGGTTCCTCTCCCCAGTCTGAGAAATCACCTTAGCATCCAATCTTCATATCCAGTCTACTTTATTTCCGGCATTAGTGACAGAATTCTCAGAGGACTCTCAGGCCCTCATCTGAGGAGTGGCTGGGTTAGAACAGAAGGAAAGGGGTGCAGAGAATACAGAGTACAAATCCACAGGGTTTGGAAGGTTTTGAAACAAGATTACTTTGAAGATTACTTTGATTCAATGCCTTATTTTTCTTAACAGTGAAGTGGGGACAACAATCATACCTGCCTTACTATCTTGAGAAATAAAAAAAGAAATGCATGTAAAAGGTCTAGCACAGTGCCAGGTATATAAGAATGCTCAATTAATTTTAGCTATGAGTATTAATTTTCCTCATCATACGGTTTTGGCTTCAGCAACTGGTTCCCTGAAACTGCCATTTATGGGCATAAGAGCTGTTATTATTGTTAATAATAGTGTATGTCTGTTCATAATAGGAATATCTGTTTTGAGTCAGGCCCAATTCTGAGGACTTTATACATATTAATTCATTTAACCCTCATAATAATCCTTTGGGATAGGAACAATTACTGTTTCCTTTTTTTTTAAATTAATTTATTTATTTTGGCTGTGTTGGGTCTTCGTTTCTGTGCGAGGGCTTTCTCCAGTTGTGGCGAGCGGGGGCCACTCTTCATCGCGGTGCGCGGGCCTCTCACTGTCGTGGCCTCTCCATTGCAGAGCACAGGCTCCAGACGCGCAGGCTCAGTAGTTGTGGCTCACGGGCTTAGTTGCTCTGTGGCATGTGGGATCTTCCCAGACCAGGGCTCGAACCCGTGTCCCCTGCATTAGCAGGCAGATTCTCAACCACTGCGCCACCAGGGAAGCCCTTATTTCCATTTTATAGGTGAGGAAGATGAGACTAAGTGATGAAACTGAGTTTGAATTCACACATTCTGGCTGCAGTCTTGCTCTTAGCACATACACTGTACTGATCTGTACACAGGAAGATCAGGAGAGGAACCAGCTATTAGAAAGAATCCCAATTCTTAAACAATGTCTAATCACTCATTCATTTTCTTTGAAGTATAGGTGATTTACAATATTGTATTAGTTTCAGGTGTACAGCATAGTGATTCAGTTATTTTTACAGATTATACTCCAGTAAAAGTTATTACAAGATAAAGGCAATAATTCCCTGTGCTGTATATAATTGTTGCCTCTCCAATTTATACACAGTAGTTTGTATCTCTTAATCCCATACCCCTATCTTGGCACCCCCCTTCCCTCTCCCCACTGGGAACCACTAGTTAGTTTTCTATACTGTGAGTCTGTTACTGTTTTGCTATATACACTGTTTGTTTTATTTTTTAGGTTCCACATGTAAGTGATGAGTATTTGTCTTTCTCTGATTTTTTCACTAAGCATAATATTCTCGAGGTCCATCCACATGGTTGCAAATAGCAGATTTCATTCTTTTTAATGGCTGAGTAATATTCCATTTTGTGTGTGTTTGTGTGTGTGTGTGTATCTTCTTTATCCATTCATCTGTTGGTCACTTAAGTTGCTTCCATATCTTGGCTATTGTAAACAATGCTGCTATGAACGCTGGGGCGCACGTATCTCTTCAAATTAGTGTTTTCATTTTCTTTGGATATATACATAGTAGTGGAATTGCTGGGTCATATGGTAGTTCTATTTTCAGTTTTCTGAGGAACCTCCATAATGTTTTCTATATTAGACGCACCAATTTACACTCCCACCAACAGTGTAGGAGGGTTCCCTTTTCTCCACACCCTCTCTAGCATTTATTATTTGTTGACTTTTTGATGATGGCCATTCTGACCAGTCTGAGGTGGTACCCCATTGTGGTTCTGATTTGAAATTCTCTAATAATTAGTGATGTTGAGCATTTTTTCATGTGCCTGTTGGCCATCTGTATGTCTTCTTTGGAAAAATGTCTATTCAGGTCCTCTGCCCGTTTTCTGATTGGATTGTTTTTTTATATTGAGTTGTATGAGCTGTTTATATATTTTGGATATTAACCCTGTGTTGTCCGTATTGTTTGCAAATATTTTCTCTCATTCACAGGTTGTCTTTTCATTTTGTCCACGGTTCCTTAGCTGTGCAAAAGTTTTTAAGTTTAATTAGGTCCCATCTGTTTATTTCTTTTGCCTTAGGAGACAGATCCAAAAAAATATTGCTACAATTTATGTCAAAGAGTGTTCTGCCTATGTTCTCTTCTATGAGTTTTATGGCCTCAGGTCTTACATTTAGATATTTAGTCCATTGAGTTTATTTTTGTATATGGTGTGAGGAAATGTTCTAATCTCATTCTTTTACATGTAGCTGTCCAGTTTTCCCAGCACAGCTTTTTGAAGAGATTGTCTTCTTCCATTGTATATTCTTACCTCCTTTGTTGTAGATTAATTGACCAAAGGTTCATGGGTTTATTTCTGGGATCTCTATTCTGTTCCATTAATCTATGTGTATGTTTCTGTGCTGGTACCATGCTGTTTTGATTACTGTAGCTTTGTAGTATAGTCTGAAGTTTGGCGCTTGACACCTCCAGATTTGTTCTTTTTCCTCCAGATTGTTTTGGCAATTTGGGGCCTTTTGTGGTTCTATATGAATGTTAGGATTATTTGTTCTAGTTTTGTGAAAACTGTCATGAGTATTTTGATAGGGATTGCATTTAATCTGTACATTGCTTTTAGTATGGCCATTTTAACAATATTAATTCTTCCAATCCAAGAGCACAGGATTTCCTTCCATTTCTTTTATCATCTTCAATTTCCTTCATCATTGTCTCATAGTTTTCAGAGTATAGGTCTTTTACCTTTAAGTTTATTCCTAGGTATTGTATTCTTTTTGGTGTGATTTTAATGGGGATTGTTTTTTTTACTTTATCTTTCTGATAGTTCATTATTAGTGTATGTAAAGGAAACATTTCTGTATATTAATCTTGTATTCTGCAATTTTACAGAATTCATTTATTAGTGCTAATAGTTTTTTGGTGGAGACGTTAGGGTTTTCTATATGTAGTATCATGGATCTGCAAATAGTGACAGTTTTACTTCTTCCCTTCACATTTGCATACCTATTTATCTTCCTTGTCTGATTGCTGTGGCTAGAACTTCCAATACTATGTTAAATAGAAGGGGCAAAAAGTGGGCATCCCTGTCTTGTTCCTGAGTTAGAAGAAAGGCTTTCAACTTTTACTGTTGAATATGATGTTAGCTGTGGATTTGTCATAAATAGCCTTTATTATGTTGAGATATGTTCCCTCTATACCCACTTCGGTGAGAGTTTTATAATGAATGGATAATGAACGTTGTCAGATGGTTTTTCTGCATCTATTGAGATGATCACTTGGTTTTTATCCTTTCTTTTGTTAATGTGGTGTATCACATTAATTGATTTGCAAATACTGAACAATCTTTGTGTCCCTGGAATAAATCCAAATTGATCATCGTATATAATCCTTTTAATATATTTTTGGATTCAGTTTGCTAATATTCTGTTGAGGATTTTAGAATCTATATTCATCAATGATATTGACCTGTAATTTTCTTTTTCTGTAGTATATTTGTGTGGTTTTGGTATCAGGGTAATTATTGGTGGCCTTGTAAAATGAGTTTGAGAGTGTTCCGTCCTCTTCAATTTTTTGGAATAGTTTGAGATGGTTAGGTATTAGCTCTTTATATGTTTGGTAGAATTCTCCTTTGAAGCTGTCTGGTCCTGGACTTTTGTTTGCTGGGAGTTTTTAAATTACAGATTCAATTTTACTACTAGTGATCAGTCTGTTCAAGTTGTCTACTTCTTGATTCAGTCTTGACAGGTTGTATGTTTCCAGAAATTTATCCATTTCTTCTAGGTTGTCCAATTCATTGACATATAACTGTTAGTAGTGTTCTCTTATGATTTTTTGTATCTCTGTGGTTTTTGTTGTTACTTCTCTTTCATTTCTTATTTTATTTGGGTCTTCTCTCTTTTCTTCTTGGTGATCCTTGCTAAATGTTTACCAATTTTGTTCATCTTTTCAAAAAACCAGCTCTTGGTTTCATTGATCTTTTCTATTGTTTTGTTGATTTCTATTTTATTTCCCCTCTGATCTTTATTTCCTTCCTATCGCTGACTTTGGGCTTTGTTCTTCTTTTTCTAATCCTTTTAAGTGGCACGTTAGGTTGTTAATTTTTCTTTCTTGAGAAAGGCCTGTACTGCTATAAACTTGCTTCTTAGAACTACTTTTGCTGCACCCCATAGATTTTGGAGTGTTGCATTTCCATTTTCTTTGGTCTTGAGGTATTTTCTGATTTCCTCTTTGATTTCTTCATTCACCCATTGGTTTTTTAATAGCATGTTGTTTTAGTTCCCATTTTTCTTTCTGTAATTGATTTCTAGTTTCATACTGCTATGGTCAGAAAAAATGCTTGATATAATTTCTATCTTCTCACATTTTTGAGACTTGTTTTACGGCCTAGCATGTGATCTATCCTGGAGAATGTTCCATGTGCACTTGAATATAATGTATATTCTGCTGTTTTTGGATGTAATGTTCTGTACATATCTGTTAAGTCCAAGCGGTCTGTTGTGTCATTTAAGACCAGTGTTGCCTTATTGATTTTCTGTCTGGATGATTTGCCCATTAATGTAAGTGTGGTGTTAAAGTGCCCTACTATTATTGTGAATTTCTCCCTTTTTGTCTGTTAGTATTTGCTTTATATATTTAGGTGCTCCTGTATCAAGTATTTATGTTAATGATAACATCCTCTTCTTGTATTGATCCCTTTATCATTATATAATGCCCTTCTCTGTCTTCTGTTATAGTCTTTGTTTAAAGTCTACTTTATCTGATATGAGTATTGCTACCCCCACTTTCTTGTCATTTCTGTTTGCATGAAATAACATTTTCCATCCCCTCACTTTGTCTGTGTCTTTAGCTCTGAAGTGAGTCTCTTGTAGGCAGCAAATAGAAGGGCCTCATCACCCTATGTCTTTTGATTCGAATACTTAGTCCTTTGACATTTAAAGTAATTATTGACAGGTATGTACTTAATGCCATTTTATTATATGTTTCCTGGTTGTTTTTCTAGTTCTTTGTTCATTTCTTCTCTTGTGGTTTGATGATTTTCTTTAGTAGTATGCTTGTATTCTTTTTAGTTTTATCTACTGTAGTTTTGATTTGTGATTACCATGGGATTCATATATGTTGACGTTTAACTATATCTACTTGTTTTGAACTGATAGTCGTTTAAGTTCAGATGCATTTGAAAAGATCTACGTTTTTTACGCCCCTCCCCTACATTGTTTTTGATGTCATAGTTTAGATCTTCATGTTTATCTCTTAACTATTTATTGTAGTTATAGTTGCTTCTACGATTTTTTTTAAGTTCATCTCTTTCTTTTTAATTCCTTGCCAAATAGTCAGTAACAACCAACAGATATTATTAAGGTTCTGTTTTCCAGCCCTTCCCTTACAGCTACAAGTTCATTAGGTATGTGGGGTCTATGTCCCAGGTCACTGCAGGCCAACAGTTAACCAAATGCTTTTACAATTTTTTGTTTTTAATCTTTGTACTGGCTTATTTAAGTGGTTGATCCTCAGTCCTTACTATATATTTGCCTTTCCTATCAGGATTTCCCCTTTCCTACAGCTTACTTCTTTTCCACTCAGAGAAGTCCCTTCAACATTTCTTTTGGGGTAAGTTTAGTATTGATGAACTCTTAGCTTTTGCTTATCTGAGACGCCCTTTATCACTCCTTCTATTTTAACGATAATCTTGCTGAGTAGAGTACCCTAGGTTGCAGGTTTTCCCTTTCGGGACTTTGAATATATCATGCTGCTCCCTTCTGGCCTGTAAAGTTTCTGCAGAGAAATCAGGTGACAGACTTATAGGAATTCCCTTGTGTATGATGCTTTGTTTTTCTCTTGCTGCCTTCAGAATTCTAACTTTTGCCGTTTTAATTATGATATGTCTTGGTGACCCTAGGTTGCAGGTTTTCCCTTTCGGGACTTTGAATATATCATGCTGCTCCCTTCTGGCCTGTAAAGTTTCTGCAGAGAAATCAGGTGACAGACTTATAGGAATTCCCTTGTGTATGACGCTTTGTTTTTCTCTTGCTGCCTTCAGAATTCTAACTTTTGCCGTTTTAATTATGATACGTCTTGGTGTGCATCTGTTTGGGTTCATCTTGTTTGGACCCTCTTCCTGTACCTCGATATCTGTTCCTTTCTTCAGACTGTGGAAGTTTTCAGTCACAATTTCCTCAAATACATTTTCAATTCCCTTCTCTCTCTCTCTCCTCCTTCTGGGCCCCTTTTATGTTATCCCAGAGATCTCTTAGACTGTTTTCATTTTTTAAAACTGCCTTTCTTTTTGCTGTTCTGATGGGGTGATGTGCATTATTCTATCTTCCAGATCACTTATGTGTTCTTCTGTGTCACTTAGCCAGCTATTCATTCCTTCTAGTGTGTTTTTTACTTCAACTATTGAATTCTTTATTTCTGATTGGGTCTTTTTTATATTTTCTAGTTCCTTGTTAAAAACATTGCTGTGTAGACGTTATTTTTTTCCCTAATTCAGTTTACATTCTTATAACCAATGCTTTGAATTCTTTATCTAGTCAACTGTTTCATTAGTAGTTTTTTCAGGGGTTTTCTATGGCTCTTTCAATTGAGAGAAGTTCCTCTGCCTTTTCATTTTGCTTAACTTTTCCTGCCTCTGTGAATTTAGGTGAAAGTTACCTTGAAGGAGTGTTCTTATGTAGGAGTGTCCCTATACAGACTGCATGTGCCCAGTGCCTTTTGTGGGAGAACTGAATTTGACATGGATGCAAATCATGTCTTTCCTCAGTGTGTGCTGACAGCTATCTCCTTGGTAGGAGGTGGGCCTGCTGGTGGAGGGGCTAGAGCTGGAGGCGGGTGTGGGGCAGGACTTCCCCTCTGCTAGGTGGCTGTCACTGCCCTATCAGGGTGGGGTCTGATCCCAGGTTGCTGGAGCAGAAGCCCTGAGGGTCAGGCATGAGCCGGCTCTGTTCCCTTTAAGTGGGTCTCTTCCTCTCTCCTTGCCCCAGAGCAGGAAGTGCTGAAGTGAGTGGGGCCTATGTGGGCTCTCCGCTCATGTCAGCCTCAGACAGAGGTCTGAGCTGCCTCTGACCCACTGCCTGTTCAGGTGCACATATTTGCTTCCCATGCTCCACTCGGGTGCAGCCTCGGTACAAGCCCACCGTGACCCTCTCAGCTGGTCGCTGCCCCAGCCCGTCACCTCCACCTGGCAGTGCAGCCACACTGCAGAGCCGCGGGGGCCCGTGTGGACTCTCGGCGTGTGCCAGGAGCGAGCTGTGGCAGGCCGGCTGCCGTCAGAGGTCTGGGCTGCTTCTGCTGTGCCACTTGAGTAAGTGCCGGCAGTGGCTGCCGCTACCCCTCCAGGCTCCACCCTGGGACTGGGCCACCTCTGCGTCCCACGGCTGAGTCTTCTTCCTGGTAGTGGCTGCCCCAGAATGGAATGAGTGGGACCAGGGAGTTGGCTTGGCTTGGGGCTGGGGTGCACGATGAGGCAGCCGCAGGACTTGGCAGCTGCTGGAGCAGACCTCTCTCTGCACTGCCTTTGGGCCAAGGCTGCGTGCGCCCTCCTCACAAGCGGAGTCCAGGTGTCCCTCTGCCCTCCTGGTAGTCCCAGGTGCCCTCCAACCAGCCAAGGGGGCTCGTCTCCCCTGTGGAGGACGCCAGGACTAGGGCACCCAATCTGTGGTTCTCAGCACTCACTGCCCATGGTGGGTCTCCGCCACGTATTCTCCCTTTTCTTCTGAGTCCCCTCCCAGGGGCACAGCTCCTGACCTGATCACTTTTCTTCCCTTCCTACCCAATTATGTGTGGATATTTTTTTACAGTCTTGGTTGTACCAGGGTCCTTCTGCTAGTTTCCAGTGAAATTGTTCCATATGTAGATGTATTTTAATGTGTTCATGGGGGGAGGTGAGCTCCACATCCTCTTACTCCACCATTTTGATCAATCTCTCCAAACTGCGTCTCTTTAGAAAACTAAACGAACATCACCAAAATCATGTCGGCAAAAGAAAGCAGACACGGAATTTACCTTGAAAAACTTCAAACATTTATTCATTTCAAAATTCTATCTCCACTGTGAATAAACTGTCCCCACCCTCATCATTATTCTGTTTCTAAAGGCCTCCTTGCTTTGACTTCCTCTGAAAGCGTCTCTAGCGGAAGCTTTTCTTCTCCCATATCTCTGGGGCTCACTGGTGTCTCAGTCAGCTTGGGCTACCATAACAAAACACCAGAAACTGGGTGGTTTAGACAACAGAAATTAACCTTCTCACAGCTCTGGAGGCTGGGAGTCTGAGATCAGGGTGCCAGCATGGCTGGGCTCTGCTGAGGGCTCTTCCTGGCTGCAGACGGTCCCTTCTCATTGTGTCCTCACGTGGCAGGGAGAAAAAGACAGCAAGGCCTCTGCTGTCCCTTCTTATACGAGTACTAATTCCACCATGCGGCCCCACCCTCATGACCTCACTTAAACCTAATTATCTCCCAAAGGCCTTCAACTCCAAATACCATCACACTGGGGGTTAGGACTTCAACGTACGGACTTTAGGGGCACAATTCAACCCGCAGCAGGAGGGAAGAAGGAGAGGGTCAAGATGTCCCTGCTGCTCACTGCTGCTCCCAGCCTCTCGTTCTGCCACCGCACCTCTACAGCCCTTCCTCTTCTGAATTCCAAACTTCACCTCTCCAGTGCTTTTCTCCAGTCTCGTAAGAAACTCAAAGACTCTTCTATCGTCTTGGGCAGGTAGTTTCATTTCTCTTCCCATTGTCCTTAATATCAACATCCACATTAAGAACATCACATACTGGGGCCACAAATGTCCTCAATCCTCTTCCCTAGCAATCTTTATCTCCATTTCTGCCATCCATTTGGGTTTTATTATTTCTTGCATATGTTCCTTCTCCAAATCCCACACTCTTGAGCTCTCTTCTTTCTGACCACAACCTCCTATCCATCCCTCCATCGTCCTCTTCCTCATGTGTGTTTAACCAATCTTCACCCTCATTATATCCTGTAGTTTTCTAAAACGTTTTATTCCCACTACTTCAACCCTGAATCATGCTGAGTCTCATTCTAGACAAATGCAATATTTCTAATTCATCTCTGTTTTCTGACTCTCATGGCTCCAGCCTAACCTGCACAGAAAGCTGAATTAATATTTCTAAAACAGAATCCCACCTCCATACCATACTAAGGGAAAGAAGCCAGACACAAATGACTAGGTACTGTATGATTTAATTCAGTTAAAATCCTAAAAAATGGCAAAACTATAGTGACAGAGAAGAGATCAATGGTTGCCATGGGGATGTGAAAATGAGACTAAATATAAAGAGGCACCGCTTCCCTGGTGGCACAGTGGTTAAGAATCCGCCTGCCAAGGCAGGGGACACGGGTTCAAGCCCTGGTCCGGGAAGATCCCACATGCCACAGAGCAACTAAGCCCATGCGCCACAACTACTGAGCCTGCGCTCTAGAGCCCATGAGCCACAACTACTGAGCCCACGTGCCACAACTACTGAGGCTGCACGCCTAGAGCCCATGCTCCACAAGAAGAGAAACCACCGCAATGAGAAGCCTGCGCACCGCAACAAAGAGTAGCCCTTGCTCGCTGCAACTAGAGAAAGCCCGCACACAGCAATGAAGACCCAACCAGCCAAGAATGAACGAATGAATGAATGAATGAATAAATTAATTAATTTTAAAAAAGAGGCATGGGGAGTCTTTGAGAGATAGAACTGTGTTATACTTTGTGTTGGTTACATGACTGTACTCATTTGTTAAAATTCACTGAACTGTTCACTTAAAATGGGTGAATTTAAAAATGGGTAAATTTTATTACATGCAGATTATACTTTAAGAAAGCCCATTAAACAATCTCCACCTGAGAACTTTCAGTGTTTTCCTCACTGTACACTGCAAAAAGCCCATATACTTCAGGCCCTCTCAGATTTGAAATGAATCTACTTTTCTGGCCTTATTTTCCATTAATCCACTATACACACTTTACACACTGGCTAAGTCTTGCATGTGTCAAGTTCCCAGCCTCTTTCTTTCTGATCATTCCTTTCTCTCTTTTTTGGAAACATCTCCCCACAACTCCTTATCTACTCATTACAATTTCATTGATCCTTTAAACCCCAACTCAAATGTTCTCTCTTTTGTCTACCTCTCTCTAACCTCTTTCTGTGTATCTCGCACATCATTTACCACACAATGTCCTGTTCATAGTTATGCAGGCATTCCATTTTCCTTTCCTTACTCATCTTTGCGTCAAACAGGGTGCTTAGCTGCAAACAAGCATATCATCTTAGTAACAAAAACTACTCTCTGCAAAGGTAACCTATAATTTTTTTCTTAGAATAAAGTATGTAGTAGAGTCAGGGAGACTACATTAGAAGGAAGACAACAAGGAAGAATTACAGACTTGTTAGGAGACCAACAGAACTAGAGACAGCTTGAATTTAGGCTTTATTAATAGAATGGATAAAAGGAGATGAATTTGAGAGATGATAAGAAGGTAGAACCAACAAGACTTGGTTAGTGATTGGATCCAGGACACAGGAAGAGGCAGGAGTGAAGGATTATCCCCAGATTTCAAGCTTGGATGACTTGGTAGGTGGGGTAGACTGGGAATTCAGAAGGAAGAGGATTGGGGTAGGGCTGGTGGGAGGGAACAATGAGAAAAGGATGAGTTTAGTTTTAGATGTAATAATTTGAGATGTACCTGGAATATGCAAACAAAGATGTTGCAGTTGTAGATAGGAGCAGCTCAGGAGAGAGGTCTGACTAGAGGTATAAATGTGTGAATCATCAACACATACGTGGTATTTCAGATAATCTCAGGAAGATATGAGCTCTCCTAGGAATGCTTAGGGAGCTCAGGACAAAGGCTTGGCATATACATACATTTGAGAGTTGGGCAGATGCAGAGGAGCTTAAAAAAGAGCCAGGAAGAAATGATTGAAGAAATAGGATGAGAAACTGAAGAAAGCATAACCGAAACCAAAACAGAAGATTTCCAGAAGCAGTAGTTAATACTGTCAAAGCCTGTGGATAGCTCAGATAAAATGAGGATTGCAAAGCATCTGCTGGATTTGGTAATGTATCTTCAACAAAAACTTCAGTAACTTGAAAATTAAGATGGATGCCTAGCCTTGTGTCAGACAGATGATTACCTTTTGAAATATGCTTTCCTTTTTCTTTGTATTAAATATATATAATATTTATCATTTTAACCATTTATAAGTGTACAATTCAATGGCATTAAATATTCACAATGCTGTGTAACCATTACACTATACCCCAAACTTTTTCATCATCCCCAGTGTAAACTCTGTACCCATTAAATAAAAACTTTCCCTTTCCCCTTCCCTCTAGACCTTGATGACCTCTAATCTACCTTCTATCTCTATGAATTTGCCTCCTCTGGGTACCAGATATAGGTGGAATCATATAATGTTTGTCCTTCTGTGACTGTCTTATTTCACTAAGCATAATATTTCAAGGTCCATCCATGTTGTAGCATATATAAAAATGCCATTCCTTTTTATGACTGAATAGTACTTCACTGTGTGTACATATCACACTTTGTTTATCCATTCATCCATCAGTGGACATCTAAGTTGTTTCTATCTTTTGGTTACTGTGAATAAAGCATGGCTGTGCAAACATCTGTTCAAGTCTCTGTTTTCTCAATTATTTTGGATTTATACCTAGAAGTAGAATTGCTAGGTCACATGGTAGTTCTATATTTTACTTTTTGGGAAATTGCCAAACTGTTTTCCATAGCAGTTGCATCATTTTACATTCCCTCCAGAAACACGTGTGGTTCCAATTTCTCCATGTTGTCACCATCACTTGTTATTTTCCAGTTTTTCTTAAATTACAGACATTCGAGTTGGTGTGAAGTGGTGAGTCACCGTGGTTTTGATTTGTATTTCCTTAATGATTAGTGACATTAAGCATCTTTTCAAATACGTGTTGGTCGTTTGTATATCTTCTTTGAAGAAATGTCTGAGTCCTTTGCCCATTTTTGAATTGGGTTGTTTTCGTTGTTGTTGAATTGTAGGAGTTCTTTATGTATTCTGGATATTAATTCTTTTCAAATATATGATTTACAAATATTTTCCCCCATTCTGTAGGTTATTTTTCTGACTTTCTTGATAATGTTCTCAGATGAACAAAATTTCTTAATTTTGTTGATGTCTTATTTATCTATTTTTACATTTGTTGCTTGTGCTTTTGGTGTCATATGCATGAAATCATTGTCAAATCCACGGACATGAAGAGTCTGCCCAATTTCCTTCTAAGAGTTTTATAGTCTTCCCTCTTAAGTTTAGGTCTTTGACATATTTACAGTTAGTTTTCGAATATGGTGTAAGGTAAGGGGTCCAATTTCATTCTTTTACATGTGGATATCCAGTTTTCTCAGCACCACTTATTGAAAAGACTGTCCTTTTCCCCACTGAATGGTATTGGCAACCATGTCAAAAATCAATTAAGCATATACGTGAGTGTTTCTTTCTGAGACTGCTGCTTTTGTGTGAGACATTTTAAGGAAATATTTCCTCTCAGATTTTTATGCTTAGCTAAAATCTTGGAAGAAAAATTTTACCTCTAGATTAATGGCAACTTTTTAAAAGCCTCCATCACCTTGGCTGGTTGATCTGGTTATTAGATTGGGCTTGGTAGAGTGCTATAATCTGAAATATTTAATGAATGAGCAAAACCCAAAAGCTTTTATATTCTAGGAAGAATTCCAGACACAGGTCCCTGTATCCTCTACTGGTATCTTCTTGCCTAGGATGCTTCACTTCATAGATGGGTTAGCGCTCACGAGACTGGAAAAACCAGACAAGCAGGGCAGGCTTGCCAAAGTTTCAGACTGGTATGTCTACATTTATGCTGTATGAAATGCTATTTTTTGAATAGCTAATATGTGCTCATTTTCCACAATCCAAAGGTACAAAAGGATACAGCATGAAAATAAAGTAGTACTTAAAAAAAAAAAGCTTTAAGACATGAACCAAATTTTATATATACTGAATACAAAATAATGTTTAGTCTATCATCCCTCCTCCCCCCACAAAACCTCTTTATTCTCCAAAACGTCCCCTTCTCTTTCCCCAGCCATGTGATTACAGTGAGAACAACCACATTTTCACCTGTGACCCAGGCCACTGGCCACTGGTTGATTTAGCTGTGGACATCTGATCCAAGGTAGGCCAATGAGCTCTCTTCTTAAGGAATTTGAAATCAGGACTAAGAAATTGTATTTTCAGTCTTGTTGTTCTCTTGAACTGAGTAGCTGCTAGGAGCAGTTACTTTCTGCCCAGTGGACTCAGAAGGGAGTATGGAGACAGAAAACAATGAAGAGTAGGTACCAAAGACAAGAGAAGGAAGAACACCCTAGTTTCCATACAGTGTTTAGTCCTGAGGTCCCAGTCTTCTTCTAAGGCCCAGCAGCATTACTGCCCTAGGGAGCCTCACTTGTTCCCTGTACCTTAATAACAACATACCCTACCTTCTGCTTAAGTCTGTTCAAGTAGGTTTCTGTTATTTGCATCTTAATTCATATATTTTGCCATGCGAATAATGGGGTGTAATAAGTAAATTAATCAAACATAATCAATCACTGCCAGGGGCCTGGAAATCTTTTTTTTAACCCATACATATCGATAGTCAATTCAGTAAGTCCCCTACATACGAACCTTCACGTTGCAAACTTTCAAAGATACGAACGTGCATTCCATCAACATCACGCATGAGTGAAACTGCAGCTTGCCCTCTGTCTCCCATTGCTGACGATCCTTCAGCTCTACCATCTCCCACCTCCTCTCCCTCCTCCAGTCAGTATCTCTTCTTGCCTGTTCACTTGATGCCAGCCCGTGTGCCAGCTGTTGTACTGTACTTTTCAAGGGACTGTACTGTTAGATTAAAAATGTTTTCTTTGTTTCTTTGTTTTTTATGTATTATTTGTGTGAAAAGTATTATAAACCTATTACACTACAGTACTATATAGCCGATTGTGTTAGTTGGGTACCTAGGCTAACTTTGTTGGACTTACAAACAAATTGGACTTACGAATGCACTCTTGGAACAGAACTTGTTTGTATATAGTGGACTTACTGTATGGTAATTTTATTCATTGTTGAAATATTCTTTATTACTGTCAATGAAGAATCATAAAGAATAACATGCTTCCTTCCTTTCATTTGCTTCTCAATGACTGAAACACTTTCTTTGAAACCAAAAATTAAGAGAAGAGCTTTACTCTACTCACTTGTCAGTGGTTCTTTCTCTAAATTGGAATCTTCTGGTGCATCAAAACGACCTTCTGGTAACTTTGGCTTCTTAAGGGGTTGTTTGATGGGTTCAGATTTTTCTCCTTGAGAATTTATTTTCCTCAAAGAATGACACAGAATGGGTGATCCTAGCAGAGTGAAGACAGTGAAAAAATAGGAGCCGTTCATTTATTCTACTTCAAAATGTAATACTTTTATTTACTTGTGTTAAGCTTACACATTCACATTTATCAAAACTAAAAAGTACAGAAAGACACATAGTGACAACCCTTCCCTCTGCCCCTATCTTTCAGATTGGCCAGTTCCCTTTCTTGGAGGCAACCAATGCTATCAGTTTGAAAAGAAGAGCTTTGAAATGAGTTAGTTAACCACTATCAAAATTGCAAAAACAGATATAAAACACGGATTTCTGGGACTTCCCTGGTGGCACAGTTGTTAAGAATCCGCCTGCTAATGCAGGGGACACGGGTTCGAGCCCTGGTCCAGGAAGATCCCACATGCCGCAGAGCAACTAAGCCCGTGTGCCACAACTACTGAGCCTGCACTCTAGAGACCCCGAGTCACAACTACTGAGCCCACGCACCACAACTACTGAAGCCTGCACGCCTAGAGCCTGTGCTCCACAACAAGAGAAGCCACCACAATGAGAAGCCCGCGCACTGTAACAAAGAGTAGCCCCCACTCGCCACAACTAGAGAAAGCCTGCGCACAGCAACGAAGACTCAACGAGGCCAAAAATAAATAAATAAATAAATTTATTTTTAAAAATTTAAATAAATAAATAAAATAAAATAAAATAAAATACGGATTCCTGTCTGAAGCAATGCCAAAAATACCAGGAATCAGATCATTAAGAGTAACTCAGTAGTAGGAACTTTTCAATGACAATATTTAGTATTTAAATCTCTATAAGTCACAAGGCACTGTATTTAGTATTTTTATATTTAAATCCTAATCATGGCCCTCTTTTTCTGCCAATTAAACGTCTTAAAATGTGTTGGGCACCTGCAATGTATAAATGAGTTCACTTTCTAGGTTACAATGAGAAAGGTAAGCTTTCAGTATTATGAAAGTTATCCAACCCTGTTGAGATAATGTTCAATGAGGGCAAAACCACTCTGAAAAATGACCTCAGGGTTGAGGTCTTCAACTTCCCGAAGGAATGGCTTTAGAGGCAGACAGAGGTGGGTACCAGTTCTGGTCACACCACTGTGGCAGGCACAGTAATGCCCCCAAAGAGGGTGAGAACCTAATATGTGGAAACTATGTGCAGGCTTGGTCACATGGTGAAGGAGAATTAGGTAAGAGATGGAACTGAGGTTGCTGATCAGATGACCCTGAACTAGGTAGACTGTCCTGGATTATCTGGGTGCGTCCACTGTCATCACAGGGGTCCTTAAAAGGGGAAGAGAGAACTGGAAGAGAGAACTGGAAGAGAGAACCAGAGAGGTGGCAGTGAGAGACAGACTTGATGATGTTTCTGGCTCTAAAGATGGAGGAAAGGGCCACCAAGTCCAGGAACTTGGGCAGCCTCTGGAAGTTGGAAAAGGGAGGAAACAGATTCTCCCCTAGAGCACCCAGAAGAAACACAACCCTAACACCTTGGTTTCAGCACAAAGAGACCCATTTCAGACTTCTCACCTCCAGAACTTTAAGGATTTTTAAGCCACTAAGTTTGTGGTAATTTGTTACACCAGCAATAAGAAACTAAAACAAATACGTACTAGTTGTTTGACCTCTGTCAAGTTATTTACCCTTTCTAAATCCATTTCTTCCCCTCTAAATTGAATATAACAGTATCTATCTCATGAGATTACTAAATAGATTAAACAGGACAATTCATGCAAAGCACTTAGCATAGTGACAGACTGTATCTATTATTATTATTATAGAATTTTCTGGAAGCTCCTGATAGCATTACATGTAGTTAGAATTTTCTTTCACTACATGTATTTTATTCATATTCCAACAATGACTACATCACCCTACCCCCCCGCTTTAAAATATTATATATATATACACACACATGCAAATATATATGCACAAGTATTTGTTTGTATGTATATATGTCTCTATGTATATATATATATACACTCTCCACAGCCAATTTGGAATTTACATAAGACTTGTTTGTAAGATTACATGAAGTTAACATTACATACAAACTGCATTAACAATTTCAAAATAGTACATCAGGCTGTTAATTTGCACGTCCACTGCATATATCTCAGTGTCTAGCAACATTGCTGATTGTCTGAATGTCCAATTGTAATGCAAGTTAGTCTTCGGCCAACAAAATTCAAGAATTAAGAAAATAAATATACAACCGAATGTATTAATAAAGCTACAATGACTTACAGAATTAATATAGACTTCTCCCATCTAAATACTCACTTACATAAAATACTTCACATTTATGATACTAATTGGCTGAGAAGAATCTCAGTGAATCAATAAAAATTTCTACACATATTAAAATAAAAACACTTACCTAAAGTTTTAATGTATTTATTGAGTTAGACTACAGACCATTTTGCCTTCAAACTTCCACTACAATATTTAAGGGCATATTTTACTTTTAATTATGTCCTCATAATAATACTTAGTTAAGCATTTGCTAAAAATCAAAAGAGAAAAACCTGCAACAATAACATCTTGTAAGGCGGCATTTATTTTTATTAAGAAACTATATGGGGGCTTCCCTAGTGGTGCAGTGGTTAAGAATCTGCCTGCCAATGCAGGGGGCATGGGTTTGAGCACAGGATCAGGAAGATCCCACATGCTGTGGAGCACCTAAGCCCGTGAACCACAGCTACTAAGCCTGTGGTCTAGAGCTCGCGAGCCAAAACTACTGAGCCCGTGCTCTAGAACCCGCGAGCCACAACTACAGAGCCCGCATGCCTCAACTACTGAAGCCCGAACGCCTAGAGCCTGTGCTCTGCCACAAAAGAAGCCACCGCAATGAGAAGCCCATGCACCGCAACGAAGAGTAGCCCCCGCTCGCAGCAACTAGAGAAAGCCCTGCGTGCAGCAACAAAGACCCAACACGGCCCAAAATAAAAATAAATAAATTTATTAAAAAAAAAAAAGAAATTATATGGGTAACAGAAATATGAGTTTCTGATTGTACTAATATATTTCATATAATAATCTGTTCCTGGTTTTTGTGGTTGACTATTTAGAAAAATATTATATTGAAAATGTTGGTGAATATAAACCATGCACAACTGAAAGACATTCTCGGTCCCAAATCACAGGGTTTGTATCAGTCATTTGCTATCCGAAATACAGGATTCTGTAGAAGTTGACAATATTATATCCCAATTTAGCAACTTCAGCCAGCCTCCACAATAGGAACTTCTATCCATCACATGGTGTCCAACTTTCTATCCATCAACAAATCTATTAGCAATTTGTAAAGCGTTAAAGGTTGTTTGCTAAGTCATGACAGTTTAGTAATAATTAATACAGATATACAGAAAAGAGAATTTTAACAAATAGATTCTTAATGTGGACAGATTTTACATCTACTCTGGCTAATGAGTAGTTTCTGCATTTGGTTACTAATTAAATCTATTTTACTGTACTTTAAATAACTTACTTTGGGGCTTCCCTGGTGGCGCAGTGGTTGAGAATCTGCCTGCCAATGCAGGGGACACGGGTTCGAGCCCTGGTCTGGGAAGATCTCACATGCCGCGGAGCAACTGGGCCCGTGAGCCACAACTACTGAGCCTGCGCGTCTGGAGCCTGTGCTCCGCAACAAGAGAGGCCGCGATAGTGAGAGGGCCGCGCACCGCAGTGAAGAGTGGCCCCCGCTTGCCGCAACTGGAGAAAGCCCTTGCACAGAGACGAAGACCCAAAGCAGCCAAAAATAATAAATAAATAAATAACTTACTTTAAAGCCTAAAATTCAGCAAATATTTAATAGATACCAGTAGCCATTGCTACTGTGCACTCAGCCTTGACTCAACACAATTAAATTCGTAATTCTTCTTTTAGGTTTGGCTGTTTTAGCAAGTTAAAAAAAAAAATCCCTGTATTGGAAACTTGAAATGATATTCAGTGTAAAAAGTAACCTGGGTATGTTTCAAATCCGTAGAAATTTGTAAGCATTTATGAAAAATCAGGAAAATGGCACAAAATCCCTGGCTGTCAATTATAATGTAGACAAAATCTGACGCTAAAAATTTTGCTTCTTAACTGATGCAGATATATGAACTGTAAATAAGAAAAGTAATTTTATGTTTTAGTTGCTTCCTGTGTGCCAGGCACTGTGCTAGGGGCTGAAAATATGTCAGCTTATTTAAACCTCACAATAAACTGATGAGATGTGTATAACTGTATTTTACAGTAATTCTGTTCAGTATGAACACAGTCATTTTTGGAAAAGTGACATTAGGCAGATTTGGTAGAGACTGCTAAGTGCCACAAGTAGCCACTTTCCCTTCTTCCACTGAGTTCTAGGACGCCCACTCCTGCCTGGCTTGTGATCAAGCTGAGCACCAGGCCACTCGCTTAGAGATCACATTTCCCAGCCTTCCCTGCAGCCACGAAGCCACGTGTCCAAGCTGGCCAGTGGGCTGCGGCTACAAATGACGCGTCCAAATTTTAGATCGCCTCAATTTTGCAACAAACCAACTGCCCTAGATTTCTTTTTCCATTCCTTCAGGTTGTAATGTGGACATGGCAGTGACCCAGCTGTAACCTTGTGGATGAGGACAAAACCCAGGGCCAAGTGATACTTAAAATATTTAACAACTTGTATGATATAGACACTGCTCAATTATAATATATGTCCAACCAATCAGAACTGACACAGGCTGTAAATAACTAGTAAAACACTACTAGCATGTATGGGTTGACTATTGGTGCTGCTTTACAGATGGTGAAGTAACAAGATGAAAAGATCATGATTCCTGTCCCATCGGCAGGGCTGTCAGAGCAGCTAGGCCCTCCCCTTAAGTAATATAATGGAGGAGTAGAAAACGCAAACTCAAGGCACTAGAGTCACACTTGGGTCCCAGTGCCAGCCACACCACTTAATAGCAATATGATTCAAAGAAGGTTTCTGTATCTCACTGAGTCTGTTTTCCAATCTGAAAAATGGGGATATATCTCCTACCTTGTAGGGTAGTTCAGAGAAATGAAGCAATGCGTATGTCTTCATGTGCACACATTGAGTGTATTAATAACGTGAGCCTAACTGTGGGACACAGAAGTCAATGTGCACAAGGGTTTTGAGTAAAGAACAGAAACGTGAGTGTACCCTGGGGAAAGAAAGAAGAGTAGCAAAGTATAAGTTTGAGAAACTGGTCCCTCAGTCTGGCTTTGGGCAGTTCTGAAGGAACTTTATCTACATAAAGAAGGGTAACAAGGAAAAGCCGAAAGACCAGTTTTCTCAAAGGACTCTGAGACTATGGAACCATAAACAGAACTATTTTTGTAGTTAGGTAAGCGTGTGTCAAAATGCAGAGGAAAAGAATTTCCCTCATTTCTGCACAGTACAAGATCAGATGGGATACTGCGCTCCTTTTGAGAAACAGGGAAATGCACCATAAAGCCCATGTCTTCTTTTTCAAGGGGTGGTTTGGCCTTATCCAGAGCCTATTCAGAACTGTGTTTACAAGTACATTATAGGCAAGAAGATGACATTCTAAAAGAACTAATATAAGCAAAGGAAAAAGAGTGAATCACCACTAAAAAATAAAAACAACTTTTCAAAACTTCTGTTGTGGCAATTTGATAGAGACGTCAAAACCCTATAGCCCTAAAACATCTAAAAAGGTAAAAAAAATATATACAAAACACTTCTAAATCAGAGGAAGAAACTTTAAGGAAGTAAATAATGATAAACTGTCAAAGCAGTCCTGTAAGATAAACAAACACTTAAGCTGCTACATAACCTGTGTCTTTCTCCCCTAGAACTTACACTACAGAGCTCTCAGGACAGCAGGGAGAGCACTGTCTTATGAGTCCGAGCAAAACAAAAAGCCTATTAGAGGCCATAACTCAGGGAGGCTCACACACTGAACAAAGAGTGATTTGAAAGATTTTTAAATGTGCACATAAGCCACCTGGGGAATATCTTGTTAAAGTGCAGATTCTGAGTAGGTCTGGTAGGACCTGAGATTCTGCATTTTAACAAGCTACAAGGTGATGCTCGAGTTGCTGATCCAAAGAGCAAGGAACTAGAAGACAACATCTAGTCAACAAAGAGAAAAGTTAAGGAAGAAAAAGTGTCCATCTCAACCTTCATTCTGACTGGAGATGTAAAAAAGAAAGACCCTTCTGATATTTTGAAGCCACTAGTTGACCACACCTGTGTTTATGCCTGATTACACACTATCCACATGGTCCAAAGACACATGGGAGCATCTCACTATAAAGTGGATCCAAGTCTAAAGTTGAAGTGCTGTCAGACACACGGCAAAAGCAGAAGCAAATCCTCTGAGGACAAATACTCTCTCAACCCATGTCTTATGGAAGTCTCGCAGAGAGAATCCCAGTAAAACATTCAAGGAAACAAGCTATCATAAGCAAGATCATAAAGATCTATATACTGAAATAACTGAAATCAGAAATAACCACTTAATGTGTTTAAGGAAATAAAAAAGGAGCCAAACAGAAAAAGGAGTAAGAGACTGTGAACACTGACTAGGCCAACATTAAAAAAACACACAAAGAAATTTAGAAAGATAACAATTTAAATTTAAAGCTCAATAAAAGGGCTAAATAGCAGAATACATACAGTTGAGAAGAGGATCTGTGACCTGGAATAAAGTTCTAAAGAAATTATACCTGAAAAAGCATAGAGACAAAGAGATGAAAATAATAAAAAAAGATGTCAAAATATTTGGAGGATAAAATGAGATCTAACAAATGTTCTTTTAACCATAGTTCCAGAAGGAGATAACGGAAAGACCAGGAGATGTCCAACAGACAGGAATCTTCGGATGTAGAAAGCACAGAGAATTGCAAGTAAAAAAACAAAAAAAAAAACCAGAGAAGCAAGAAGAACTACAATTCTGCATCCTGTGGAAGGAAAACCACATAACAGAAGACAGACAAAATGAAAAGGCAGAAGACTTTGTACGAGATGAAGGAACAAGATAAAACCCCAGGAAAACAGCTAAATGAAGGGGAGATAGGTAACCTTCCAGAAAAAGAATTCAGAATAATGATAGTGAAGATGAACCAGGACCTCGGAAAAACAATGGAGGCAAAGATCGAGAAGATACGAGAAATGTTTAACAAAAACCTAGAAGAATTAAAGAACAAACAAACAGAGATGAACAATACAATAACTGAAATGAAAAATACACTAGAAGGCATCAATAGCAGAATAACTGAGGCAGAAAAACGGATAAGTGACCTGGAAGACAGAATGGTGGAATTCACTGCCACGGAACAGAATAAAGAAAAAAGAATGAAAAGAAATGAAGACAGCCTAAGAGACCTCTGGGACAATATTAAATGCAACAACATTTGCATTATAGGGGTCCCAGAAGGAGAACAGAGAGAGAAAGGACCCAAGAAAATACCTGAAGAGATTATAGTCAAAAACTTCTCTAACATGGGAAAGGAAATAGCCACCCAAGTCCAGGAAGCACAGAGAGTCCCAGACGTGATAAACCCAAGGAGAAACATGCTGAGACACACAGTACTCAAATTGACAAAAATTAAAGACAAAGAAAAATTATTGAAAGCAACAAGGGAAAAACGACAAATAACATACAAGGGAGTTCCCATAAGGTTAACAGCTGATTTCTCAGCAGAAAGTCTACAAGCCAGAAGGCAGTGGCATGATATATTTAAAGTGATGAAAGGGAAGAACCTACAATCAAGATTACTCTACCCGGCAAGGATCTCATTCAGATTCTATGGAGAAATAAAAAGCTTTACAGACAAGCAAAAGCTAAAAGAATTCAGCACCACCAAACCAGCTCTACAACAAATGCTAAACGAATTTCTCTAAGTGGGAAACACAAGAGAAGAAAAGGACCTACAAAAACAAACCCATAACAATTAAGAAAATGCTAATAGGAACATACATATCGATAATTACCTTAAACATGAATGGATTAAATGCTCCAAACAAAAACACAGGCTTGCTGAATGGATATAAAAACAAGACCCACATATACGCTGTCTACAAGAGACCCACTTCAGATCTAGGGACACATACAGACTGAAAGTGAGGGGATGGAAAAAGATATTCCATGCAAATGGAAATCAAAAGAAAGCTGGAGTAGCTATACTCGTATCAGATAAAATAGACTTTAAAATAAAGAATGTTACAAGAGACAAGGAAGGACACTACATAATGATCAAGGGATCAATCCAAGAAGAAGATATAACAATTATAAATATATATGCACCCAACACAGAACCACCTCAATACATAAGGCAACTGCTAACAGCTCTAAAAGAGGAAATCGACAGTAACACAATAATAGTGGGGGACTTTAACACCTCACCTACACCAATGGACAGATCATCCAGAATGAAAATAAATAAGGAAACACAAGCTTTAAATGACACAATACCAGATATAGATTTAATTGATATTTATAGGACATTCCATCCAAAAACAGCAGATTACACTTTCTTCTAAAGTGCGCACGGAACATTCTCCAGGATAGATCACATCTTGGGTCACAAATCAAGCCTCGGTAAATTTAAGAAAATTGAAATTATGTGAAGCATCTTTTCCGACCACAACGCTATGAGATTAGAAATCAATTACAGGGAAAAACACATAAAAACCACAAACACATGGAGGCTAAACAAATATGTTATTAAATAACCAAGAAATCACTAAAGAAATCAAAGAGGAAATCAAAAAATACCTAGAGACAAATGACAACGAAAACACGATGATCCAAAACCTATGGGGTGCAGCAAAAGCAGTTCTAAGAGGGAAGTTTACAGCAATACAAGCCTACCTCAGAAAACAAGAAACATCTCAAATAAACAATCTAACCTTACAACTAAAGGAACTAGAGAAAGAAGAACAAACAAAACCCAGTTAGTAGAAGGAAAGAAATCATAAAGATCAGAGCAGAAATAAATGAAACAGAAGTAAAGAAAACAACAGCAAAGATCAATAAAACTAAAAGCTGGTTCCTTGAGAAGATAAACAAAATTAATAAACCTTTAGACACACTCATCAAGAAAAAAGGGAGAGGAGTCAAATCAATAAAATTAGAAATGAAAAAGGAGAAGTTACAACAGACACCGCAGAAATACAAAGCATGCTAAGAGACTATACTACAAGCAACTCTATGCCAATTAAATGGACAACCTGGAAGAAATGGACAAATTCTTAGAAAGGTGTAACCTTCCAAGACTGAACCAGGAAGAAATACAAAATATGAACAGACCAATCACAAGTAATGAAATTGAAACTGTGATTAAAAATCTTCCAACAAACAAAAGTCCAGGACCAGATGGCTTCCCAGGTGAATTCTATCAAACATTTAGAGACGAGCTAACACCCATCCTTCTCAAACTCTTCCAAAACACTGCAGAGGAAGGAACACTCCCAAACTCATTCTATGAGGCCACCATCACCCTGATACCAAAACCAGACAAAGATACTACAAAAAAAGAAAGTTACAGACCAATATCACTGATGAATATAGATGCAAAAATCCTCAACAAAATACTAGCAAACAGAATCCAACAACACATTAAAAGGATCATACACCATGATCAAGTGGGATTTATCCCAGGGATACAAGGATTCTTCAATATATACGAATCAATCAATGTGATATACCGTATTAACAAACTGAGAATAAAAACCATATGATCATCTCAATAAATGCAGAAAAACCTTTTGAAAAAATTCAACACCTACTTATGATAAAAACCCTCCAAAAAGTGGGCATAGAGGGAATCTACCTCAACATAATAAAAGCCATATATGACAAACCCACAGCAAATATCATTCTCAATGGTGAAAAACTGAAAGCATTTCCTCTAAGATCAGGAACAAGACAAGGATTTCCATTCTCGCCACTAATATTCAACATAGTTTTGGAAGTCCTAGCCACGGCAATCAGAGAAGAGAAAGAAATAAAAGGAATACAGACTGGAAAAGAAGAAGTAAAACTGTCACTGTTTACAGATGACATGATACTATACATAGAGAATCCTAAAGATGTCACCAGAAAACTACTAGAGCTAATCAATGAATTTGGTAAAGCTGCAGGATACAAATTTAATGCATAGAAATCTCTTGCATTCCTATACACCAAGAACGAAAGATCAGAAAGAGAAATTAAGGAAACAATCCCAATCACCACTGCAACAAAAAGAATAAAATACCTAGGCATAAACCTACCTAAGGAGGTAAAAGACCTGTACTCAGAAAACTATAAGACAGTGATGAAAGAAATCAAAGTTGACACAGATGGAGAAATACGCCATATTCTTGGATTGAAAGAATCAATATTGTGAAAATGACTATACTACCCAAGCAATCTACAGATTCAATGCAATCCCTATCAAATTACCAGTGGCATTTTTTACAGAACTGGAACCAAAAATCTTAAAATTTGTATGGAGACACAAAAGACCCCGAATAGCCAAAGCAGTCTTGAGGGAAAAAAACTGGAGCTGGAGGAATCAGACTTCCTGATTTCAGACTATACTACAAAGCTACAGTAATCAAGACAATATAGTACTAGCACAAAAACAGAAATATAGATCAATGGAACAGGATAGAAAGCCCAGAGATAAACCTACGCACCTATGGTCAACTAATCTATGACAAAGGGGGCAAGGATATACAGTGGAGAAAAGACAGTCTCTTCAATAGTGGTGCTGGGAAAACTGGACAGCCAAATGTAAAGGCATGAAATTAGAACACTCCCCAATACCATACATAAAAATAAACTCAAAATGGATTAAAGACCTAAATGTAAGGTGATACACTATAAAACTCTTAGAATGGAAGAAAATATTTGCAAATGAATCAACGGACAAAGGATTAATCTCCAAAATATATAAACAGCTCATGCAGTTCAATATTAAGGAAACAAACAACCCAATCAAAAAATGGGCACAAGACCTAAATAGACATTTCTCCAAAGAAGATGTACAGATGGCCAAGAAGCACATGAAAAGCTGTTCAACATCACTAATTATTAGAGAAATGCAAATCAAAACTACAATGAGGTATCACATCACACCAGTTAGAATGGGCATCATCAGAAAATCTACAAACAACAAATGCTGGAGAGGGTGTGGAGAAAAGGGAACCCTCTTGCACTGCTGGTGGGAATGTAAATTGATACAGCCACTATGGAGAACAGTATGGAGGTTCCTTAAAAAACTAAAAATAGAATTACCATATGACTCAGCAATCCCACTACTGGGCATATACCCAGAGAAAACCATAATTCAAAAAGACACATGCACCCCAATGTTCACTGCAGCACTATTTACAATAGCCAGGTCATGGAAGCAACCTATATGCCCATCGACAGACGAATGGAGAAAGAAGCTGTGGTACATATATACAATGGAATATTACTCAGGCATAAAAGGGAATGAAATTGGGTGATTTGTAGAGACGTGGATGGATCTAGAGACTGTCATACAGAGTGAAGTAAGTCAGAAAGAGAAAAACAAATATCGTACATTAACGCATATATGTGGAACCTAGAAAAATGGTACAGATGAACCGGTTTGCAGGGCAGAAATAGAGACACAGATGTAGAGAACAAACGTATGGACACCAAGGGGGGAAAGTGGCGGGGGTGGTGGTGGTGGTGGGATGAATCGGGAGATTGGGATTGACATATATACACTAATACATATAAAATAGATAACTAATAAGAACCTGCTGTATAAAAAATAAATAAAATTATATTAAAAAGAAAAACAAAAAAACACGTGGACACAAAGTAAAATGAAGAACCCAATATTAAAGGAAGATCTAAAAAAGCAGTCAGATAAAAGACATATTACTAGTAAAGGAACAAAAATTAGACAGATGACTTCCCAGTAGCTATAATGAAAGCCAGAAGAGATAGAGCTGTGAGAAAATGATGCAGCGATTGAAACCACCTTTCAAGAACAAGAGAGAAATAAAACAAACCATATTTTCAGATTAAAAATAAAATATATATTTTTAAAAAACCACAGAACTTTATCACAAGACTGTCACCAAAGGGAACTTCTAAACAATGTACTTTAAGAAACTGATCCAAGGAATTCCCTGGTGGCGCAGTGGTTGAGAATCCACCTGCCAATGCAGGGGACACAGGTTTGAGCTCTGGTCCGGGAAGATCCCACATGCCGCAGAGCAACTAAGCCCGTGCGCCACAACTACTGAACCTGCACTCTAGAGCCCATGCGCCTAGAGCCCATGCTCTGCAACAAGAGAAGCCACCGCAATGAGAAGCCTGGGCACCACAATGAAGAGAAGCCCCCGCTTGATGCAACAAGAGGAAGCCCGCATGCAGCAACGAAGACCCAACACAGCCAAAAATAAATAAATAAATAAATAAATAAATAAATAAGTAAATTTTAAAAGTTGTTAAAAGAGTAAATCCTAAGAGTTCTCATCGCAAAGAAAATAAATTTATAATAAGAAACTGATCAAAAAGTAAAGTGTGAGATAAAATAGATGATAAAAGTTTTACATGTTGACTGTATAAAAGTTTAATAGCAATATTGATTTGTGTTACTACACAATTCCACCCTAACATACACACAAGAAAACAAACACACACACACACACACACACACACACACACATACACACACACACCCTTAAAAGGCTGAATAACAGAGGTGGAGGGTGAGTGAATTGAAAGCATTTTTAAGCTTTGTACTGTTTAGGAGGAGAATAAAGATATTAATTAACTTTCGACTTCCTTAAGCATGCATTTAGATTTCAAGGGTAACCAATAAAAAGCAGTGTGTATCTTCCAAAGCAGTGTGTGTCTTCATTTTTTCCCTTTTTTTTCCAGCAGAAGAAAAAAATGAAAAAAGCAAACACTGAATTCAAAGTATGACAAATAGAAGGTGTGAAAAATAAGATGGTAGAAATAAAGTCAATTTTATCAGTAACTATAACTGTAAATGGATTGAACTCTCCAGTTAAAAGGTATGCTGTCCGACTTCAAAATAAAAACTCACCAAAATATAGCCATATGCTGTTTATATGAAGAGAACCATTACAATGGTTCAAAAAAAAAAAAAGGACCAATGTTATGGATGGAAGGTTTGTGCCCAACACCAACCCCCCCACCCCAAATTCATATGCTGAAATTCTAACCCCTGATGTGGTGATATTAGGAGGTGGGGCCTTTGGAAGGCAAGTAGATCATGAGGGTGGAGCCCTCATGGTGGATTAGTGCCCTTGTAAGAAAGGCTATGAGAGCTTGCAGGGGCCGCCTGCTCTCTGCCACATAAGGATACAACAAGAAGACAGCCACCTGCGAACCAGAAAGCAGGCTCACGCCAGAGACCAGATGTGCTGGCACCTTGATCTTGGACTTTCCAGCCTCCAGATCTGTGAAAAACAAATGTCTGATGTTTAAGCCACCCAGTCTATGGTACTTTGTTATTGCAGCCTGAGCTAAGACATGTGAGATGCACCATTTCCACATCTTCTGAAAAAAAGGGGAACCCACAGAAAATGGAAAGAAAAATAACAACAATAAGAGAAAAAATAATAACATAAATAAAAGACATAAAACTAAGAGGATCAACAAAACCAAAAGTTGGTTCTCTTAAAAGACTAAAACTACTGTGAAGTCTTTGGTAAAACTAATATGAAAACGACAACAACAAAAACAAAAACACCCCAAAAAACCAAGAGAAGGCAAAATAAATAATAGGAGTAAAAGAGGAGTACATAGCTACATAGAACAAAAGTTTTTTCAAAACCCCAAACCAGGAACTTTATGCCTATATATTTAAAGTATACAAAATGAACAATTTTCTCAAAAAATTTAGCTTATCAAAACTGACTTAAGAAGAGAAAATCTGATAAATACCACAATAATCATTACAAAAATAACCAATAATTTAAAATCTTCCCCAAAGAAAAGGGCAGGTCTAGACAGTTTTGCATGCAAATTGTAGCAAACACTCAAGGAATGGAATATTTCCATCTCAAAAAAAAAAAAATCTAATATAGAAGAGAAAAAGATGAGAACCTGCAGTATAAAAAAACAAACAAAACAACTAATACTAAACTTTCATTGGGTTATTTGTATGGAAATATGTTAATATAAATGTTTCAGACATTACATGAAATTTCTAAAAATCTTATATTTGTATTTGTATGGAAATATGTATGGAAATATGTTAATATAAATGTTTCAGACATTACATGAAATCTCTAAAAATCTTATATTTGTATTTGTATGGAAATATGTATGGAAATATGTTAATATAAATGTTTCAGACATTACATGAAATTTCTAAAAATCTTATATTTGTATTTGTATGGAAATATGTATGGAAATATGTTAATATAAATGTTTCAGACATTACAGGAAACGTCTAAAAATCTTATATGTTCTGGTATAATGTTATAAGTAATAATCCTAGTTATTACTTTAAAATGTATATCTCAGAAATAACTAATTTTCTTGTCAACTGCATTATTATGAACTTTCATCAAATCTTTAACCATGGTCATTTTTAAGTCTTTTGTCATTTACAGACAGTTCTGGGTGTACTCTGATGATTTTGCAAATATGTTCCTATAAAAGGGTTTCATCTTCAAGAAATTCATGGAAAAGACTCTGACAAGTACAGGTTTCTGGTAACTGACTGTACTGCTGAACTGAATGAATAAGCATTTTCAGAACTCTAATGAAAAACTGATGAACTCATAAAAGTGCTAACAAAAGATCAAGATGAAAAAAAAGAAATTAATTACATGGGACTGAGTGAACTGATGAGGATGAGTATAATTTTTGTGACTTTCTGTCTGAATTAAAAAAAAAAAATCCCACAAGGACTCAGAGGAAAAGAATATACAAATCAATTTTCACTGCAAAGTAAAGGAGCTGTTACAGTGGAGGATTACTGGACTGAATGTCAATATTATGACATAGTATAAGTGTGTTTCATGTTTGGTAATTGCAATCATTGTTGCTTTTGTTGTGGTCATCCATGTACAATGCTTGGTGTCAGTCTATTTATCTCTTGTAAAAATAAAATACAGTGTGTGTGTGTGGAAAAAAAAAAATCTAATATAGAAGAGAAAAAGATGAGAAGACTCTTGAATTCAGTAAGAGGCTAGAATAACTTTAATTTCAAAACCAGAAAAGGAAATTGCAAGACAGGAAAATTACAGGCCAACTTCTAAACAAAATATTAGCATACCAAACCCAACATTATATTAATAATATAATCAACCTGATCAATGTGAATATTTTCTAGAAATGCAAGAGTGATTCAGCACTAGAAAAATTTATAATTCACCAACCCACCATATTACAGGAGAAAAATGAATTAACAAACAAGATGAAGAAAAATGAATTAGTAAATTTCAAGATTTATTCTGTCTTAAAAAACAGACAACTACGTAAACAAAAAAACCCCCAAATCCTTCTAGAAATGGCAAGGGACTTCGTTAACCTAATAAAGGGCACAGCTAATATTACAGGATGAAATATGAACATATTCCCTTTGCAATTACGAACAAGTATGCCTATCACCACTTCTAGTCAACATGGTACTGGAAGTCTGAGCAAGGACGGAAAAACAAGAGAAAAGAAAAAGATACAAAGATTGGAAAGGGAGAACTAGACTTTCATTATTTGCAGGCAATATTTGTGTCTACCTAGCACCGGCCCCACCAAAATCTGCAAATAAATTATTTAAATTAATAAAGTAATTTAGCCAGGTTACTGGACACAGAATCAATAAATAAGTCAACTGTGTTTCTATACATAAGCAGCAATCAGAAAATGATAATCTTAAAAAATATCGAGCAGTTGTAACCAAATCCCAACACGAACTTTTTTTTTTTTAAAGAATTTTATATGGAAAGCAGATATCCAAGAATAGCCAAGACACTTCTGAAAAACAAGATGAAAGGACTTACCCTACTAAATATCAAGAGTTGTTACAAAGGTATGGTTATTAAGATAGGTGTTACATCACAGGAACAGACAAATAGATCAATGGAACTGAAAAGAGAGCCAATAAATAAACCCGCGTGCATATGCATATGTAAACTTGATTTATGACAGTTGCGTTACATCAAGGGGGAAAGGTCCAATATATGGACCTGGGACAACTGGTTATTGACATGGGAAGAAAGTGAAATTGGTTTCCTGCCTCACACCATACATGAAAATCAATTCCTGGTAGAATAAAGGCTTAAATATAAAAAGCCAAACTATAGACCTTTGAGGGGAAAATACAGAAGAATATCTCTACGACCTTAGGGTAGGGAAGGCTTTAAGAAAGACCACAAAGCACAGACAATAAACAAAAGGATCACGACAAGATTATAATAAAATTATGAATACCTGTTTATCGAAAGCCACCTTTCCTTTGAATCTGTGTGACTGTACAATCAGATCCATTATTTTATTCTGTCTACCCCTGAAGATAATTTTTAAAAAAAGACACCATAAGAGTAACAAAAGCAGCCCACAAACTGAGCTTGAGCTTGTATGGCTGTTAGCATAAGTGAGGCCATCTTGGGCCCATATAGGCTTTCTGCTGACCCTACCCACGACTGTACTGCGAAGTAAATCACTCTCTGTTGTCAAGGGCTTAGCAGTTAATCGACATTGTTTAGTAATCATTCGGATCAGGTGGCCTCTATACTCTTGTTAGTCCCCAAACAATGAGGAAAATCTTCGCTGACATATTCCGGGCACCCACAAGACCAGTTACCCACTCATAAATCTTAGGAACGCACTTCCTGTTTCCAAGCACATACCTCCATAGTCTAGGTCAACTATAAAACTGTCCCAATGGCCCCCTTAGCGGTTTGGAGTGCAGCTGTTAATTCTTTCTGATGGTTGTCTGCCTGCTCTCAGCCTTTACAGGTAAGTTACCCTATGATAAACTGATTCACCAATTGTATGAACCTGCCTGCCGTGTTTTTCAGTCTTAAGATGCCTTCTCAGCTCAGTAAGCACTTTTCATTCCCTCCGCCCTCAGACAGAGCTATTTGCCATTTACATAAGTAAAAAAGGTATAGTGGTCAAATACACGTAAAGAATATAAATAAGAAAGACAAACAACCCAATAAGAAAATGAAGAGATATTTCATCAAAAAAAGCGAAAAACTTTCTAAAAGATGTTTAACTTCTCTAATCAGAGAAATGCAAAACCGTAATGAAATACCATTTCAACACCCTATAGGCAGACAAAAATTAAATTTTCTGATGCTATCCAATGTTGGCAAGTACGTGGAGCAACAGGAACTCTAATACTGCCGGTAGAAGTATAAATTGCCAGTAGGAACGGAAAATGCCTTTACAGCTTGGCATCATATTGTAAAAGTGAACAGGCCTATGCCACGTATTCCAGGAATCCAACCCCTTGTGCAAGTACACCTACAATGTACACAAGATGTGTAGCAGTCAATCCTGGTGCTTCTAGAGTTACACAATATCCACTGAGAAGGGGAAAGGAAAAACGTATGATACACTCTCACAACTGAATGAATAATTAATTACAGCATCACATACCAACATGGATGGAATCTCAAACCTGTTAGCTGAAAAAAGCAAGTAAAATAAATACAAATGGCATGAAGCCCTTTCTATAAAGATCAAAAGCTTGCAGTTACACAACTGCATCAGGAAGCAGGTAGCAGGTAGCCGTGTGGCAATGGAAATATTCTATTTCTTAAACTGGAGAATGGATTCATAAACGTTGGCTTTGCTTCATAACTCACATGTGTTATGTAACTTTTTGGTATGAAACACTTCATTCTTAAGCTTTGAACATTAGTGAAAAAGGGATATTGAATGAACACACAACGGAGCTTTACACAGTTATTACCTCGAGGTTTGGATAGTATGGGACTTTTACTTTATAAATTATTCATTTCTGGATCATCTAAAATTTTTACAACTAACAGGTAGTCTGGGGAGAGATGATTACAGAAAGGAAAACAAACTTTATAGGAATCTAGGGTCCATCAGGAGGAGGGGCGGAATTGTCTTCAATTTAACACAATTTCTCCGGGATGTCCTAAATTAAAACTAGGCTTAGCATACTCTGTGGGTTAAGGCTGTAATATTTTGAGAAAATTTTCCAGCAAAAATGGGTTTTACAAAAGATTGGTTTTTACTGAAAGCATGCATACTTTCCCAGGAACAATTTCTGGCTTCACCTAATTTTTATTATACTTATTTGCCTTCGGCCCACTTTTCCAAAATTCTGCACTTTTCCACTTTTAGTACTGTAGACTGGCAGAGATCCTTTTCGCTGTAAATAAACTAAGTAAGCAAATGATGACTCCACTGCCGCAGGGCCCGCTTTTCCACACTCTCCACGCGCACCACATGCCGCGCGCCCTGAGAACCCCCCAGGACCCAGGACGCCCGCCCCGCTTCGTGGCCATCGCGGTGGCCGCCGGGAAGCAGGCGTCCGGCCAGCGGGGCCCAGCGACTGTCCAGCTCCGGTCCCGCCCTGAGCTCGGGCGGGAAGGACCTGCCGGGGACGAGCGCGGTGGCCGAGCCGGACACGAAGGCTCGGCAGGCCCGGGGCCCCCGAGCCCGCGACACGCCGCTGCCCCGCAGGACGCGTTTCGCGCGGCACCCGGGCCTTCGCGACCGCACCCGCGACCTCGGCCCCGGGGCCGGGCGCCTTACTTGCCGCTCTCCACGCTGTGGCCGGTATGTGGCCCAGCAACGAGGCGAAGCCCAGCACGACCATGATGCCAGCTCCCGGGGCGTCCGCAACAGCCGCGTCTTCCCGGCACGCCCCGCGGGAGGGGCGGGGCCTCCGCGGGAGGGCGGGGCCTGGGGCGGGGCGGGGCCTCCGTAGCCAGCGCTGCGAATCCGCGCTCCCGCACCTGGCTGTCTGCAGGAAAAAGTGGAGCGGCTCGGCCTTCTCGTGAAGAACAACCCAAACTACCCTGAACCTCGTGTTGATGAAAACCTCAAATCATGGCTGAAGTTGGATGAGGGAAAGCTTCCGTTTGTTCCTCTCAATCTGAGGCGAAGGTCTCTTGGAAGCTCGCTGTTCCAGTCACAAAGAGCGGGCACTTTCTACTCTTCTGCCTGTGCAATAGGCTTCTTTCCCCTCAGTTCTCCGTCTTATTTTTTTACATTGCTGCTTGTTCAGGGAACTCTGACGCACTGACCGGGTGGCCTGGAAGATGAGGTTTGGGTGCAGCGCAGAACAGAGGGATCTCATCTGGTCCAGCTGCTGGGAAGGAGCGCTGCGCATCCGCCCTCCGGTTCCAGCCGCTCCTGCCGTGCTCGGAGCACGTGTGGCCGGTCAGGAGGCTTCATGGGACCTGTGGAAAGTCTACACAGAATCACAGTGGAGTACTTCGGGTTTTTTGTTTGTTTTCTTCTTCCTTCACTCCTTCCTTTCTTTTTTAGGAAAGTTCTTGGCCAGCTCTCGGGCTCTGGTGATGTCTGACCGAGTAATATCAGGTGGCTATACAATTTGAGTTTCTCATCACAAACCGGAGTCATCTGGTCCCCCTAGATAAGGACTCCTTTCACCAGGAGGCAGTGGTATATTCGGAACGCGGCCAGAGCCAAAACCCAAGCAGTTTTCATTAGCAGGTAGCTCGGTAGCTTACATACACACTTTTCACCCTTAGTTCATATCTACAACTTAGTGATGAGTTCCTTGTGACCAGCTGACAGAGGAAAAAATTCAAAGCTGGATTACAGAGGGCTTTGCTCCATATACTGACCAGCTGGCAAATGACTGCTTTGGCATTTCGAGCTGCATTTAACAGAGGCCCTCGAGGAACAGCAGAGAAAAAAAAGATCCTCCCAGAGGGCAGAACTTTATCTTACACTCTTTGCCTGGAAGGAGATATAGCTTGAGATGAAGATCTACATCAGTTCATGGGCACTGAAATCAAGTGGTCAGGGACTGGGAAAATGTAACGGTTTTGGAATAGGTTTGTTTTGGAATTAGGACCTCTCCAAATGACCCCAAAGCATGAGAACATTTGGGTCCCATTGAGTGCTCAAAAGAAGGCTCCCATGGCAAAAGGGCTCTTAATCAGAACAAGATGACTGCACGTTATCTACTGCTGTCTAGCATATTATACCAACATTTTGGGGCTTAAAACAATAAACATCTATTCTCTTGCAGTTTTTGTGCGTCCGAAATCCAGGATCCAGGGTGCCTCTGGCTCTAGGTGTTAAATGAGGTTGCAGTCAAGCTGTGAGCCGGGGCTCCTGTCTCGCATGGAGGCTTGACTAGGGGAAGATCAGCTTCCGAGCTCACGCACATGATTATTGGCAGGATTTAGTTCCCTGTGGCTTTTGGACTGAAGGCCTCCCTCAGTTCCATGCTGCGTGGGCTTCTCCAAAGGTCATTTCACAACATGGCAGCTGGGTGTCCACGGAATGAACAAGCAGGAGAACAAGGGAGACTGCTCGAGATGGAAGCCACAGACCTTCTGTAACCTAACCTCAGAGGTGACAGCCCATCACTTTGGCTGAACTGTGTCATTAGAAGTGAATGAATTAGCAGATCCAGCCCACCTCAACGGGAGGGGATTACACCGGGGGTGAATGCCAGCAGGTGGGGATCACTGAAGGGCGTTTTAGAGGCTGCTGACCACCATGACCATTCTGCAGGCATCGCTTAGCCTCCTCCCCTGTCCCCAGCTGTGCTTGCTCAGTGCCCCCCCCCCCCCCGCCAACAAGGGCGCCACGGTGGCATGGAGACATGCATGTGTTAACGCAGTTTCCCCACTGCCAAGACTGATGGGCTAGCACCACTACTTGCAGTGACCAACCCGATCGATCCCTGATATAATATGGAATAGCCTGGTGGCAGCTTTGCTTACAAGGAACTCTACTATAATGAAGGAGATAGCAATTGGTTCTATAGGAATAGACAGTTATTCTGGGTTTGGATTGCTTTCCCTGACTTATGCTTCTTTCAACACTTCCCCTGTGAACTCACTGAATACCTTATATTCCATACACTTTATGTATCATCCCATACAACATTGTTTCCTGTGGATACAGGTGCCTGTGGGGTAAACCAGTCTCATCACATATCCCATCAGATCAGAAGCAGCTGGTCTTGTAGGACAGCCCTGTTAAAGGTTTACTCTTGGAACGAGGTGAGAAAATGCTTTGGGATGCTGTCCTAAAGGATTTGGCATACGCTCCAAATGAGTTAACAGTGTTCTTCTGTTGACAGAATAACAGGCTCCGAAGAACAGCAGAGGGATTGACATCTTGTTGTGACGTCTCACACCCTGCCCGTGTATTTTGCTTTCCATTATGGAGAGAAACAGTCTGCCATGGGTCCCATGCAGATTATTGCTGAGTATCGCAGCTGCAACTCATTGCCTGATCCTGGGCAGTTTCTGTAGCTGGTCATATGGGCATCTAAGTAGGTCAAGGCAAACACAGCATTGCTACCATTTAACTGCTGCTCTCCTGGGGGAAAGAACTGGCTTGTGTGCTGCTTGTTCAAAAATGGCTTGGCCCTTGGCTCTGGATTCTTCTCCTGGAATGCAATCCAAACTGCTTGGCCCTGGTCCTGCATCGCGTGTACACGCCTCACTTGGCCCTCGGCATCAGCGTGGGAAATGAGGCTCTAGGAGCTGGTGTGAACGTGCTGACAGCTTGGCCACGACTTTGCTGTAATAAGGTCCCCTGTCTCCATGCGTCCACGAAACCGCAGCAAGACTGCAAGCAAGACAAGTAGATACAATCTCAGACCCTGCGCTGCTCGCCATCGTCTGCACGATTCCCACTTCTGCTGGCATGCTAACTGTTGTACCCAGAGTGGGGTATAAGGGGATAGATAGTGTTTTCTCTGAATTGGAAGTTGGGATTGCCTCCTGGCCATTTGTAGCTCATGCCCCTAGGTAAGGAGTTAGAAAAAGTGGTTAAGGTGCTAGCTGTGGCGATGGGCCCTGATGACCACGGGGGAAAAGGGAGTGGGGAGAGGACTCCATCTAGAACTTGGGGGACGTTGTCTCCTGCAATAACCTCTCACACCATGTTGAATTGTAAACATTACGCAAAGACTATTGCAAGCATATAGAGGCAAGGCCACCCAAGCCTCAGATCCTTGGGTCACCCAAAAGGTAAAGAAATCTGATTGGCTGAGGCGCTGGTTGAGCACAAAGAAAACAGGGAATAAGTGGCACTGGTGACAGGTCATAGCCATCTAGCTTAATGGCCAGTGGCAGAACTCAGGGCTCTATTTACCACAGTTTCGTTTTGGTTTGAAATCAGAGAGCTTTGGGACATAAAACACGCTGCTCCCTACATCCTACCCTGGAGATTCTGCTTCAGTTGGTCTGTCCTGGGGCCCTGAAGTTCATCAAGGAAATTTGCAAAGCACTGCTCTAGCTGTAGTTTCTTCCTCACTGGCTCATGCGTGTGCTTATGTAGTTAATAATTTCTTTTCTCTCCTGGTATATTGGCGGGGCGGGTGATGAAGTCACAGTTTTGTCTGTGGGCTGCACACCACTGAGGCAAGATCATTACAAAACCAGACGAGAAATGGACATAACACTGAAATCCTGGACTTGAAACTGGATGGGGGATAATAGCAGTATGTCAGGACAAAGCATTTAAAAAATGTGTGAATATGGTTATTTGTGACGTTGGAAAGGCAAAGAGATGGACTGCATTAGACCTCTGATGTGTTTTTCTATTTGGTGCTCAGTCATCAAACCCATTCCACAGGTTTAGTGAATTCTGGCAGGAGAAACAGTCCCATCTTCTGCTGGGGAAGCTGACGAAGTCCGATATACTCACTGTCTTGGGTGCCTGACAGCCTGGGTGCTGGCACGAGACTAAGCCTGTCAGTCGTATGATCTCACCAGACTCTGAATCTGGAACGAGTGATGCAAGTAAGTGGATGTCTGGGATCCAGTTTTCAGAGGCATCCCTGCTGGCAGAAACAGCTCCCCTGGAGCTGGAACTTGCCTATAATTTTGGTCATAGTCTAGCTTCCTCGGTTTCTACCAGTTTTCCAAGAGTGGTTCTCCAGCCTCTCTGTCAATTCTGTGAGCTACCTATATTCTTCCAATAAATTCTTTTTCTGCTTAAGTTAATCCCAATGGTTTTTGTTGTCTGCAACCCAGAATTCTTACTGGTATACACTTCAGTGAGATTTATTCTCTAAGAGTCAGTTACGATCACTGCCCTTCTCCCTCAGAATCCCACCCCACCCCTGCACTCTGAATTTGGAGGTGAACAGCATATGACAGTTTCCCTGGTAAATCAGAAGTTAAATCTGTTGGACTTGAAACCATAATCACTGATGTGCTTTTAAAACTATTAAAACAACCAACAACCAATCAACCTACTATGATCATAAGAGCAGTCTTCCCTTAAAAAGAATGATATGATTATGAATAAGAATGAATACTTTGATAAATCTGAAAGATTATTCAAACTTAGAATAAGTTGAACTTCTTTTTTTAGTTAAAAAAAAGAAATAAAAAGAAATAAAAGAAAAAAAGTATGGTATTTCAAACTCAGGACCAAGAAATGTGAAGATGAAAAATGTGTATAGCAAAAATAAAAATATACCTCTAGTATTCTGAAAATAAGCAAGCGTTTTAGCTGTTCCTCCAGATAGTCATTTGTTCATTTATTAGCAGCAGAGGCAACAACACAACGCTAAAAATAAACATGCATCAATTGTACAATACACACTTACAAAAGCCTATCTATCCTTAGTGCATTATTTTTTCACAAGTAAAACAAGAAAGGAAAATAGTGAATTTAATGCTATTCAGCACCTTGAATAAAGTCAAAAGACTTTACATCTCCATATATCAAAACATTTGCATCTGTATCACCAAACATGTAAAGTTAATTATTTTGTTCCATTTGAAACATGAATTATTTTATTTACATTACTCTTTAGTTCAACAAATTTTAACAATATTTAAAAATTATCTAAATTCATAAAAGTAGTTCATAAATTTCAACATTTAATTATTATGTACATACAAGGAAGTCCATGAAAAAAGTTAAAGAAATGTAGTCAGAAAGTTCAAGCAACATTTCCAAATTTAGCAAAATTCCAACCAAATCAAGGCAGAGGGCATTCAAACATTCAAAAATCTCTAGATGCTGCTAAAATGAACATGAAAAGTTCCAGTAATAAAAGTCAATATGAGAAATAATGTTGAAATCACCAGTAGAAAATATATTTTAATAGGCATGACATATGTTTACTAGCAACAGTAATAATGATTCTTTTATAGAAAATGTTCATAACGTTGTCATATATGAACTACCCGATTTGAGAGGGCAAAAGAGTTGATTTCAAAAAATATATTTTAGCAGCCACAATTTTATTTCCAGTTAAAATATAGTAAAATGTTAAAAGTAAAATTTATGATTAACTAAATAATACCCCAATACTAGAAAATTTAAAATCCCATGCTATTCTAGCAATAATGGCCTCTAATACGATGTGTCTGATGTGAGGATTGTGGAAAGCCAATAATAAACAATCAGACATACATATGGGCTTAGAGTTTCACTGAAATACTTATGTAGCAAAATATATGAAAAAGTAATAGAAAAGTAAAAAGATAAAATTAAAAAAATATTGCACAGCCACATTACCTAGAAAGTAAAGTTGATGTTTAAAAAGCTCTAAACATGGATGATATAAATTATCTTCCATATAAAAAGGTATAAATATTTCTTAGAACTTATCAGCATCTACAGTTTAATATAATACATTATCTGAATCACTGTTGAATGAGGTAATTGTCAAGTCTCTACCAATGCATTTAATCCTAATGGAAATATTTGAGGGCGGCAACCAGAAAGAATTTCTCTAAAAATATTTCCGAATCCAGAACAGCTATATGTGCAGCTCTCCCAATGAGTGAATCAGCTGTATTGGGCAATGCATTGATGACATTATATCGAACCAAGTTACAATCCTTGCTTTGCAGAACCGGGCGAAGCAAGTTGTGGATCATTTCTGAATAGATCTGTCCTATGGAACAAATAGAAAAAAGGAAAATCGGTTCACAAGAAGAACTGAAAAAAAGTTCTATGCCAACTTTTATATAATTTATAAAATTTAGTTACATTATTTCCGTTTAAAGCAGAAAATTGTCTTTTAAAAGGTTTTTTTAAAATATCACTTGAATATCACTTTTGAGACTGTTTTAGAGAAAATATAATCACATTATTTATCTAGTCAAGTAAAATAAATTTATCATACATTATTCTTGCCAACTTGATATTTTTAATTAAAAGCAATGAATATAACAGAGCAAATAGTTTTCTTCAACCTTAAGTCAATTATGACTCATTATGAAAGTAAAGGAGCCATGCTGAGACATTCTGATAAAACAAAATTTAAAACTTGAGTCAAGAGCAAATACTTTAAAAAAGTTTCCATGGCAGCCAACGTTATTCCACATATTTCCAAATTATCTTGAGAAAGAAGAGCAACTTCCCATAATGAGAAGAACAATGTGAGTTTGGCTCAAAGGTCAAATTGAGAATTTTTTTTTTTTTTTTTTTGCCTGCAGGTTTATTTAATGCTTGGTTTTGCTTTTAATTTCAAAGTTGTGCTCTTCTCTCCCTCTTTTTGGTTAATTCTTACAATGGATTTATTGAGGGCATGCAAAGCATAAAAGGTAAAGGTTACATACATATACACATACAAGCACAAACTGCCTTAAAAGGGGCAAAACAGTTTTTAATGCTCATGCATTACTATATTACTAACAGATGATATGCTAACACATATCCATCAAACGTGAATTTTAGGGAGGCAGGTATTAAATTTCAGGGGAGAGGCAGGATGTAGCCTTGAGGAATGATGAGAAGCGAATAATATACAGAAGCATAATTAGAGAAAGAAGAGAGGTGTTTAAAAGAGGGATCAATATCATTTAGATTTCATAAAAAACGGTTTTTAGAAATTTACTTTTTTTTAATTGAAGTATAGTTGATTTACAATATTATATTAGTTTCAGGTGTACAAACATATTGATTCAATGTTTTTATAGATTATACTCCATTTAAAGTTATTATAAAATATTGGTTCTATTCCCTGTGCTGTACAGTATATCCTTGTAGCTTATTTATTTTACGCATAGTAGTTTGTATCTCTTCTTTTCTTAAAATTTTATTTATTTTTGGCCGCGTTGGGTCTTTGTTGCTGTAAGCGGGCTTTTTCTAGTTGTGGTGAGCGGGGGCTACTCTTCAATGCGGTGCGCGGGCTTCTCATGTTGCAGAGCACGGGCTCTAGGCATGAGGGCTTCAATAGTTGTGGTGCGTGGGCTCAGTAGTTGTGGCTCGCGGGCTCTAGAGCACAGGCTCAGTAGTTGTGGCGCACGGGCTTAGTTGCTCTGCGGCACGCGGGATCTTTCCGGACCAGGGATCGAACCCGTGTCCCCTGCATTGGCAGGCAGATTCTTAACCACTGCGCCACCAGGGAAGTCCCAGTAGTTTGTATCCCTTAATCTCCTATCTCTATCTTGCCCCTCCCCCATCCCTCTTCCCACTGGGAACCACTAGTTTGTTCTCTGTATCTGTGAGTCTGTTTCTGTTTCATCATATTTGTTCGTTTGTTTTATTTTTTATATTCCACCTATAAGGGATATCATACAGTATTTGTCTTTCTCTGTCTGACTTATTTCACTAAGCATAATGCCCTCCAGGGTCCATCTATGTTGCTGCAAATGGCAATATTCCATTCTCTTTTATGGCTGAGTAGTATTCCATTATGTAGATACACATCTTCTTTGTCCATTCTTCAGTTGATGGACACTCAGGTTGCTCTGATGTCTTGGCTACTATAAACAATGCTGCTATGAATACTGGAGTGCACATAAGTTTTGGAATTAGTATTTTCTTTGGCTATATGCCCAGAAGTGGAATTGCTGGATCATATGGTAGTTCTATAATGTTTAAAATTTTTAGAAACTCCATACTGTTTCCCACAATGGCTGCACCAGTTTACATTCCCACTACAAATGTACGAGGGTTCCCTTTTCTCCACATTCTCACCAGTATCTGTTACTGTGATCTTGATTTGCATTTCCCTGATAATTAGTGATGTTGAGCAGCTTTTCATGTGCCTGCTAGCCTCTGTATGTCTTCTTTGGAAAAATGTCTATTTAGGTCTTCCGCCCATTTTATAATCTGTTTGTTCGTTTTTTTGATGTTGAGTTGCATGAACTGTTTACATATTTTGGCTTACTGGTCGTATCATCTGCAAATATTTTCTCCCATTCAGTAGGTTGTCTTTTTGTTTTGTTGATGGTTTCCTTTGCTTTGCTGTGCAAAAGCTTTCACACTGAAAACTTTATTTAGGTCCCATTTGTTTATTTTTGCTTTTGTTTCCATTGCCTGAGGAGCCAGATGCAAATATTCCTATGACTTATGCCAAAGAGTGTTCTGCCTATGTTTTCTTGTAAGAGTTTTATGGCTTCTGGTCTTACATTTAGATCTTTAATACATTTTGAGTCTAGTTTTTTTATATGGTGTGAGAAAATGTTCTAATTTCATCTTTTTACATGTAGTTGTCCAGTTTCCCCAGCAGCACTTATTGAAGAGACTATCTTTTCCCCATTGCGTGTTTTTCCCTCTTTTGTCATCGATTAATTGCCCATAGGTGCGTGGGTTTATTTCTGGGGTCTTTATTCTGTTCCATTGATCTATGTGGCTGTTTCTGTGCCAGTACCATGCTGTTTTGATGACTGCAGTTTTATAGTATAGTCTGAAGTCAGGGAGTGTAATTGTCCAGATTTCTTCTTTTTTTCTCAAGATTGCTTTGGCTATTTGGGATCTTTTTTGGTTCCATATAAATTTTAGGATTATTTGTTCTAGTTCTGTGAAAAATGCCATTGGTATATTGATAAGGATTGCTCTGAACCTGTAAATTGCCTTGGGGAGTATGGACATTTTAACAATATTAATTTTTCCAGTCCATGAACATGGATATCTTTTCATTCCTTTGTATCATCTTCAATTTCCTTCATCAGTGTTTCATGGTTTTCAGAGTATAGGTCTTTCACCTCCTTGGTTAAGTTTATTCCCTAGGTATTTTATCGTTTTTGATGCGATTTTAAACAGAATTCTGTTTTTGCTTTCTCTTTATCATAGTTCATTATTAGTACATAGAAAAGCAAATAGTATCATGCCATCTGCAAACAGTGACAGTTTTACTTCTCCCCTTCCAATTTGGATGACTTTTATTTATCTTTCTGTCTGATTGCTGTGGGTAGGACTTCCAATGCTATTTGAATAAAAGCAATGATAGTGGACATCCTTGGTTTGTTCCTGATTTTAGAGGAAATGCTTTCAGCTTTTCACCGTTGAGTATGAAGTTAGCTATGGGTTTGTCATAAATGGCCTTTATTATATTGAGGTAGGTTCCCTCTATACCCACTGTGATGAGAGTTTTTATCATGAATGGATGTTGAATTTTGTCAAATGCTTTTTCGGCATCTATTTTTTAAAAAATATTTATTTTTATTTATTTGGCTGGGCTGGGTCTTAGTTATGGCATGCGGGATCTTCAGTTGCAGCATGTGGGATCTTTAGTTGCAGCATGCAAACTCTTAGTTGTGGCCATGTGGGATCTAGTTCTCTCAGCATGGATCAAACCCAGGCCCCCTGCATTGGGAGCGTGGAATCTTAGCCACTGGACCACCTGGGAAGTCCCTTTCGGCATCTATTGAGATGATCATGTGATTTTTATCCTTTGTTTTGTTAGTGTGGTGTATCACATCAACTGATTTGCAGATACTGAACCATCCTTGCATCCCTGGGATAAATCCCACTTTTGGTGTATGATCCCTTTAATGCGTTGTTGAATTTGGTTTGCTAATATTTTGTTGAGGATTTTTGCTTCTATGTTCATCAATGATACTGGCTTATAATTTTCTTTTTTTGTGGTGCCTTTGTTTGGTTTTGGTATCAGGGTGATGCTGGCATTGTAGAATAATGTAAGTCTTTCATCATCTTCAATTTTTTAGAATAGTTTGAGGATAGTTGTTATCTCTCTTCAAATTTTTGGTAGAATTCACCAGTGAATCTGTGTGGTCCTGCACTTTTGTTTGTTGGGAGGTTTTTTTTTTTTTTTTCTGATTAAATTTCATTACTGGTAATCATATGTTCATATTTTCTGTTTCTCCCTGATTCAGTCTATGGAGATTTTACATTTCTAGAAATGTATTTATTTCTTCTAGGTTGTCCATTTTATTTATTTATTTATTTATTTATTTATTTTTCATAATTGACCTTTTATTTTAAAAAATTACAGGGAGCAATTTCTAGAATCTTATTTTATAAAAGTACTGCCTATATCAAACATTTTATATCACTATTAATTCCACTAAAGAGCTGCCTTTTTTTTTTAAGGTACTAATTCCAATTGATGGGATACATGCCCTTAAAATAGAAAGTTTCCATTTATTCAAATGTCAAAATTAAGATTATTGAGAAGTTTATTGCTTTATGGCTGGGCAAGATGCTACTAGCACATTTTAGGTAAATAATATTCTTTGTTAAAAACTATGAGGTCATTCTGTTTAAAACTTTCAGGATAATTCACAGAAAATAGATATATTTATTCAAATTATACATTGAAGGGCTGAGATATTAGCTATAGACATTTATACGTGAAGCAGCTCTTTAAAGAAGACACACAAACAGGTCTGTCTTGGTATAATATATATAATTGAAATTAATAAAACCTGGAAGACCAATATTATTACACTATGTTCTGTTAAGATCTTAAAAAAAAAATGCCACATTTAGTAGTCCATTTGTGCTTAAAATACTCATATGCATGAGAAGCTTTAAGGAAAAAAACACCTCTATACATGATGATGAAAATAAAGTAATCAATGTTTTGAAACTGCACTGTTATTTAAAACTTTCCTAAATTCAGACCCTCCTTTGCAGCCGGCACAATTTTTCAGGTCTCATTGGCAACCTGGGGAGGCCCCTCTAGTATTCGTGAAGTAAAGAAGGTGGTGATAAAAGACCAAGCTGCTGCCATTAATCCAGGCCTTTGAATTGCACTGGCATCTTCACCTGCATCTTCTCCACTCTCATCTTCAAGCCCATCATCCATAAGAAGCTCCATTTCTTCAAGTTCTAGATAGTTCGCATTCTGCACATCATTGTTGACTTGGGCATTATTGTTGGGAACCTGTTGCTGACCTCCTTCTTGCCTAAAAGGAAACCATCCAGCTCGGTGTAAATAAACCAGTAGCATGGCTCCCATTACCATGATGAAGCGACTAAAAGAGGAAGAGCAGTACACGATGCTAGGGGGCACGGCGGCCCGTGAGCACGTGTACATCCAGCCTAGCCGGTCTCCACTGAAGTCTTCTTCGTTCAGCACTGGACCTCCCTGTGCGTTCCTCTGAACATTCGCATACGTGGGTCGATTTTCTTGGGCCACTAGGTTTGGAGCCGGTGAGGGTTCTTCTCCAGGAACATGTGCCACACTTAGAGGCTGTGAAGCAGCAGGCGGGGCTGGACTGGCATTTGATGTGGCCTGAGCGGAAACTGCAGCTTGATATTGCGCATCATACCGATGGGTGTACATCTGTTGACACCACAGCATCTGCAGTGGGCGACAGTGGGGTACCCTGGGAGTCCAGCCGGAACAGCCCGCCCAGGAAGCTGGTTGTCTACGTTTCCTTGCATTACCTATGGGAACTGATGACTAGTCATCTCTTATGATACTTGTATTTTTGTGGCATCAGACATTGTAACTATTCCTCTTTCATTTCTTGATGAGTCCGCTTGCTGCCATCTTTGACTAAAAGTAGAGTACAGCCAAACATGCAGCATGACCATTACTGCAACCACCAATCCCAATCATCTGGAGGAAATTAAAGCATGGATTACTTTTGAGGCAATAAAATGGAGGAGCATTGGTAATTAGATGAAAAAAGGATTTCAAAAGAACAACTACTGTGTCATTGGCCAAAACATCTTACGCAGCAAAAGAAAAAGAAAGGAAGAAAAATGGAGGAAGGATAGCTGTTACTATCAGCGGGTGTAAAAGGAAGTCGAAGGAAAGAGAGGACAACAAAAAGAAGGGAGAAGACAACTGCAAGAAAACTTTGGGACAAACTCATGTGTAGATGTAGCTCTTTGAAATACTTCTAATTTACTTTGTTACCTGACTGTTTGTCCTTTAAAGCTGTCTTGCACATTTCAATGCGGGCAGAATGATAAGGAACGTAGCGATCCTGCAGAGAGCCCACTAGTACAACATTTTTGAAATAGTGAAGCCCTGTGAAGAAAAAATACTGAGTTACAGTGCAATAATTAACCAGATTTGAAATAACTTATTAGCATCATATTAAGTGACCATAAACTTTATTTCCTTGGTAGTACTAAGTTTATGCCTTTTTAAATAACCGATGAATTCTTTCTCCAAATTTCTATACATTCTGTACCAAAATCCCCAGCTTCCTTATATGTAGTTTATGTGCTGATATGACAAATGTGTGTTTGCACTGAGTGAGAGCAAGGATTCTGGTCTGGGGGTTAGGGGGAGACTGGATATGGTGAGCTAAAAATTCTATAACAAGTGTTTCATGACGCTTTTACTTTCCAAAGGATATTCATCAATATTTAGGATTACTCCCCAAAGAAACATATATTCTTCCATAAAAACAAACAAAACACCCTATTTAAATCCTTTAAAGCTGACTTTTTACTTTAAGTTTTCATTTGACTCTTGCCTAATATTACTTATATTTTCTCCTTATTTAAGCGTGATGTCAAGAGGATAAACACTTTGATTTTTCATTTTTTTCCAACGAATTTTTGTGATCCATCCAACAGACTTTTGTCAGGTCTATTTTAATTTTTTTTTATTTTTCAGTAAACTACGTGAATTTAGGACTTGTGTCCTTGGGATACTTTGCTAAATAACTTATTTAAGCACTGAAACCACATTCTTGACCTCTTTAATACCAGTAATGTTCTAATTACAGTAATGTACTCTTTGGCTCAGACTAGTATATACAAAATCAAAATTTTATATGATAATTAAATAAGATACAAATCAATAATGGTGACACATTAGAATTGGGTGTGTAGTACAGAGAGTTTTGTTCTGGAATGTTCCAGAATAAAACTTTGATACTTTATGGGCACTGAAATTCAGACTCTTAGAGACAGGCCAATTGTGGGGACTACTGTGAATCCAGAACATAGGAAGCCTTGGTAGAAGCTCCCTGTCTTCCTTGGTACTTAAGGATCCTAATGATGGGAAGAGTTTAGACTGACACACAGCCAGGTGAAACAGTATATACCCTCTGTGTCAAATATAAGGTATCCCTCCTTTTCCCAATGAGAAGATACTACTTTGTGGCCACTTGAATATATAAAATTCTAGAGATATAAGTGAAATAACAGAATGTCTATAACAGGAATTAACTCAGTTGAACAAACATGTTTAAAATATTTTAGAAAGATTAAGAAAAATTGATTTTTTCCCCCTTCATTTTCACATTTCATGGGACAAATTCATCCCCTTTTGGCATCACTTGATGACAGTCTTCACTGGTGCTACTTTGGGAAACGTCCGTGTGTCCTAGAGCAAGAGGTCTCTGAACTGGTATACACTTACCCCCAGGGGTAACTTAAGACTCTCCATGGTGTGGATGGGCATTTACAGCTTTAAGAAAATTGATTTCCAGATCCCAACTTCCATATGAGCACTTTTCTACAAATGACTTTTCCTTCTCCTACTTTACAAGAGAAAGACATTTCTCCCATCTATACCAGATCTTCTTATGGTATATGGCCCTGGGGTATAAAATCTCTGGGAGAACCAAGCAAAATATGAACGAAGTCTTCCTCTTCCAAAAAGTAAGTTCGCTGTTACCGACTGTTTGACAATAAGAAATGGCTGTGCCAGTTAGATTTTATGGCAAATATTCTCCATAAATTAAATGAGCTAAGTCTGTGACTCCAGCTGAATACAGTAAAAATATACCACCTCATATGCTGGAAAATATATCCTGTGCAACTATTTAAAGTTATAGAAAACAGTTCTAGGTGTCACCATACAATTATACAAGGGGATACAAACTTTTCCAAAATTCTTTTGAGGGGTAAACAAGCCAAAAATGTGAAAGCCACGGTCGTATGGTACGTCATCTTCACTTCTAACCCAGTTATTTTAGGTACTGTACTTTCTGAATCTAAGTATGATGCTGTTAACTGAAATCTTTTCCCGAACTGCATGAAACCAGCCATGTAACAGCACAGTTGGCTTCTTCTTTTATCTAAAAGGTGTGCATGTGTGTCCTCCATAAAGGCGAGCACACTGCACATCTCCGGGGGCATCACTCCCATCACATCGACAGGAATGACACTGCACAGCCGGTGGCAGCCTTGCTCCGTAATGGTCACCTCTGTACTTCTCCGGAAACCACCAGCGTCTTCTAGGTCCCCCTCTCTCTTACCTTATGGCCTTCCTGTCTCACTGGGCACACGGAGGCGTCGGAAGGGGCTTCCGCAGACTCTACCGTAACACAAAACCCACCTCCTGCATCTGTACCTTCTCGCCCTGCCCCCGCTGCTGCCTCAGGCCGGCCCTTTCACTAGTGCACTAGGTCCCACTCCTCCTTCCTGTCTGCTTAAGGGCGTGCCTCTAGCTGCTGTGCCCTCCTTCTCTCGCATCAACAATTTTCTCTTCTGGATGCATCACTCGTATCAGGATGGAAAATACTACAGTATTATACTTCCCGTCTTAAAAAAAAATCAGTCCCTCAATGAATCTGTCCTTGGGCTTTATTCTCCCCTCCAATTACCTCCCTGCCCCCCCCCCACCATTTCTCAGCACTGCTCTATTTCTATAGTCTACATTATAAGAGTAATAGTCATTACATTAAAAATTAAATATACTTTTCAAAATAATCGCTCTTTGCAGAGATTCTGTTGTGCTTCTACAGAGAAATGGCACTCAGGCTGAGAATCACGGCTTTAGACCAAGACCCTGGAGAGGAGTACCCACGTCTCCCCAGGTTCAGGCAGCTCGGTGCAGAGGAAGCACGCAAACCAACAAAGGGAGAGGAGGGGACGTCCAAGAAACCCTTTAACTCTCAGATTCCACGATGATGCAATAGATACAATCACAGATTCTGACACTGACATAGATACGCGATATTGTCATATTTTTAAATGTGATTCCCAAGATAGCACTGTACTTTAAAAATGCATTTTAAACTTAGTAATTATTTTAATAATACTTTTTCAACAATAATGTATTATTACTAGTACTGTGCTTCTGTACGGAAGGTTTGCTTTTTGTATTAGCCAAGAACCAAGTTAAACGGACTCTGACCCTCTTCTGAGTCTTCTGGTTCCCATTCCTGTGTAGCAGTGCTGGCTGGAGAGGGCAGAAACTCAAAGAGAAGCACGGTAGCCCCCGAGGCGCAGTGCTGGTGGGAATCATGGCAGCACTTCGCCCGAGCTGAAGTCCAGCTGCTGACAATGTCTGAGGTGTGTATTCGGGGAGCCTTGTGCTGTAGGTTCGTCCTCTCTGCGCCTGCGCTGACTCTACCTGCTCCGAGATGGTCTCGTCCACTGGCCTTCGGGCTAGCGCTTCACTCAGCCCAAGGTGACTCATTCTCGGTTGAAAAGTTACCTCTAACTTGGGAAAGTAACACGATTTCCCCATCTATAGAATGAGACAGTTTAACTGGAAAAGTTTCTAAATATTTTAGTTATTTTTCAGGATTGCCAAGAAAAAGATTTAAGTAAATGTTCAATATTTTTCTGGACTGCATAATTACATGGTTTACATATGAACGAACATTGTAATGGTAAATTTCACCTTCATTATCTTAGTCTTCCTGATATTTTTGGCTGCTCATTTTTTTTTCTGAAAAATTTGACGAGTTTTAAAGCAGTTCATCTTGACTCATCTCTGGTTACTTTCTGGACCTGGCAAAGAGAGCGGTTCTGAACTGGTGGCTTTGCATGCCAGGGAACACTCAGCAGTGTCTGGAGACAAGGCCGCTTCTCACGAGCAGGGGGCGGGGCGTGTGAGGTGCTGAGGGGTGCGTGCTTTACTGGCGTTTGGTGGGTAGAGGCCAGGGACGCTGCTAGATATCCTACAACGCACAGGACAGACCCTGACGACAGAGAACACCCAGCCCAGAACGTCGAAGTGCTGAGGCTGAGAAACCCTGTGTTTTCTAAATGGACACAGTCTACTCAATGTTAAACTGTTCTTATTTTTACTTATTTATTTTAAATACATTTGAAAGAATTTGCTTCCTAAAATAATGTAAGCTGATGCTGATGCTTTCCTACACTTTCAGAAACAAACTACAAATGTTAATTACAAATCAAGTGATACCTATAATTAAACACCTCTGTAATCTGCTGGAAGAAAAGATTATCTTGTACCATAGTAGCACAGCAGGAGACTTCTTTAATTGTTATATTTTGTTTGTCAGAATTCAACAGCTGGTAAAGAGATTCTAAGCAGCTGTTTTTAGGAAGATCTTAAAATAAGGATATTTTGTTCTTGAAATTCCAATAATGGGTAGATTGTTCTTTGGCTCTTTTTGAGCCCTCATCGTGGAATACAGGAGAGCCCCTGGGCCTTCTCTCTATGTAATCTGGACTACTCAGCACTGCTGTCACCTCATCTAGATACAGTATACAGTTTACCTTCCACATTGCTCTAGGTTCCTTCATCTTTCTTTCCCTTGATATTCAATGAGGACATGCTAGCATGCTGCAACTATATTGTGTAAATTACTGATATATTTTATCAGCAATCTGTAGGATGCTATAGGTTTTTTAGTTGAAACCTGCTATAAAAGTTAATCATTGTTATCATATGATATTGCTTATATGTGGCATCTTAAAAAAAGGGTACAAATGAACTTATCTACAAAGCAGAAATAGAGTTACAGATGTAGAAAACAAACTTATGGTTACTGGGGGGAAAGGGGAGGAGGGATAAATTGGAAGATTGGGATTGACATATACACACTACTATGTATAAAATAGATAACTAATAAGGACCTACTGTATAGCACAGGGAACACTACTCAATACTCTGTAATGGCCTATATGGGAAAAGAATCTAAAAAAAAGAGTGGATATATGTATATGTATAACTGATTCACTTTGGTGTACACCTGAAACTAACACAACACTGTAAATCAACTAGACTGCAATAAAAATTTTAAAAAATTTAATCACTGTTTATAATTGTAATGCCTTAATCAAAAAAGATAATTTCCTTGTAAATGTTAACATTTCTGTAGCCCTCTACAATATCTATTGTGTTCACAAAACAACAAAGGCAATTCACACTTAATAAATACCTGATTTTTACAAAAAGACAACATTTCTTAATTGCTTTAGAAATCACTCAAATTATTTTAGGCTTTTAAATGCTTCCTTAATTTTAATATAACGAATAGCTTTCGATTAAGGAACGCTATTAACCAATGAGATGTTGCAGAGGAAAAGACTGTTTCAAAATGAAGACCCACAGGGGAGGCTTTGCTTAAATAAACAAGGGAAGAGGGTAGAAGGCTGGATTTTGCTTTAGACAGGTGATTTTACGCTTTCTCAAAAGAAGAGGAAATTGGCCATTCAGAAGAAACAGAAGCAATAACTGGATCAGGGCATCAAAGACTTTATAGCTTTAGCAGAGTAAAATATAAAAGAACAGTTATCTCTAGGGCTCTTGATTGTTTAAAAATACCTGAGAATAGCATACTGGCTATGTAAATTGGCTAAGTAAACACTGCTCTATGTTTTCCTGTTTTATTTACTTATGTTTCTATTATTTATTTCTATATTTTAGTATTATTTAATGTACTAGTTATTATTAGAAAACACAGTATGCTTTCACGCTATGTTCCATAATAATACTAATTCAATTCAGGTGTATACTAATAAATTCATTTCTAGCTACAAGTAGAAATCTTAAAACACAAAAACAATTTTAATAAGTCATTTGAACAATTTTTATAGCTAGTAATATTGACAGTTCTGCTAAAAAAAAAAATCTCCTAAAATAGATTTATGATGTTAATGTGAAAGCAAATTTCTATAATCTATAATACTAATACTATTTTAGTTCAGGCACCTCTTCATTTAGAGCTATTTTTACCAACTAATATTTACTGAGTTCCGTGCTATTCAGACCATAATCATTTTACATGAATTATCTCATTCAGCCTTTAATGGTCTTGTGAGGAAGATACTATTATTCCCATTTTACCAGTGAAGAAACGGAATTACTTAATATTTAGATCAAGTAACCTTTGTCAGTGTTTCAGCTAAAACTAGTATCTATGTGTGCCTTCAAAGTTTGTCTCTTAACCAGTGCTACACCGGTACAACCAGGGGGGGAGATGAAAGTCCTGCCACGCATTAAAAGGCAAATAATAAATTACTAACTTGTAAGGAAAAATTTTAACTAATCCTTAAAAAATAACTCAAGTACAAAAGACCTACTCATATCTACTAATAATTATAAACTTAGTGACACAAGTATCTGTTCAGTTGGGAAATGCCATGAATTACAGAATCTTTACAGTAAAAGTTTATAGTTTTGCTTTCTTTAGTGTTTTTATTTTCTTATGTTGCTATTAGCACTACTGCTAATTAAATCTCACTTTGGAAAATGCAGTGTAAATACACAGGCCCCAGGGAGTACTGACATTCGGCTTTGCCTTTCATACATTTCCTATCCTGGCAGCAGCACCGGTACAAACTCCACAGCTACACACAGTGCTACACACGCAGCTACACACGGTGCTACACACGCAGCTACACACAGTGCTACACACGCAGCTGCGCACGGTGCTACACACGGTGCTACGCACGCAGCTACGCACGGCGCTACGCACGCAGCTACTACACACGGCGCTACGCACGCAGCTGCACACGGCGCTACGCACGCAGCTACTACACACGGCGCTACGCACGCAGCTGCACACGGCGCTACGCACGCAGCTGCACACAGTGGTTCTAGTCAGGGTCAGTTTCTCTCACATGAGAACTATGTGATGCATTTGATTTTGTAGGAATATCTTGTGGTTTTGTGAATCAAATAAGTATTTCTGTGTACTGTAAATACCTTACTGTTGTCACTTTGTACCCTTAGGAACAAAATCACAAAACTCCACCTACAAAAGAACTTTTCTTTCACTGATTCTAATAACAGACGACACATGAAATAACCATTCCCCATTCTCTTTCTCATATTGACAGCAGTATTTAAGGCAGAATCTTGACAAGGTTAAAACAAGACTCAAATGAAGTGGGCTGTATTCAATGATTAAATCTGTCTAGTGTTCGTATCCAATGTTTCAAGAGCAGGATGGAAGACATGGTGAGAGGAATGAAGATGAAAAACGGATTTAAAAGGCCAGGGCTTAAGTTTACAAGTTCAAGCTACTTCAGCCTTCACCAAATATATGGGTTTGATTTTCAGCTTACCGTACAATATTTGACCTGCTTTTGGGTACCGAACATAATATTGAACAGATCACTCATTGATTCAATAGGTTGACAGCGAACACCTACTAGGAAGAACTACGGTAAATGCTGAGGGTACGTGGGAGGGTGGGAAAGGGTTGTCATGACAGGTCCCACTTAAGGAAAAAAGGTTGAGATACATAAAAATGACTGACATGAGATAAGCTATACGATGACTATGATAAAAGAGGTTCATATATAATGTTACAGCAGTTCAGAGATGACATTAACAATCTTGGGATGTGGTATGCAAAGAAAAGAAGTGGGGTCAATCAAGGATGACACTGAGGTGTTTCAAACCAAGCAATCTTAGAGGACAGAGTAACATTCAGAAAAGGTCAAAAAAAGAGGTAGCAAAAGAAGAAACTATCCACTTTAGACACATTTAGTTTGACATAGAAGCACAGATATGCAGCAGGCAAACGAGGAGGGGAATGCACTACTGCGGTCAGTCCTGAGACGCGAGATTTGGGATATGAAGGCATGTGCTGGTACTCTGACAGCAGAGGAGCACCGCATCAGACAGGGCATCGGGGAAAGCTCCGGAGAGCAGGTGGTGCTGCAGTGTCATTTTAGAAGGCGAAGAGAATCAGCGCTACAAAGACGGGCAGACGCACGGGGAGGAATGGCGGCAGAAGCAGCGTGGTGAAGGCGAGGAAGCACAAACACGTGAGGCGTGGCTACGGAGAAGGATGCCGCGTGCAGAGGAGGATCCGGAGCCCGTGAAAGGACCAGGAGCCACGGATTATACAGGATTTGATGCCCTAAGCCTCGGGCTCGACACCTCATCCTGAAAACTATAAGGTACTCTGGAGGATGTTTGAACAGGACCAATACGGTCTGATTTAACTTTTAGAAAACCATTTCATCCAATGAGGAAGTGAGACAGAGGAGAAGGGGGCGTACAGGAGGCAGGGTAACCAGTCTGGAGGCCACAGCCATAATCTAAGTGAAAGTGATGAAGGCTGGACTGAGGCAGTCACAGAGGAAGGAAAGGGAGGCCCCACCAGCTGCCAAGCAGGCCGGCGCTTCAGGGCTTGGTAACTCAGCAGATGCGGGGAAAGGGAGAAAGAGGAGTCAAGAAGAACTTCTCAGTTTCTGCCGGGGTAGATGCAGAGAGGTCAATGTGAGGGGAAAGAGGAGGTGTCTGAACACACCACACTGCAGGCACCCATGGGACGTCTACGTAAATATACTCTGCAGGCAGCTGCACACACAGGTCTAGGTGTGCTGATGCTTGTAGGCCAACAGAAGGAAGTAGGAAAGTCCTTGCTTGACGGCCTTGACTTTCGCAGATAGAACAGGAAACAGAGCCACTTGTGGAAGTGCAGGCAGCAGTGGTAGTTTAAGCCTGAGGAAAAGAGGTGGGAAGCTTTGAAGGGAATGAGTAGGAAGCTACTGAGAGGTAGCCAGACAGGGAGGCCACGGATCTACAGCAGTAGAGATGTGCACGCCTGCGTGTCCTTTGTGGCAGAGCTCAACAGGCTAGGTGAAGAAGCGGTAGGACAGGTTTGCTAGTTGGCTAGATAGAAAGCAAAGGGTGACAGTGTATGAATGATGAAAGTGATAATTCACAGAGTCTGAGACGGGTCAGGAAGGGGATGAAACCCTGAGGCACACGGTCATCTTAAGAAGATGGAGTAGGGATCTTAACTGAGTCTAGAAAGCAGGCGAGAATGAGGGAGTGAGAGAGAAAGGACAGGCTATTACAGTGACAGAGTGGAATACTGGTTGAAATTTCTGGGTGGAGTGTAGCCATGGGTAAGGGTTCACAGTGGAGTGGAATGGAAGGTTACCAGAGTTGAGAAAGGCTCTGTAATGCTTGGTGAATCATCTAACGGGTCGGCTCATCAAATTACCAAAAATGATGCCAGGATTTAGTATATTAAGATTCAAGAAAAATATCTTTTCTGGGCTTCCCTGGTGGCGGAGTGGTTAAGAATCCGCCTGCCAATGCAGGGGACGTGGGTTCGAGCCCTGGTCCGGGAAGATCCCACATGCCGCGGAGCAACTAGGCCCGTACGCCACAACTACTGAGCCTGCGCTCTAGAGCCCGTGAGCCACAACTACTGAAGCCCGTGTGCCTAGAGCCCGTGCTCCACAACAAGAGAAGCCACTGCAGTGAGAAGCCCATGCACCACAACAAAGAGTAGCCCCTGCTCGCACAACTAGAGAAAGCCTGCGAGCGGCAATGAAGATCCAATGCAGCCAAAAGTAAAATAAATAAAATAAATTTTTTAAAAAAGAAAATCGTACAATTAAAAAAAAAAAAGAAATATATCTTTTCCTAAGCGTAACTGTGTAATAACTATTTGTCAATGCACTCGTCAAAGTCCTCACTGAAGATGCAAGGAGGGCCCAGGAGAGCATTCTGCTGAAGAAGACGAGAAGGCTGCAGCTCAAAGGGAGCAGTCTCACGCGGCGGTGCAGCAGTCGCGACCGGGAAGAATGGAAAGCAAGAGGACGGGCTCCCGCTCTGGGTGGGCCTCGGTAACCGAGGAATCAAGAAATCCAGCTGCCTCTATGGCAGGCCTGTGTGGTCAGGACTGCTGCCTTTTGTTTTTTGGTAAATAAAGTTTTTTGGAACTGCAGCCACACTCACTAGCTCACGTGTTGTCTATAGCTGTTTTGGGGCTACAGTGGTATGTTGAGTGGTTACAGCTGAGACCCTATGGCCCGCAAGCCAAAATGTTTACTATCCAGCCCTTCAGCAAAACAGCGTGCCACCCTCCGCTCCACAGCCGGGGGAGCGGGCAGGCGGGGGCGGGCTGGGCAACAGCCCGCTTTCCGTGATGGCTCCACTTTCAGCAGGAAGCGGAGATCACATTCCTTGAGGAAGGTACAGACGAGGGCAGTCTGTTCTCCTCAAGCGGAGACCTCAGAGGACACAGTGGAAAGAATGTGTCGGGAATCTGTGGGCGTGAGGATGAGTCCGGGAGAGCGGAAAGGTCCCAGGTGAGGTCACTTACAGGGCGTGAGACCGAATGGCCAAGGACCAGCTGGGGACTTCCGGGAGTGAAAGCTTAGAATACACATGCAAGATGGGGAATATATTTAATAACTGGTTGAGTAACAGGATCCATCCAGTGGCGAGAATTTGAAGAAGGAATAACTACTAATAGTTTCGTTTCTGACATTTTCCAGAAATGCTTATAATAAGAAAGTAAAACAAAAATGTGGCCGTTTAAAACAAAGGCTGAGGACTGGGGTTGGGGGCAGCTAGAAAGACGGGAGGCCTAGGACATGCAGAGGCCTAGTTCAAAAACTTAACTTAGAGCTGGTATGAATTATAAATGCCAAATTGTTTAGGATAACTTCAAAGTAGCTGTGCAGCTCACAAAATATAAATACAATCATGTAAAAAGAAATTAAACCATGTTATCAATTGCTTAGTTTTAACTGTGAGTCTATTTCACTATTAAGAAATAACAACCGACTGATAGTTTTTTAATCATCAGAAAGACATGTTGATAATTGATTTGTTAAAGGTTTATTTTAAAAAAGGTTTTCAAGTGAGTGTTTTCAAAACTGTTTCTATATACTTACCGGCTTTATTACTAAGCTTGTATAAGAAAGTCTGGCGAGGGTCTGAATGATCTCGACATGTCAGTTGCAAAAGAGAACCTGATTTTTTCCATTTCTGCATAAACCACAGACCTAGAGAGTTATAAATGGTATGTGATATGTGAGAGTTATAAACCGGAAATATATAGTACCATATGCCAACGTTATTTATTTTAATATATATATTTCACTTCAAAATATATCTCCCAAATTAGCATTTTGTTGGCGAATAAAAAATATATTTGCAAAATATTTCCATTTTCTGATAACAAATATAAACATACAGACACACAGAGGTTAACGATGGGTTAACGGTGGTTGACAGAGGGCTTGTTATTTATTTCTACCTCATTAGGTAAGGAAATAGGTAATGGTCTATGAAGAACACATTTGGGAAAATTACACCTTTAGATATATTTGTTCAAATTATAATGAAGCAGAGGGGGAGAAAACTTTAAACACAGTAGTAGATCCACATGCCTGAGCACGGAGCCTTTACAGACAATCACAGGTCAGTCATGGGAGACTAACTGGATAAGGACCAACTCTAAGGATGAGCAACTGGGTAATGTTTTCTAGTAACAGCTGAATATAATTTAAGTGTCATATTTAACTGTATTTCTTCATCTTATCAGTTACCCGTATTTAAATGCATCTTCCCCTTATTAAGTGAAACCTCAATCACTCTGGAGCTGGTTTTCAAGACTGTAGACTATTCATTTCTACTTTTGTTGATTCTATTACTGAGGTGAACAGGGGAGGAAAAGAGGGAAAAAACCCTTTAACTGATTAAAGCTGCCAATTGGAAGTCTATCTGGGGAAAAGTTTAGTGAAGAAAGAAATTCAAAGTACTGCATCCGATTCATACTGGGTTCTATTTTGTACTATTTATGGATCTCATTTTTCTCATGCCCTCTTCTTGAAACTGTAAAAATCTACAACTAGCTAGATTTTGAATACCACCATTTGAAATGGGATACAAAGGAAAATGGTATGGTTTATTTGTCAATGAAAGAAGTAGAAGAGAAAATGGAAATAAGAGTTTCAAGGCTCAATGAAAAAAGTCAGAATGAAATCTAATTCTTACAATGGGAATCAATTGACTAAACTATAAAAGCCATTTTAAAATTCTAAAGGAAAAACAAAGCCAAATAAAGGGCAAATCAAGTATCAGATCCTTCTTAATGAGAATATTTATTCTAATCAATTGGGGTCTTAATTTTTACTTTAATTTCTTTTAAAAGTTTAGAATTTATTTTCTCATAATATCCCTTTATCACTATCAAACCAAAATCAGAGTTAACGTTCTATATAAAATATTTTATAACTTTAAAATGTATTAAGCATATTTATTTGTTATCTGTTCAACTAAGGGAACAACAAAATAGCCTGTTTGTAAGACTAACATTTACTGAAAATATTTAAACAGTTTAATGATAAAAAGGGAAAAAATGCTCTTGTGACTTGACAAATATCTCAATATGACATCATTTTCTGAAATGAGTTTTGTCAGCTTATTTCATGTGCATGACAAAATAGAAAAATAGATACACCTTTTGTTTCATGAAATTCCAAGTACATGACAAATCTGCTCTAAAATAAACACCAGAAAATATTAAATTTGTATTTAAATCTTCTCTCCACGCCATAAATTTTGTACTGGACAATAAAACTTCTTACCTGTATTAACAAGAGCACTGCTATTGTAGAGCGTACCAAGGTGAGGTCCAGAGAGTGATAGAAAGGTATGAAGTTTGTCAAGGTAATATTGAAACCGTGGCCTCGTAAGCACTGAACGGATTATTAAATTGCCCAACGAATGTCCAATAAAGCTATAAGAGAAACAAAATGACATTTCCCCTATAGTATTAGTTTTAAAAACAAAATAAAAGCTGCTATCACTATACATAGATGTGAAATACTAAGAATTTAAAATGTTCTAATATGTTTTAAAACTATGGTTTGATACTCTGAAATGATATAACTTACATTTTGAAGCAAAAAATGTGAGAATGTAGCAGAAAATTCCTATTATTATAGTTTATATACTTGCTCTATAGAAATAAGATATTACTTATCAGAAAATTTTTACTCCTAGCTCATAATTGCTTAGAAAGAAATACATTTTAAAAGCGTTAATATATTGACTAGATGATAAATTTGCATCTTTAGGTACACACACCAATTATTTACCTGTTAAGTCATGATTTAAAACAAAATAATGAAGTTATACGTATAAGCATGATTTAGGAGACATTATATCCCCATTTCTCTTATTCTCTGGTCCACACTCCAAGGTGGGGAATTCTCTAAGTACTTTCAAGCCACAGGAAAAAAAAAAACGTGCATTTTCTGACTGTAAGTCTAAAATTATACCAAAAGAATAACTAATACTCATAAAGCATTTCACCTTTATTAAGGAATAGTTTAAATCAAAAGAGCCTTTTTGCCTACCATTATTTTACGATAGTATATGAATCCCTCGGGACAATTAACAGTGAAAGAAGAAAGCCTGAAAGCTGTCTTAAAAGTGGTTTACAGATATAACTAGTTTACAGACATAACTAGTTTACAGATATAACTAGTGAGAAGCTGCAAACTTCCTGAAGCTGTGAAGTAAAGTTTGATAACGAACAGTCCTCAAGCAACCAAATCAAGCTTTTGGATAATGGTTGATTATAACTGACCATCTAATCTAAAAGAGGGCATACTTTCATGGATGAATAAAAGAACTGAAACAACAGACTTATTTTCTCATCATAAAATAACAAATTAATAAAAGGAATACAAGATGACTACAGAAAATTTAGTAAACAGATGAAGAATCCATAAATGAAGAGAATGACTAGAACAAGAAAACAATCTCTCTCCACCCTCCACATACTTGCATCTCCCACCATATTTTAACAGAAATCTGTTTTTAAACAGGGACTTCAAATGAAAACCTGCTCTCTCTGTTCTTTGTCGCTACTCTGTACTTCGAAGTGGAAGCAAACTCTACAAAAGCCTAGAGTATAAAGAGCCAGCTTCTTCCTCTAACCCAGCTGGGATGTGAAACTCATCAGTTTACTCTACTCTTTTTGAGGCAGGAAGATTAGTTTTGACTTTTTCTTTAATTCTTACCGGACTAGAAGAAACAAATGCTTTTCTCTCCCCCATGTCTATTCACAACATCTGTGATTAAATAATAAGACATATTGATTTGATCATCATCTCCTGCTTGTGGAAAGCTGCAAGAAATTTCAGAATATTTCACCACCTTAAAAAGAAACCCTACGTTCTTTTTTTTTTTTTTTTAAATAAATTTATTTATTTATTTATTTTTGGCCGCGCTGGGTCTTCGTTGCTGCGCGCAAGCTTTCTCTAGTTGTGGCAAGCGGGGGCTACTCTTTGTTGCGGTGCACGGGCTTCTCATTGCGGTGGCTTCTCTTGTTGCAGAGCACGGGCTCTAGGCACGCAGGCTTCAGTAGTTGTGGCACGCGGGCTCGATAGTTGCGGCTCGTGGGCTCTAGAGCGCAGGCTCAGTAGTTGTGGTGCACAGGCTTAGCTGCTCCGCGGCACGTGGGATCCTCCCGGACCAGGGTTCGAACCCGTGTCCACTGCATTGGCAGGCGGATTCTTAACCACTGCACCACCAGGGAAGTCCAACCCTACATTCTTTAGCTATCACCGCCCCCCCCCACCCCGACCATCTCCCCTCTCCCCCAGCCCTAAGCAGTCACTGATCTACCTCTATCTCTATAATTTTGCCAATTCTGGACAATTCATATAAACAGAATTATATAATATGTGGTCTTTCCCTAAAATCTTTTTATTTTTATTCTCTTTAAATTAGAATTGCGGTATCCTATATTTCAGAATAGGACAACAAAATTACCAGAAATTCTGTGTGATTTTTCTATAATTCATAAAGATATAAAAATAATTTATGTAATATTATATAAGTTACCTTATTTTTGAGACTGTTAGACTATATATCTGAATATATTGTATTATCTCGTCCAGAAGGCGATCAGTCATGCTATCAAAATCAGCAAAAGTATCATTCTAAACAAAAGCGAAATCGATACATTATATACTGAATATGTGTAATTACATAAAACACAGAATATAAACATTATTTTTAATTTAGGTATTGACAATATGGTTAAAGACCAGTGATTTTTAAAGAAGTTAGTGAATGTAATATTCATTATATTAAAATGAACAAGTAGCGAATTTCTAGGGAAAAAAAAGGCTCACTGTTCTTAACACTTCACTTAGATAATCGTTTAGTCCACTATCAACACTGAACATAAGGTTATTTATAATGGTTTAATTAAAATACTTGCACAGAATGTGAAATTCTAGGAATTTTGCACATGTAAAAAGCTCATAAATCAAACTGTAAATCACTTCTACTTCCTTAGGCTACGCATTAATTGTTAAACTTCATAGAAATCAGAAAAATTATTTCTACTACTACAGGCATTTTGTAGTCAGCAAATATTTAGGTAGAAACTGGTAGAAAAATGTGTGCTTCCGCTGAAAACACAGCTATCTGTACCTGATTTCTCTCAGACATAAGAAAATCAATTCTTTCCCCAGGCAGTCCAAGTTCAATGTAAGTTTTTACTAACCGGAGATCTGCACTGTTACCTAGAAAATGGAGAAAATGAAAGTTATACCTAAGGGACGAGATAAAGCAAAAGGTACAACGTGCACCCTCATACTCTGTTACGCTTCTTGGGGACAAGCGTAGGCCTACGCCAGCTGTGAAGAGACAAGGCCCTGGGAACCAGAATCCTCAGTGTCTATTTCACAGTGGATTTCCATCAGCTGGCAATGGCCTCCAACAGCCTATCTCTTCAGAGGTCTGGTCGCATTGATGCTCTCTCGCCACCGCCCCCCCACCCCAGCAGTGTGTCTGTCTCCCTCCCTATAACATGGGATAGTGTGTTCCTTGAAGATTTCAAAGAGGAATTTACCAGAGATTCTACTGGGCCAAGAAGCCTTTCTTGGAGGATAATTCTTTGAAAATTTTATTAGTGGGGAGGGAGAAAGAGGTTAGTATTAGAGATATTTTATATCTTAAGAGTCACGGTTTTGTTTTTCTTGAAGAAAAATCTCCAATTTCATAAGCATTTCCTAGCTCAGACCTGTGTTTAGCATTTTTATAATCCATAAAATCTTTTGTCAATTTGTTGCTACAGAATCACCTTACAACACAGTAATACTCTGCTAATCCAGAGATATTTGGTGTCTTCTAACACAGTTCCTAACCAAGAAAAATAGGCTGCTGAGTAACCAAAACAGCTGTCACAAAACCACAGCAGTAAAACAAGGTATTAAGAATTTAAGTTATACCCTGATTAATCAGTGAATCTTTAATTCTTAGGTATTGATTTTTCTTGTCCATAAGGTTTAAAGCAGCAAGCTAAAAGGGAAGCAGAAAGATGATCAAAGGGAGACAAAATGATTGCCACGAGGTGACAGCTGACAAAAATAATAAAAAGAGAGAAGACAGAAGAATCCGAAGTTAAAATAAATAAAATGTTGGCATGTGGATGTCAACTCCATGGAAAATTTACTTTACGAAGAAATCTAATATTATACTCAGCAAAATTAAGCACGTCTCTGTTTTAGAGAGTATTTAAGATTTAATTAATATCAGCAATTTAGAAATCTTTTTTCAGGTCAAAGATTAAATAAAACTAAATGCGATCTACTAGGAAAAGAAAAGATTGAGTCGCTACGGGTTACATGCACAGACGTTACATACCGTCCAGGCCATGCACACAGACGATGAGATGGACTCCGTGCTCGGAACGGTCCTCCTCCTCCTCCTCCACACAAAAATAGGGTACTGAGGATGCCAGGAGAGGAACATCGCTGTACATGAACCCGGGGAGCTTAAGGTGCTCCAATTCTTCTTTCGCCTGAAGGAAGCTGAAGCAAAAAAGCGTAAAAGACACTCGTTACTAAGTATTATATTCAGTTTTTAGAACCAAAAAGATAATGTGCTGCATTTAGAGAACTGCAGAAGAGGAAACCCAGAAATATTTGATTTTAAAATAATGAAAATACGAGGGCTCACCTAAATGATTTAGAAATCAGAGAGTAATTTTTTTTACTATTTTTTAGTACATATTCTGATCAAATACAATGAGTATTTAAAGCCTGACATCACTTAAAATTATTCTTTTAAACTTGAAATCCACTAAGAAAACACCGGGAACGGAGTTATGCTTTCTACTGAATTTTATACTGTATGCATAGAAAGGACGGGAGAAGTACTGCAGAGAGGACAGTCTGACGCCGATCCTGTGATCAAATCTTACCCTCTTTGCTCCTTTTTAATCTTATATGAAAGGAAAAGAAGGAGATATTCTACACAGTGTAGCAGTGAGAATGGCAGGTATAGTATGTAGTAGATGAGGTGATTTGTATTTTTCTCTAAAAATACCCATAAGAAGGAACAGAACTAAGAGGAGGATGTGATTAAGTAAAATTGGTGGCATACACCCACTTACTGATAGAATAAGTGACATATCTAATCAACCTGGGGACTGAGAACACCAAAAATTATTAACTATCGTAACATTAGATCACTTGGACTGATAAAAGTAAAACTCCGAGAAGCAGATGAACACTAAACTGAGCAGCACACGCTGGGTGGAGAACACAGACCACTGTCTTCACTAATGACTCAGAAGAGTCTGAGGTGCCCAGGAGGCGGTGCAACCTTCGGCTTCCTAGCATGTTACAAGTCTTCAGTGGGCTGTTCTCACCTTGCTGGGTTCACTAGCTGTAGGCACCATGGATCTTACTTATGTGTATACATCAGAATGATCTGGGAACTTAAAAAACCTACAGTGGATACGCCCAGACATTTTATTCCAGGGATTATAATTCCATGTGGAATAAGGTAGTAGAAAACCAGTGCCATGCTAGTAAACCTATGTCATGCTCAAAATTTTCTGGATTTTTTTTTTACTGGTCCAGGAAATCCCAATTCTGGAAACACTGACTTAGCTGAGGCAGTCTAAGTCTGGTAGGCTTTAGGAAGTTTCTAGCAATTATCTACTATTGTCCTTGTTTGCTAGATATAAAACCTAACTTTTGTCTGGGAGTTAACCAGGGGAGAGATGAGGTATTGATGGGAAAAAAAGGGTTTTAACTTCAATTATTCCATACTTCTACCATAAAGCTACCAATGGAAAATCTGTATCAGGCAAGTCGAGCCTACAGAACAGGACAATCACACAGGGAACTGCAGGTCTGTCTGTCAAAGAGCATACTGAGTTCACTGCTCCATTTCAGACAGCTAATTGAAGAAGCACTTTCTGTATTACAGAAACCAGAGAACGTGAAATATGTATGTTACCAGAGAAGTATACATATACGTCCTCTCTCTCTCTCTTTAGTAGCACGTGCTATTGTGCTCCATTACTTACGCTTGTATTTGAGGTTTTGGTGAATTTTCATACCAGGACAGTGATGAGGTGAAGTTGTGAGAAGCGCTGCTTGGCTGCTTTGTAATGGCATCACATTTACTCTTAGAAGAATACTTAACACTACAAGGAGACTCTCGTGGTGCAGACGGGAAGGACAGACAGCCGGAAGCACAGACAGTAGGCATAGTTACACCATCCCTCAGAAAGTCACTGCTAATCTTTTCAGATTTGATCAATCTTTCTTCTGCCGGGGCACCTCGGTCTGTACAGTGAGCATCTACTGTCCCATCCAGGGCTGAGTCACCTGTCTCCTCATAATACCCATTTTGAACCATCTGTTGGTCCTGCTCTTCTTCCTCCTCATCTTTACCCTCTTCCTGCTGAACATGACTAATTTCTTTTTCAGAAGTCTCCTTCTGAGGGCTAACTGAATTGCTGTAGCTAACAGCACACGTGTCAGAAGTATCTGTACTGCTGTGACAGCCAAAATAATTTTCCACAAGCCCTTGCTTTACCATATCAGGACTGGCTGAAAAAGGGTCACCGGTACCCAGGTGAGTTTCATCTTTAACTGTAGGGGCTTCTGAATACGTTTGTTTGAGATTTAACGCATCGCTATTTTTTCTTTTCACAGTTCTATCTTCACTGACGTCTGTCCTGGTAGAAATGGAAGCTGAAACGACACAAGGGGTGCCTGAACAAACCAGTCCTGAACTTAACGGAACTGCGGTCCCTGCAGGGTCACTAGATTTATCAGGACTCTGGGAGTCTTTACACACAGTGTCCGAGTTAGGTTTGGAGCTGCAACTACTTTTCACATCACCGGAAGTACCTTCATCTGAAAAAACAAATTGTAAAGGGTCTTTAGTGCTTGAGCTTAAGGAATGTATTGCTATCGTTTCATTGTCCAAACGCCCTGAAAACACGACACTCTGCTGTTGCAAGAGAATACTTGACTTTTTCCTGTCGTCACATTTTGGCACGCCAATCGTTCCCAGATTCAACACGGCTCTGCTATCGCTCAGGTGGCATTCAGGCACAACAGATTTCTTAGGGTTTTCATCGGGTGAAAGCTCATCGTCAGAAGGCAGAGAGTTTATGGACGTTAAGGATGACTGGATCTCGCTGAAAGCACTTGTGCTCTCGGTACAGTGGCTGCCTAGCGAAAACTTTACATTATGATCCGGCTTCATCAAAAGCTGAGGAAATAACCTTTCGTTATTGTAAAGACCTTGCCCTTGTACGGTTTCAAAGACTAGGTCAGGGTTTGGATGTGTTGCAACAGAGCTTGGTTCACTTTCCACACCTGAATCTGAGAACCGAGACGAGGCACACGTGGCACTAATATCTGGTAACTTAATTGAGTCTGCACTCACTACAACATGATATTCTCTTGTAGAAGAAGCAGGTTGATTACTTCTTAGCTTAGCTAATGATTCTCCAACAGAATGACACTTTGCTTCCTGCAAAGCTTCCTTTTCAAGTGTTACTTCTATAGATTTAGATTTACCGTTAGATTCTAAGGACTCAAAGTTGGGTAGTTGTAAACTATCCACAAATATTTCATCTTGTCGAAGCTCTGTCCAAGGTCCTATTTTAACAGTTATTTTCTCTCCACTGAAAGGGTCTTTATTAGAGGGCTTTACTTCAATTGTCCTAACTCCCGAAGTGGGGGCAGTTTGATGATCATGGCAATCATCTGATGAACTTCTGGATGCCACACTGTGTTCCACTTGTGCAATTTCACTATCGTCCTGGGAGATATCAAGTTTACCTGAAATGGACAAATTTGCACAAAGATTTAGGCTGCCAGAGTTCAAAGGATCAAACAGGTCTGGTTGCATATTTTCAATATCTGGAGACTTTTGTTCAGTTCTCTCTGTATTAGCTGGCAAATAGCTAGCTTCCTTTTGACTTGTCTGTCTGATGTAGGTCTTTAGGTCAAAATTATATCCACATATTGTGGTGTCCAGACCTTCCTTCTGACTATGTGAAGGATTGCCTTCAAAGCTTTTAAAGAGATCATTTGATGCTGTACTTTTCAAACATTTGTAGCCTACCAAAACCACAGAATCCTTAGAGTTCTGTTTTATTAATTTTTTTGTGTTTTCAGGTTTCATTGTTTTCATGAGCTTAGTAACCTTAACCTTGGATTTATTTGATTCTTCACTCTTTCCTTTTAGAGACTTTGTTAGCTGCTTTTCACCTTCTGTAGACCAAAAACTGGAGGCCCCAGCAGGTCTGACTTTCAACTCTGGGCTGGAAAGTCCAGCTAGAGAGCTTTCTTCAGTCTCACATTTATCCATTCTACTGGACTCTGATCTCTGAAGACTCTGAATTCCCATCCAGGGTGCATCTAAGTCTTTTATCCAAAGAAAAAGAAATTCAGGTTTAAAACGAGGTATAAGAACTCATATGATTAAGACTACTTTCTCTGACTATAACTTTCTAATATCCTCAAAAATAAATAAAACTGGAGGGGGGAAAACAGCCCCACATTAAGGAATGGCTTTATGTATATTAGACAGAATATACTGAAAATGACACACACAGCTTACATATTTTAGTTAGATTACACTTACCTTCAGTAACTGCATCTAAATACCTGTCTTCAAAGATCACAGGTAACGAATTGAGATCTCCATCTAATTCACTGCACTCAATAGGCAGGGGTGGGAGAGAGCTGCAGAAGGCAGTGTTTTTGAGAGCGGTGCACATCTGGAGGTGACTCTGAGCACTGGAACACATGTCTTACGTCAGACTGCAATCTAGACAACCACACCGATTTCACCTCATCGTCTCTCCGGGACCACCCCTCCTCAAGACACCCTCCTTACGAAAGAGCGCCTTGGTCAGAGATAAAAACTGGTACGATGAAAATTATGGTTTGTGGACAAAAATTACTGACATAAAATTACGGTTTACTGATAAATTATTTAATTTCTATTACACTCTTCTATACTTTTAAATGTTATTTCAAAGTGAGTCATCTGTGCTTAATGTCTGAACATCCTAATAAGCTGAGAATAGCATAGAGGAGAAAGACCAAAAGCTCAAATGCCTGCTAACGATTTGATGATAATGTTGAAAAAAAAAGTTAACACGTACTGATGAATACAATTAACAGCTATTTTAAGAAAGGTATATAACTTTCTAATGCAAAATAGTTTTTTTTAAAAAACTTTCTTACGGAAAATTTGAAACAAATCAAAGTACACAGAACAGCACCATAAGCCCCATCAGCAAACATTTTCCCTTCTTGCTTTGTCCGTACCTCCACTCACTGCCTACCCACACACCCTATGATTATTTACAGTTGTCTGTTGCGGCATATACTTCCCATGCACTGAAACAAACAAATCTTGGCTGCACGATTCTGACAAACGGACACGCGATACAGAACATGTTCCACCTGTCCAGAGAGTACTCTCACGTCTTTCCAGGCAAACTCCCAGCCCAAGTCGACACCAAGACAACCATTCTTCTGACTTTCTTCACCTTAGTCTTACGTGTTCCAGAACTTCATATAAACAGAGTCATATATTCTTTACTCTTTTATGTCTGACTTCTTTCACTCAACATAATGTCCTCAAAATATTCTTTAAAGCCAAAGAAAACCAGATCTAAATGTACTCAGTAGGGAAAGTGGAAGGCATCTACTCAGGATATTTGAATTGTAAGTCTTTTACATGACAGCAGGAAGTGCCAGGCAGACTACCTGCGAAAATATGTAATGCATAATGATAAATGTAAGAGACTCTGACCTGTGAAGATAAAAATACAGCAAGATGGCCCAATGGAAGGCTGGAGCGAGCCAGGGACTCCCAAGGGTGGGGCAGGTCTGTGTGGGGAGGTGTAGCGGCGCAGTGCACTTCTTTATGTAAGGGCGGGGTCTTTGGTGAAGTAATGCATAAGATTAAATGCAATTCGACTAAACAGGAGCTTTCTAAACGTCAAATTCTCCTAATTTCTTTCATTGTAAATATTGTATATTCTGTCACTGATAAATTCTGAGATGATATCTTAGGTAAAAGGAAGTAGAATCATTTAAATTTTGGATTTATGCTACTCACTGAAGTTCCTGGTATGCAATGGCAGCTTCTCTTGGATGTTCAAAACAAAAGAATGCCTCAGAAAACCTGCGCACCTGGAAAATTCCAAAAGGGAGTATGAATAACATGGCACGTTTAAAAAGTCAATCAGGAAATGGGTGGCAGGGAAAGAAAGCCCCTGTGAGAAGTACTCTCCCTCCTCAGGGTCGCCAAAGCCCTGTATTTTGGTACTTACTGCAAGAGTTAAAAGAAAGAACAGAACGTAGGTAAGAAATTCCGTTTTACGTTATGGATCCACCATTCATCCTCCTTGGAGATGGGGAGTCTGTGTGTCCTATTTACCACGCACGACATCCCCACACCAAGAACAGCACCCAGCGCACAGAAGGACGGTGGGACCAGCTGGCGCTCCCCGCTGCTGGGTGCCAGGCATCCCAGGGCACACCAGCTGAGCTGGCGGTGGGCTCCCTGGCTCTGCGACCTTCGGCATTTCACCTTGGAGCCCCGATGACTCTTTTTCAATCACACTTAATACTTATTCTTCATAGGGGGTTATTGCAAAGAGTAAACAAGATAATGTACTTGATAGCAGTTTTTAATCTGGAAAGTGTCTATAAATATAAGCTATTACAATTACCATTGTAGCATTCACCACGTTTTTTCTTAAAATAACTGTATATGTGAATTGTCCCCCCTCCTAATGTGTAACGTTCTTTAGAGCAGGAACTGTGTTTTGGATGATCTTTGCCATCCCCCCAAAATATGCCTTGGTATGTTACAGAAGCAAGTACTTGGTAAATACTGGTCAAATCTAGTTGAATATTTCTTCCATCATATTTGTATTCTGACCCTTTCATTTCTAACTATGCAGGAAAAGGCTTTGTCAGCTACTGGAGCAACTGAAGCAACAGTAAGGGGATGGAAAAGATATTTTGTTTGAAGGGTACGTGGAGGAGAGAGAAATGATATTACATCTTGGAATTATATTACACTTAAGATTTCTTTCTAAAGGGAAACACAACTTAGGGGTCTTTGGTTTTAAATGTACAATGAGGGGCTTCCCTGGTGGCGCAGTGGTTAAGAATCCACCTGCCAACGCAGGGGACACGGGTTCGAGCCCTGGTCCGGGAGGATCCCACATGCCGTGGAACAGCTAAGCCCTCGCACCACAACTACTGAGCCTGCGCTCTAGAGCCCATGAGCCACAACTACTGAAGCCCACACGGCCTAGAGCCCTCACGCTGCAACTACTGAGCCCACACGCCACAACTACTGAAGTCCTCACGCCTAGAGCCCGTGCTCCACAATAAGAGAAGCCACCGCAATGAGATGCCCGCTCACCGCAACGAAGAGTAGCTCCCGCTCACCACCACTAGAGAAAGCCTGCGGGCAGCAGCAAAGACCTAACGTAGTCCCCCCCCCAAAAATACATATTCAAAAAAAGAGTCAAATATTTTAGAAGCCAAATGCAGAAAATTATGTATTGTACGCTCCCCCTTGTATTTTAAAAAAGAGAGGAGAGGCTGGTGGTGATGGGGTTCTGGACATGCTACCCCAAATTACGGCACCTTGGCACATTGAATATCTTAAGGTGAAGAAATTTAAGAAAAGGAAGAGCAGGAAAGTTACGCTGACCTCCTCACCAACCTTCTCCCCTAAAACAGGTCATAAAACCCTCATGTGAGAGGTGTCCTCACTATACCCAGAGGAATGGAACGTCCATTCCTATCTTCCGAAACAAAGGAATGCCAAGAAGAAGCCTACAAACAGGCCTTGCTAATAAATTCCCTCGGGTTACTACAATTACTTCATACTCCTTAACCTATCATATTCCTCCATGAACTGTCAACTCTTCATCAAGCCTATCATAAGATACTCAGGTCTGTTTCTTTGGGTCTTCATTTCCTTATTCATTTCCTTATGAAGGCTACCTTGTCACATAAAACTTATATTAAACAAATTTGTACACTTCTCAGGGCTTCCCTGGTGGTGCAGTGGTTAAGAATCTGCGTGCCAATGCAGGGGACATGGGTTCCAGCTCTGGTCCGGGAAGACCCCACCTGCTGCGGAGCAGCTAAGCCCCTGTGCACCACAACTACTGAGCCTGTGCTCTAGCGCCAGCGAGCCACAACTGCTGAGCCCGCGAGCCACAACTACTGAAGCCCGCGCGCCTAGAGCCCGTGCTCCACAACAAGAGAAGCCACCACAAGGAGAAGCCCGTGCACCACAACGAAGAGTAGCCCCCACTCACCGCAAATAGAGAAAGCCCGCGTGCAGCAATGAAGACCCAATGCAGCCAAAAAAAAAAAAAAAAAAAAAAAGTACAGTGAATTGGAGAAATGTTTTATAGGTCATCAAGTTATAGCCAGTTGAGTTTCTGACTTCCTAAGCTTGTCTCCCTGAGTTGGTGAGCCTGGGTCTTCAGAGGGACAAGTTGACAGGGGGCAACAAAACGTCTGTGGGAAGGATGCAACTGTCTTCACCTTCAAATGCTGCTGACGGCCCCCTTCTTCCTCTCCAACACTAAGGGAGACATGAGGAAAACTTATCTGCCTGCCTGCCTGTCTGTCTGTCTGTTAGAGGTATTTTCCCCGAGGGCTGTAAAGTGTAAAGAAATGCAGCCTGAAGTCATCTGGATTCCTGCAGCTGCAGCTGGGCCTGCCTGCCCGCCTTCCCTGATCCCTACAATAAGAACCGTCATTTCTGGACAGCGTCCTCCCTACCAGGCTCCGGGCTAAGCACTTTAGTTTCATTCTTTGATTTGAACCATATAAAAACCCTATGAAGTGGATATATGTTCATTTAACAAGCGAGGCAAGACAACATAGCTGGGCCGTGATACACATGGGATTCAAACAAAGACTTGAGAAAAGGGTCAAGACTTGTGCTCCAACCACTGATCCCTTCCCTTCTGCATTAAGACTCCCTGTTATCATAAAGTCTTTCCTTTCCTCTCTGCTCCCAGACGAGGTTCTCTGTCTGAACTTTCTCCTGCCCTGATTTCCGGGCAGTGGCAACCCGTGAGGAAGAAGGCTGGCAACAGCACTGTGAGGCCATAACTAAGGCATCACTGCCACCTGATGGCAGCACAGCTTAATTCTGGGCAAAAGGCATGCATAGAAAAAAATGTCAAATTTACAAATTCAAACTCAGGATATGAGTAACAGATATTAATACTTTGGTATATATATATCTGTAAGACAAGTGTTGAGTATGTACCCTAATTTTAAAAAATCCACTTATTTGGCAATATCAACTATTCAAAATTTAACTAGGACGTTAAAAAAAAAAGGCTTTAAGGGTTCAAAATGGGTGTTTATACTGCTTTAAAGAGTTAAATGTTCCTTTACCTATGTTCACCCTAATATGTTGTTTAAATTGCTAAACAATGCTTACTATAATGATTTTAGTAAGTCGTTATTAATATAACTAAATTTATTATAATTTAATATATTAATCACATATTATTATAATATTTACTATAATAATTTTATACATGCTCATCCAGGTTAGATTCTAATCTGTAGTGCAGAGTCTAAATATGTGATATATTATCTATGTTGCCTTGAAGAAAGAAGGCACCTCACAAATGTTCACTGAACAAATGTTTCCTTTTTTGAATTTTTGAATTTTATTTATTTTTTTATACACCAGCCTCTTATTAGTTATCCGTTTTATACCTATTAGTGTATACATGTCAATCCCAATCTCCCAATTCATCCCATACCCCCGCCCCGCCACCTTCCCCGCTTGGTGTATGTACATTTGTTCTCTACACCTGTGTCTCTATTTCTGCCCTGCGAACTGGTTCATCGGTACCATTTTTCTAGATTCCACATATATGTGTTAATGTACGATATTTGTCTTTCTCTTTCTGACTTACTTCACTCTGTATGGCAGTCTCTACATCCATCCACGGCTCTGCAAATGGCACTATTTCATTCCCTTTTATGGCTGGGTAATATTCCATTGTATATATGTACCACATCTTCTTTATCTATTCGTCTGTCCATGGGCATTTAGCTTGCTTCCATGACCTGGCTATTGTAAATAGTGCTGCAATGAATATTGGGGTGCATGTGTCTTTTTGAATTATGGTTTTCTCTGGGTATATGCCCAGTAGTGGGATTGCTGAGTCATATGGTAATTCTATTTTTAGTTTTTTAAGGAACCTCCATATTGTTCTCCATAGTGGCTGTATCAATTTACATTCCCACCAACAGTGCAAGAGGGTTCCCTTGTCACCACACCCTCTCCAGCATCTGTTGTCTGTAGATTTTCTGATGATGCCCATTCTAACTGGTGTGAGGTGATACCTCATTGTAGTTTTGATTTGCATTTCTCTAATAATTAGTGATGTTGAACAGCTTTTCATGTGCTTCTTGGCCATCTGTATGTCTTCTTTGGAGAAATGTCTATTTAGGTCTTCTGCCCATTTTTGGACTGGGGTGTTTGGTTTTTTTAATATTGAGCTGCATGAGCTGTTTATATATTTTGGAGATTAATCCTTTGTTGATTTGTTTGCAAATATTTTCTCCCGTTCTGAGGGTTGTCTTTTCGTCTTGTTTGTAGTTTCCTTTGCTTTGTAAAAGCTTTTAGTTTCATTAGATCCCATTTGTTTATTTTTTTTTACTTCCATTACTCTAGGAGGTGTATCAAAAAAGATCTTGCTGTGATTTATGTTAAAGAGTGTTCTTCCTATGTTTTCCTCTAAGAGTTTTATAGTGTCCAGTCTTACATTTAGGTCTCTAATCCATTTTGAGTTTATTTTTGTGTACGGTGTTAGGGAGTGTTCTAATTTCATTCTTTTACATGTAGCTGTCCAGTGTTCCCAGCACCACTTACTGAAGAGACTGGCTTTTCTCCATTGTAGATCCTTGCCTCTTTTGTCATAGATTAGTTGACCATAGGTGCGCGGGTTTATCTCTGGGCTTTCTATCCTGTTCCATTGATCTATGTTTCTGTTTTTGTGCCAGTACCATATTGTCTTGATTACTGTAGCTTTGTAGTATAGTCTGAAGTCAGGGAGCCTGATTCCTCCAGCTCCATTTTTTGTTCTCGATTGCTTTGGCTATTCGGGGTCTTTCGTGTTTCCATACAAATTGTGAAATTTTTTGTTCTAGTTCTGTGAAAAATGCCAGTGGTAGTTTGATAGGGATTGCATTGAATCTGTAGATTACTTTGGGTAGTATAGTTATTTTCACAACATTGATTCTTCCAATCCAAGAACATGGTATATCTCTCCATCTGTTGGTATCATCTTTAATTTCTTTCATCAGTATCTTATAGTTTTCTGCATACAGGTCTTTTGTCTCCCTAGGTAGGTTTCTTCCTAGGTATTTTATTCTTTTTGTTGCAATGGTAAATGGGAGTGTTTCTTTAATTTCTCTTTCAGATTTTTCATCATTAGTGTATAGGAATGCAAGAGATTTCTGTGCATTAATTTTGTATCCTGCAACTTTACCAAATTCAATGATTAGCTCTAGTAGCTTTCTGGTGGCATCTTTAGGATTCTCTATGTATAGTATCATGTCATCTGCAAACAGTGACAGTTTTACTTCTTCTTTTCCAACTTGTATTCCTTTTATTTCTTTTTCTTCTCTGGTTGCCCTGGCTAGGACTCCCAAAACTATGTTGAATAACAGTGGCGAGAGTGGATAGCCCTGTCTTGTTCCTGATCTTAGAGGAAATGCTTTCAGTTTTCCACCATTGAGAATGATGTTTGTGGGTTTGTCGTATATGGCCTTTATTATGTTGAGGTAGGTTCCCTCTATGCCCACTTTCTGGAGAGTTTTTATCATAAATGGGTGTTGAATTTTGTGAAAAGCTTTTTCTGCTACTACTGAGATGATCATATGGTTTTTATTCTTCACTTTGTTAATATGGTGTATCGCACTGATTGATTTGCGTATATTGAAGAATCCTTGCATCTCTGGGATAAATCCCACTTGATCATGGTGTATGATCCTTAATGTGTTGTTGGATTCTGTTTGCTAGTATTTTGCTGAGGATTTTTGCATCTATATTCATCAGTGATATTGGTCTGTAATTTTCTTTTTTTGTAGTATCTTTGTCTGGTTTTGGTATCAGAGTGATGGTGGCCTCATAGAATGAGTTTGGGAGTGTTCCTCCCTCTGCTATATTTTGGAAGAGTTTGAGAAGGATGGGTGTTAGCTCTTCTCTAAATGTTTGATAGCATTCACCTGTGAAGCCATCTGGTCCTGGACTTTTGTTTGTTGGAAGATTTTTAATCACAGTTTCAATTTCATTACTTGTGATTGGTCTGTGCATATTTTCTATTTCTTCCTGGTTCAGTCTTGGAAGGTTATACCTTTCTAAGAATTTGTCCATTTCTTCCAGGTTGTCCATTTTATTGGCATGGAGTTGTTTGTAGTAGTCTCTTAGGATGCTTTGTATTTCTGTGGTGTCTGTTGTAACTTCTCCTTTTTCATTTCTAATTTTATTGATTTGAGTCCTCTCCCTTTTTTCCTTGATGAGTGTGGCTAATGGTTTATCAATTTTGTTTATCTTCTCAAAGAACCAGCTTTTAGTTTTATTGATCTTTGCTATTGTTTTCTTTGTTTCTATTTCATTTATTTCTGCTCTGATCTTTATGATTTCTTTCCTTCTACTAACTTTGGGTTTTGTTTGTTCTTCTTTCTCTAGTTCCTTTAGGTGTAAAGTTAGATTGTTTATTTGAGATTTTTCTTGTTTCCTGAGGTAGGCCTGTATTGCTATAAACTTCCCTCTTAGAACTGCTTTTGCTGCATCCCATAGGCTTTGGATCGTTGTGTTTTCGTTGTCATTTGTCTCTAGGTATTTTTTGATTTCCTCAGTGATGTCTTGGTTATTTAGTAATGTATTGTTTAGCCTCCATGTTTTTGTGTTTTTTACGTGTTTTTCTCTGTAATGATTTCTAATCTCATAGCGTTGTGGTTGGAAAAGATGCTTGATATGATTTCAATTTTCTTAAATTTACCGAGGCTTGATTTGTGACCCAAGATGTGATCTATCCTAGATAATGTTCTGTGCGCACTTGAGAAGAAAGTGTAATCTGCTGTTTTCAGATGGAATGTCCTATAAATATCAATTAAATCTATCTGGCCTATTGTGTCATTTAAAGCTTCTGTTTCCTTATTTATTTTCATTATGGATGATCTGTCCATTGGTGTAAGTGAGGTGTTAAAGTCCCCCACTATTATTGTGTTACTGTTGATTTCCTCTTTTAGAGCTGTTAGCAGTTGCCTTATGTATCGAGGTGCTCCTATGTTGGGTGCATATATATTTATAGTTGTTACATCTTCTTCTTGGATTGATCCCTTGATCATTAGGTAGCGTCCTTCCTTGTCTCTTGTAACATTCGTTATTTTAAAGTCTATTTTATCTGATATGAGTATTGCTATTCCAGCTTTCTTTTGATTTCCATTTGCATGGAATATCTTTTTCCATTCCCTCACTTTCAGTCTGTATGTGTCCCTAGGTCTGAAGTGGGTCTCTTATAGACAGCATATATATGGGTCTTGTTTTTGTATCCATTCAGCGAGCCTGTGTCTTTTGGTTGGGGCATTTAATCCATTTACATTTAAGGTAATTATCAGTATGTATGTTCCTATTATCATTTTCTTAATTGTTATGGGTTTGTTTTTGTAGGTCCTTTTCTTCTCCTGTGTTTCCCACTTAGAGAAGTTCCTTAGTATTTGTTGTAGAGCTGGTTTGGTGGTGCTGAATTCTCTTAGCTTTTGCTTCCTCTGTAAAGCTTTTGATTTCTCCATCGAATCTGAATGAGATGCTTGCCGGGTAGAGTAATCTTGGTTGTAGGTTCTTCCCTTTCATCACTTTGAATATATCATGCCATGCCCTTCTGGCTTGTAGAGTCTCTGCTGAGAAATCAGCTGTTAACCTTATGGGAGTTCCCTTGTATGTTATTTGTCGTTTTTTGCTTGTTGCTTTCAATAATTTTTCTTTGTCTTTAATTTTTGTCAATTTGATTACTATGCATCTCAGTGTGTTTCTCCTTGGGTTTATCACGCCTGTGACTCTCTGCGCTTCCTGGACTTGGGTGGCTATTTCCTTTCCCATGTTAGGGAAGTTTTCGACTATCATCTCTTCAAATATTTTCTCGGGTCCTTGCTCTCTCTCTTCTCCTTCTGAGACCCCTATAATGCAAATGTTGTTGCATTTAATGTTGTCCCAGAGGTCTCTTAGGCTGTCTTCATTTCTTTTCATTCTTTTTTCTTTATTCTGTTCCACGGCAGTGAATTCCACCATTCTGTCTTCTGGGTCACTTATCCGTTCTTCTGCCTCAGTTATTCTGCTATTGATTTCTTCTAGTGTATTTTTCATTTCAGTTATTGTATTGTTCATCTCTGTTTGTTTGTCTTTAATTCTTCTAGGTGTTTGTTCTTTAATTCTTCTAGGTCTTTGTTAAATATTTCTCACATCTTCTTGATCTTTGCCTCCATTCTTTTTCTGAGGTCCTGGATCATCTTCACTATCATTATTCTGAATTCTTTATTTGGAAGGTTGCCTATCTACACTTCATTTAGTTGTTTTTCTGGGGTTTTACCTTGTTCCTTCATCTGGTACATTGCCCTCTGACTTTTCATCTTGTCTGTCTTTCTGTGAATGTGGTTTTTGTTCCACAGGCTGCAGGATTGTAGTTCTTCTTGCTTCTGCTGTCTGCCCTCTGGTGGATGAGGCTATCTGAACAAATGTTCTTTAAGTTCTTTTTATACAAACCTGATTTATGCTTACTATTAGACACAACCCCTACTGGTTTAAGTTATTTGGTTTCTTAATCCACAGTACATTTTAAAGAGCAAATGAAACCAAGGGAAAAGGAGAATTAGAGCATACATAGTATATATGGGCATTAAATATACATAAGTATACTAGGCAAAGGAAATGAGAACTTGATGCTGAAACACAAAGGCCCCCCTTAAAGAAAACCTAGAACATTCCCATAAAAAGTAGACAAAATAAGTAAAAAATTAATGTAACTTGGGCCTCTCTAATGGAGGATCTACTGTCCAGACATTTTGAGAGCACAGGACACCAGTGTACTATTAAAGCAGACCACATTATACAAGATTCATAATGATAACTAAGTCACTTTGAAAGGGTTAAATTAGGTTCCATATACTCTGCTTCAGAAGGTAAGCAACCATGAAGCACACTAGAAAGTTTTCTTTAATAGACTAAGTTTTTCAGAGCAGTTTTAGGTTTAGAGAAAAATTGATCAGAAAGTATAGGGAGTTCCAATTATACCCCAAGCCCCCAAGTTTCTCCTATTACTTACGTCTTGTATTACTGTGATGCATTTGTTATAACTGACGAACCAATATTGATACATTATTATTAACTAAAGTCCATCGTTTACATTAAGGTTCACCCTTGTTGTTGTGAATTGTATGGGCTTTGACAAATGTATAGTGACACGTATCCACCATTACGATATCATAGAGAACAGTTTTACTGCCCTAAAAATCTCCTATGCTCCACCCACTAGACTCTCCCCCAATCCCCCTGAGCCCCTGGCGACCACTGATTATTTATTTATAGTTTTTCCTTTTGCAGAATGTCATAGAATTGGAATCATATAGTAGGTAATTCTTCAGACTGGCTTCCTTCATTTAGCAGTGATATACTTTTAAGGTTTCTCTATGTCTTTTCATGGTTTGATAGCTTATTCCTTTTTATTACTGAAAAATATTCCATTGTGTAAATATACAACAGTTTGTTTAACCATTCACCTGATGAAGGACATCTAAGTTTTGGCAATTATAAAAAAAAGTTGCTATAAATATCTGAGGGCAGGGTTTTGTGTAGACCTAAGTTTTTAACTAATTTGAGTAAATACCAAAGAGCATGTTAGCTGGATTATTATGTAAGAGTATGTTTAGATTTATATGAAACTGTCAAACTGTCTTCCAAAGTGGTTGTATCATTTTGCATTCCCAACAGCAATGAATGAAAATTCCTGTTGCTCCACATCTTCACCAATATTTAGTGCTGTCAGGGTTTTCAGTTTTAGTCATTCTTACAGGTGTGCATGGTATCTCACTGTTGCTTTAATTTGCAAATCCCTAATAATAAGTTGGGTATTTTCCTTCCCCCAAGTGAAAGGCTATAGAGGGCCTGAGCTGGGTCCCCCACGTCAGCTGGACTCTAGAAAGACAGTTTCTGAGGAGGAAGGTCTTGTTAAGAAGGACAGAATGCTCTGGATGTATTTACAAATGGCTATTTCCCCCTCTCCCTGCATGAGGGGATTTCTCTGATTTGAAGTATGTGAACCTGGTAGGGTTCCTGGAGCTAAAACTCACAGAAGTGTGGGTGTCCCCTAAGACAGGGCCCTCCTGGAGTTATTAACTCAAGCTTGTTCACACTGAGCCTCCAGAAATTCATCAATTACAGTTTAAGTTTTGCTCTCCTGGTACTGGCTCCTGGTGACTTCTGTTCATGGGTTGGTTTCTGCTTTGGTAAGATGTGATTCTCTGTAACTGGCTAGCCATCTCTCCAGTTTGGGGGTCAGGAGTTTATCCTGTGGCCTCAGTTCTCTAATGGACCCAAAAAGATGTGTTGATATTTGGTTTGTTCAGCTCTTTTCTTGCTGTTAGAAAGGGAGTGATGAAGTCCAAGCCTCTTAAAGCTGGATCAGAAACCAGAAGTCCAGCAAGTACTTTCAAGCCACAAGTATAAACTGGCCAATGACGGGGAGAAGCTGGTCGTAACAAATGAAGAGATGAGGAACCTTAGCAGAAAAATGAAACTATCAAAAAAAGAAAAGAACCAAAGGCAAATTTTGGAAGTAAAAAGTATATATTTGAAATGAAAATTTTACTAGACAAGATTTAGAGCAGATTAGACACTACAGAAATGAGTTAGTGAATTCAAAGATGGAACAACAGAAATTATTCACACTGAAGAGCACAGAGAAAAACTACTAAGAAACAAAAGAATATCATATAGTGTAACATAAGTGAAATCAGAGTGCCAGAGAGAGAGAGTAGAGGGGAAAACTGGGGCAGAAAATTTCTGTAGTTATAATGGCTAAAATTTTGATAAAAATATCACCCTGCAGATCTGAGGATCTCGGCAAATCATGAGATAAATAAACATAAAGATAAATACCAAGAAAATGTATAAATATATATTTAGATAAATATAAAGAAAATATATAAACTACAAGCAAGATAAATACAAAGAAAACTACAACAAGGCACATCAGAGTCAAACTGCTGCAAACCAAAGATAAGGAGAAAATTGTAACAGCAGCTGGAGGGAAACAACAATATAAACGACAACTGATTTCTCATCCGAGATTATGGAGGATGGATGATAAAGGTATGTCTTTAAAATACTGATACAGGAAGAAAAAGTTAACCCAGAATATTGATTACACAACAACCGTATCAATCAACTTGACCTAATTTATTTATTTTTGGCTGCGCCATGCACCTTATGGCATCTTAGTTCCCTGACCAGGCACTGAACCCAGGCCACTGCAGTGAAAGCGCCAAGTCCTAACCACTGGACTGCCAGGGAGTTCCCAACTGTAAATATACATGTACCCAACACCGGAACACATGAATATATTAAGCAAATACCAACAGATCTAAAGGGAGAAATAGAAAGCGACACAGTAAGTCCCCTACATACGAATGAGTTCTGTTCCGAGAGTGTGTCCGGAAGGCCAATTTGTTCGTAAGTCCAACAAGGTTAGTCTAGGTACCCAACTAACACAATCAGCTATATGGTACTGTACTGTAATAGGTTTATAGTACTTTTCACACAAATAATACATAAAAAGCAAACACAAAAAATAAAGAAAACATTTTTGATCTTACAGTACAGTACCTTGAAAAGTACAGTAGTACAGGACAACAGCTGGTACTCCTTAGCAGTACCAGCTACATCACCGCTGCTTTTCCACTTGCTTCTGGACATCCTACGCTTGAAATAAAGATACTATACTACTGTATTCTATACAGTACAGTACAGTAAAATACACAAAAGCACAACCACCTGTAGAGGATGCACGCACGTGACAACGTAGCCAGACACGTGAACTAACTTACGTGATTGGACACGCAAACGTGTGTTCGCATCTTTCAAAGTTCACAACTTGAAGATTCGTACGTAGGGGACTTACTGTACTCATTAAAATGCTCTAACATCACTTTTTTAAAACTTACCCTCAAAGTATGGTGCTCTTGTGCTAGTAATAGTCTTAGCTCTTCATGTAGTGTTATAACTTCCAGAAACTGTCCCCATAAAGCCATTAGAAGTGAGCAAAGTTGTGCGAGATTCATATTTATAAGTTCTGCCAGTTCATCAGGATTCTCTATTTTCTGAAATGACAAGGAAAAAAACCTTTACTGCTCTCTGAGAATTACCATAACACATCTATATATATTACTGAGAATATTAATACAAAGGCAAATTTTTAGTTTTAAAAAATGTGTCTGTGTGCACTTGCACGTGTGTGTGTGTGCTTGCATGTGTGTGTAGAGAGAGACCAACTGACCCATGGCTTTTTTCTATCTGACAGTTACTACAGCACTTTTCGACCATTTAACCAATATTTAAATACCAGAGGTATCTTGTTACTGAAATAACATCATAGTCTAAAGTTACAAATCAGGATTCTATAGAACATGATCAAATTCAAACACTAAAATACTGGGAATTTTAAACACAATGTACAAATCATGATGAAAGTTATAAAAATTTTGAAAGATGATGAAATCTTAAAATCTGATTTTTTTCCCAATCAGCTAAGTAAAGTACTTAAAAGATCCGTAACTCCTCGGAAAGGACTGAGACACTCTCTAAAGTACTGCTTTGCCCTCATACCTGTGCTCCTAGATTTTATTTTGCTTGTGGGGATCCTTTCATAGAGCTGTCGGACACTTCCTTCCTTCTCTTTTCTAACAATTCACTCACCCAGTATTTACTGGGCACATTTTACATGCTAGGGCCTACATTCTACAGACAACAAGATTAATATGAAAAGTTTACAGTCTAATGAGGAAAGAAAAGTGGGTCAACGATTACAATATACTATTATGAGTGTTCTAATAGTGGTATTAAATTATCCCATTTATTTAAATATTCACCTAAACTGATGATGGAAGTTAAGAGTACTGAATGAGATGCAGAATCTTCTAAAAGGCATTTGGTTTTCTTGAATTGATAAAATAAGAAATTCTAAACAAAGAATAACAAAGGACTATAAATCAGAATGATGTATCTCTTTGGTCAAGCATTTTTATCATGAGGACAGGCTTTTCTTCAATACACTGAGGCAGCAGTCAGTCTTCAGGGAGGTAGTATCTTGACGCAAAAATCTGTCTTTAATTACTAGTAACACTAAGAAATCTACTTTAAATACATACATGGGTGCTGATCTCATTTTCCTACTGTAAAGACGGAAGTAGTCGTCTGCTCAGATTGAAGCTGACAGCCATTCCCGCCTACACACCAATGATGGCCTCATTTACGGCTCTGGATCACATCTCCCTGAGTTCTAGATCCAGCATCTACTGGATGACTGTACTTGGACAGTTCAACGTATCCCAAACTGCACTGCACCCTCCCTTTCTAAAAACAAACAAAACCCCCAAATGTTGCTTATCACATATGACCCTCTTTCTCTCAGTTTGTATTGGCTTCTTTTTGAAGTCTGCAATCCAGCAGGCTTTTCTTCCCCAACCCAAACCAAGCTTCCATTTATCTTCTTAACTAAGAGAACACTTAAAACAAAAACTCAGCAACATTAGTAAGAAAGGAAGGTATCGTGTCTTATTTACTTTTGTGACTCTGGTTACCGGTACACAGTAGTCACTCAATAAATACTTACTGGACGAATAAATGAATGAATGAATAAGGAATTACAGGCCTCAGATAAGGAAAAAGCTCCCAGAATACAAGGACAAACTCAGAAAACGCTGACAAATTCCAGAATTCTGGAATGGAAGCTAACAGAGTCAACAGATGATAAGTACTGATTGATCAACATACACAGAAATTCTACAGAGGTGTTCTGCCCCAGGAAATGGTTTACAAATGTTATTAGAAATGAAGCTAACAAGTTTTTCATGTCTCCTAAGAACACACAAAAGATTAAAATGTACTATAAAGAAGCTGAAGCCTGCAGTATTGTTTCAAGAATGATTTTAACGGAGTTAGGAAAAGAAGACTAGAATAAGTATTTGACAGTAATTAAATAGCACTACGTAAGGCAAGCAATGCTACACCTAGTACAATCTACACACAAGTAGAACTAATTCTCCTCCAGAGAGCAAGGCCATCTAGATACCTTGTAATTATTAGTGGCATTTCTCAGGGATCATGGCACCAAGGTTCTGAGAAAGGACTTAGTATTTTCATTATTGGGAAAAGCATCCCTTCAGGTATAAACAAATTACTCCTTTGGTTTATATAACTCTTTACAGTAAGTGTCAAAATGTAAATAATAATCATTTCTTTTTTATATTAAAAAGGAAATCAGAATTAAGTTTGACAAGATCTTTTATATGTATAAATGTAGGAATAATAAGACCTTACATTTATGTATTTTTTTCAAAAAACATTCATTATTTTGTCCTACTCATAGCATTCACTGACCTTGTTTGATTACAAAATGGTGCTTACTTTAATAGACTTGGAAAATGGGGGAAAGCAAAAAAGAAAAAAATAAAGTTCATCTTAGTTTATAGTCTTCAATTTTTTTCAGTTATAGAGAGGAAAAACCCAGAATCATATATAGCTTTATGCCATTTTCACTGGATAACACAGTATGAGCATTTCCCTACATCATCAAACATTTGTTGAAAGCAACATTTTTAAGGTTGTACAACTTTTTTAGATTATGAGTGTCCCATGATTTCTTTAACCATTGTCCTACTGTTGGGGATTTATTTAGGTTAATGTTTTACAATATTATAAGTTACACTACATATGAATCTCTGATTGTTTATTTGGTATAAATTGAGAAGAAATACTCTTTTTGGCTTTGGATACATACTGCCAAACTAATCTCTGAGAAAGATCTACGAGGTACGAGAATCTGTATCTCACCACATCTCAATAAGCATTACGTTGTTATTAAAAAATCACAGCTAGGTTAAAAATGACGTCAGAATATTTAAATTTTTGTTTCTTTGATAACTAAATATTTTTCATATCCTTATTAGCAGTTTTTGTAATTCGGTGTCTAACCTATACTAATATGAAAAATGGGGACTAACAGGTTTTCTTATCGATTTGTAAGACCTCTTTAAATATTATTCCACCTCTTGTGTATTCTATCTGCTGTCAAAGTTTACCCTAGTTTACGTTAAATTTTATGACGTCCATTTAAATACTGAAATTAAATACGAGTACATAAAAATTTATTAGTAATATTTGAATACATACGTATTTTTTTTAACACTTAGTACAGATGGATATAGAGTAAAGAATAAAACTTTTCCTTCACAGCCTCATCCTTCATGCTATTGTTTTTTCTGTATTTTTGTTAACAGTTTGAAATGTATATGTATGTGTGTATATATATCCTTTCAAATATTTTATATATAATCTAATCACACAAATATGATCAAATACATACAGAGCTTTTTTTAACATATAAAAATCATACTCATATTTTTCCAACTTATTTTTTCTTTTTTCTTTTTTTTCTTTTAAAGATTTTTGACGTGGACCATTTTTTTTAAAGTCTTTATTGAATTTGTTACAACATTGTTTCTGTTTTACATTTTGGTCTTTTGGCCCTGAGGCATGTGGGATCTTAGCTCCCGGATCAGGGATCGAACCTGAACACACTGTATTGGAAGGCGAAGTTTTAACCACTGGACTGCCAGGGAAGTCCCTATTTTTTCAATTAATATATCCTAGAGAGCTTTTCAGCATGAAAACTGTACCTTGCATCATAGATGAATATATATATCTTGAATTAAAGAATCCATGTCAATGCATAGACTTGCCTAATCCTTTCAAATGGCTACATGGGAATTGATAATTCTTTATGTCTGTTGAAATGTATTAGCACTTCTGCGGGACAGATTCCTAAATAAAAACTGTTTTGTGGCAGAGCATGTGTTTTTAATAGATGTTTTCAGAATAGACTGATGAAGTGACCTAAAAAATGTACCAATTTCTACCCTCACCAACAGCATAGGCAGATACTAGTTTCCCTACACCCTTATCAACAATGCAGATTAGCAGTCACTTTCATTTTTGCAAATTTCATGGTCAAAAAACCCTTTTATTGTTTAAATCTGCATTTCCCTGGTTTTCAGTAAGACTTAGTGTCACCTATGTAGCTAACTTGTTCTGTTAAGAACTGCGTTTTGTACATTGCCTCTATGCATATCCCTTTTTCCCGGGTGGTGTTTTGAAACTGATACATAGGACCTCTTTATATATTGTGAGTATTAATCATTTGCCACTTTTAAGTATTGCCAAATATTTTCTTCCAGTTTATTGCTTCCTTTCAACTTTATTTATATTTTATTTTGTTTTAAAGAAGTTTCAAATCATCAATACCTTATTTTGTCTTTTACTATTACTCTGAAAAAGTTATTTCATATCCTAATATCAGATTGTTTATATATACATGTATATGTAAATTTATCTTCCAAATTTTTCTGGACATTTAACTCTTCAAGTCCATTTAGAATTTGCTTCTATAGTATGGTATTTTACCACACCATTTATGTAACCCAATGTTTGCGATATTTTATCATATATTTAATTCTTAAACATATTTAGTGACTGTTTCAGTGCTATTTAGTTTCATTGATTTGTCTTTCTAGTCTTTTAGAGAAGTCCTACTCTATTTCCATAACTGTAGTTTTATATATATATATATTAGCATCCACTTGGGCAAGTCCCTCTATATTATTATTATTCAAAAGTTTTTCTTAGTCATCCTTACCTTTCTTTAAGTGATCTTTAACATAAGTTTAAAGTTTCCAACAGGATTTTGACATAGATGCATTAATATTATTAACTTGAGAAAAACTGGATCTTTCAGAGATCATTCACCTTTCCGTCTGGGAGTATCATAATGTTTATTCATCCAAATTTCCTTTAATATGTCAGTGAAACACTGTAGATTTTTTTTTCCATATTAATCGCAAACATCTTATTAAGATTATTTCTAAGCGTATATAATTCTTTGGGGCAACGATTATAATGACATTAGTGATTTTTTAAAGAAAACACTTATCTTACTTGAACCGTGGGGAAAGCCTCTAGGATAGTATACGAAATTGTCTATCCTGCCCATGTATAATTTTACAAGGAGAAGGTAAATACCTTTTTCAAAGGGGTCAAGTCCTCATTTAAATTTACATACAGAAATACAACCCGAAGTCAATATATTTTTGTTTGATTCATGTCTCCGATTTCTTCCATTAATGTAGCTAAACAAGAGTGAAATACATAGGGATCCTAAAACAGTCAAAACATTTAGTTCCATGGGGAAGAAAAAGGAAAAATAAAAATCTATTCAATTTAATTGCAAGAATGAACTAGTAGAAAAATGGTCTGAGACAAACTGATCTCTTGAAATAAAACAAACTTTCATTTCTAAATAATATCACTTTACAAAAATATGTAAGTTTAAGTAATGCTTAAAAAAATTTTTCCAGAAATTCTTTGAGTGAACTAATAAGAGAAAAAGGACACTTCTGATCAGTTAATTGTCTTTGCTATTTCATTTATATGCACAATAATATACATTTTAAAGATAATTTAACTTCACGTTCAAGTCAAATGTTGTTTGATCAACTAAGGTGTGTTTCTACCTAGATCAACAATTTTATCTTTGCATTTTAGAAAGGATAAATAATTAATATTTTCCTCAATAAAATACTTAGAAAACAGAATCCACTCAAATAACTTGGTAACGTGAATTTTAAAAATGCAAGTACCTTGACTTCTTCACATAATTCAGTAAGTCGCGCTTCCACATCCATTTCCTCTGAAAGGAGTAAAGAGTAATTGGAGGAAGTATCTCAATGTTAGCTCTGTAAACTGTTTTTGAAATTATAGAAATAAATTAAATTACCTTTAAAAAACCAGAAGGTTGCAAAATATCCGGACTATATTAAATGAATTAAATTTCAATGTAATATATTTTTCTAAACACATTAATCATGCAGGTAATGTGATAATTAGTAAATTCTATGTTCTGATTACAGGCATACCTCGAAAATATTGCAGTTCGGTTCCAGACCACTGCAAAAGAGTGAAAACTGGAATAAAGCTAATTACATGAATTCTCTGGTTTCCCAGTGCATATAAAAGTTACATTTACACTATACTGTAGTCTATTAAGTGTGCAATAGCATTATGTCTAAAAAAACAATGTACATACTTTAATTTAAAAATATTTTATGCTAAAAAAATGCCAACCATCATCTGAGCCTTCAGTGAGCTGTAATCTTTTTGCAATAGTAACATAAAAAAATCACTGATCACAGATCACCATAATAAAATAATGATAATAATGAAAAAGCTTGAAATATTGAGAGAACTACCAAAATGTGATACAGAGACACAAAGTGAGCAAATGCTGTTGGGAAAAATGCTGCCAACAGACTTGCTTGCCGTAGGGTTGCCATAAATCTTCAATTTGTGGAAAACACAGTATCCATGAAGCGCAATAAAGTGAGGTATGCCTGTATTAAGTAGTGGGTTTCTGTTCTCATAAGAGGCTAACACTGTCACGGAACTACTGACTATATACCTCAAGTAACTTGCACAACTGCATCACAGAAAAGATAAAACACACAACTAAGGTTTTATTGCATTTCACACATTATAAATTCCAGTGATCTTAGTATTTTGTATTACATATGTACATGCTTCACTTTTTACAAAAGCTTCGCTTTTTATAGTAGCTACAGTTCAAGTCAAAATAATTTTTATAACCAAAACATATGTAAAGCATGCCTGGAATATAAGCTGTTTAATGAAAATGAATGACAAAATCCTTTTCGACAAAAAGTAAGTTTATATTTTAGTTTAATAAATTCAGTTTTCTATCAGACAGTCTAAAACCGAGGCAATTTTTTCCCATAAAATCCTGACGTATTTAATGTATGCTACAACCATTTACAAAGGGGGGGTGCAGATTAATTTACAATCAAAATGGTAATATTTACAAAGGAGTACAGAAACTAACAGAATAGAAGACTTATTAGTTACTTTTTGCAGGGAAGACATTTCGCTAAAGCCTGAAATATCATGTTTAGACATACTCAGGTTTTCTTCAGAAATCAAACTAAAATGAGTTCTCCTAAGAGAACTCTAACAGCATAGGGTCAGCACACAACATTTCATAATCTTGTTGCTGTAAGGGAGTTTAACTGATCATTCTCACACAAAAGCAAGAATACATTCTGTGACATCCCTGAATTCATTCACCAGCTCACTGTCTCGTAAGGTACACTGAATGTTTACTACTTGATAAAAAGAATGATAAGCGTTTAAATTTGATAAAATAAGCAGTTACACTGATGTGCTGAACACAACCAAGCTATGATGGGAACAACAAACACTCTGTTGGTAATTAAAACCAGGAGGACACACAAATGTTTTGTAATTCACAAAATATATAAATAACCCACTGATAACTAAAGAAATCTGCTGAGATTTCAAAAATCATTTCACCGTCAGGTAAATCAGTGGCTTCTAAGGTTAGGTTTTCCAAAAAAAAAGAAAATATCTGGCAGACCCTGTATTAAAATCATAACTTCCATATGCCAACATCTGTTTTCACATCACTCATGATGTTTTCCTTTGATAGAAGAAAATCAGCAAAAGTGGTCTTAGTAGGTTACATATCCTACCTATGAATTTTTAAAAAATGAAAATAAACTTTCTAGAGTTTTGATACTCTTTTCTCATCTTTACATACAGGAGCCTAAGTGCAGAAACTGGTCCATTTGCATTATGGTTCGTGAGAGCTACTTCAATGCAAACACCTCCAGGGATGCTTAAATGCAAAACTTAACTTCAAAACCTTTGAGTTGAAATGATTTCAACATCATTTAGGATTTTAACTGAGTTTAATTAATTTTTCTTTTAAAAATGCCTATGTATCTATTTATACAATTTTATAGACATGTGCACAGGTTATTTTCTTACAATTTTTCTTTTCAGAAACGCCATGCGGTGTGATCTCAGCTCCCCGACCAGGGACTGAACCGGGGCCGCGGCAGCGAAAGCCTGGGATCCTAACCCCTAGGCCACCAGGGAACTCCCTACAAACTTTTTTTTAACTTGGCTCCTCCTGCTAATCGAAGGTGGCAGCTTGGAACACATCCTTCCACATTTTCAAATATATACATATATGAGAGCTGGAGTCACTGGTTTACAAAAATGGGTGTATTTTACAAACCTGCTGCAATTTGCTTTTTGTCTCTCAGCAGTACTCCATGTAAATGGGATATGCAGCCCTAAAGCACTTTTTTCAAATGGCTGCATAATATCCCTTGGTGTGGGTACCTCAAAGTCCACTCTTTGCTGAATGATGGGCATTTATCTTTGTTTTCAGTGTTTTGCCACTAAGAATACTGTGATCAACATGCGTGTACATATACCGTTACATACGAGTACTCCTTTCCGTGCTACAGATGGAACAAAAATGGAGTTGCTAGGTCGAAAGGTAAACGTATCTTAAATTTATCTTCTAAATCTATCCACCCTCTCATCTACTCATTCATTCAACAGATATTCATAGCATAGTTCAGATAATGCCAATACACTGCTAGGAGTTAAGGATAAAAGATATCTCAAAAAAAGTGTTATTTAACTAACTTCACTATGTTTTAGTTTTGAATCAAGTCTTTTCCCACCCAACCAAATACTGGGCCCTTCTTTATATAGGCCTTATTATATGAGCAGCGTTTTTTAAAATTATTTAGCATGCTCACATCTAAATTGATAGGCTGACAATACAATAGTTAATGAGAAGTATATTTTTATTGCTAAAAAGAACACTAAAACATGTCATAAACGACCATAATGTCACACCATGAATTCTTTAATTTTATAGTTAAGTTACTTAATGAGAATACAAAATTATACTCTAAAATAATGATCATAAATAAATCTTCAACCTTTCTTTTTTCCTTCCTGATAAGAAGATAAGTTTCTCGCTTCACAGTTTTAGTGAAAACTGACCCAATTTAAGTATTTCTGGGCTAGTTTTCATTTGAGAAATGTGGAGAAAGATTTTGGCTCTTTAATTTCCTTTTATCCATACTTCTGAAAACTGAGAAACAAATGCTGTGATTTAATTTTATTTTTTATTTCTACAGCTTTTCGTAACTTTTAAAAAATGTAATAGTGATGGCCTATTCAACGCCAAGTAAAAACTTTCAATATACTTATGGAAAGATAATAAATTAAGTACTATTGCTGTTCAAGAACAAAAGTCTATAACATATAGGGAAATATATCAATAAAATAATGAGATCACAATATTTCCTTTCAAATGTGTAACATATCTGGATAGTGGTGACTTGATATTACTGTATTTTGCTTTTTAAACTTAGAACAATAAAAAATAAATACAAATTGACTCAAAAAACAAAGCCAGGTACTAAAGATGCTTCTCTCTTTAATTCTATAATGCATGAAATTAGCTTCAGTTTTTAAAACCACATTTTATTATCCTTAGCCCTACCCAAAGACAAACTGACTTTGAACAAATTTAGGCATTACCATTAAACCAACAAATTCTGGCAATGAACATGGTTTCCAAAAAGTGCTCTTTGTAGGAACTCTAAAATGAGTATGTTAAAAGCCAAAGAAATCTTTGCATTTAACATTTCCAGTTTTAAATAAAAACTTCAACATTAAAATTAATTACAAATTAACCAAAGCTTATCTACAAACCAAATTGATTCTAATAGTAAGTTCTTAAATAAGGGTGGTAGGAACATACAATATTAAGAAATACATATTTATGAAATTTGACACTAATTTAAAGCAAAGTTTCCTGCTAATTAAAAGGGATTGTTTACTTAACCTATTTGTAAACATACCTAGACAGGTGTCTTTCTGGGTTGGTGGCTGTTTTCTTCTGAGAAGGCGCTCATAAAGGACCTGCATGTTGGCCTTGGCTAGTTACAAGGATTGCACACAGCACTAGTTACTATACTCCTTTTACAATAAAATTTATTAGAATTTTCCAATTTGTTATTAATAGTTTTAGTATTGATCCGATAGTGCAGTTAGATTAGAACACTAAAGCAAAATCTTTCAGTTAGTTAATTAGCTTATTAGAATTACAAATGATGTACATTCACGTTTATGTTACTTTGTTCTTTTTTCTATTTAAGTGTATGTGCCACTCAACATTTCATAATCCAATATTATTTTTATGTTTTAATTTCTTAAACTCAGAATTTTAGAGTTGGCAGGGGTCTCAGAGGTCAGCGAGGTCAACCCCCTGCCTTTACAAGTCTAGAGACCGGGGCCCCAAAAGGTTACATGACTTGGTAAAGCCTAGATTCCAGAATTCCTGACACCCATTTTCAGTAGGAGTTCCTTGCACCAAACCAATATTTAACTGTATGTCATCAAAAAAATGTACATCATTCATCTACGAGAAAAGAAAAAGACACAAGCAGAACAGAATTCAAGGCATTATTTTTAAAAAGGGAATAGAGTTTAGATACACTCCTCACACCATGGTGGAATTTAAGACTTTTAAATATATACATATTTGAAAACTCAAGAAAAGTGCTAAATAGTAGAAGGAAATAGAATACATCCTCTAATCAAGAACTACTTTACAAACTTACTAAAACTGGTGAATATAATGATGTTTAGTCAACAGTGTTTTACAGAAATATTATCTAGTGCCTACAATCTAATTTTGCTAGGATAAAAATAAACAATGTTAATAGTTCAGAATATGCAGTAGTTTTATTTTGAATAGTTAATAATATTTTTAGATGTTGTCCTAGAATATGCATTCAAGAATAAACTAAAATTCACAATAAATAGAAAATATAAATAATGAAAAGTTTAAGAATAACACAAAGTATCACTGATAAATATTTACTGAAGATGAATCTTGAATTTAAAAATCCCTAGGAAACTACTATAAAGTATGTGCTGATGTCTATGTACTTTTCAATTATCAACAAAAACTGTATTGTGCCATTTCATTCATTCATCCATTCAACAAATATATTTTGAGTAAACACCATGTGTAAGGTACTAATAATTTTATTCTACCACTATTATTTGTTTATTTGAAACTGAAGTCTAGGGGTTTGCTTTAGAATTTTATTTTCTGATAAAATATTTTAAGCAAATAATTTGGAATAAAATTGATATTCATTTAGTAACTGACTCCTGAAATTAAACATAAGGGCTCTTTTAATTATGCTATTTTCTACATTATATTCATAAGCCCAAAGTAATATATATGTGCCACAAAAGCCATCCTCACCCCAAAGTAAAAACCTTATAAATAAATGAATTATCATACTGAAGTTAGATAAATTAGCGCTAATACTGTCTAAGCTATTTGAAATAAATCTTTGCCTTTGAAAAGAGATGCTTGTTTCCTTTAAACATTATTTCCTTTTGTACAGAAATATTTTTTTATAAGTTAAAATGTGGTTCAAGTGTTTTTCCATTCGGAAACATTACATGTGAAAACTCTTTGAAAATTCCGTGCACGCAGCATGGACAGGCCCACCTCACACAGGGCTCTCTGTACTAACCCACAAGAACCCCACCCAGCTGTGGGAGTCTCTCCTGTCTCTCTCAGTGCTGAACTGACTCCTTATTAAGGGAACGGGGATGTCAAAGCTCTTCAAAGACCTAGAAGAGGCCTGCTCTTTCCTCAGCACTTTGCTCAGCCCGAAGGAATTCCTCCGTTAACCAGTTTTCCTCGTGGAGCTTCCTCACACCTTCTGCTTTCTGGATGCCCTCCTCTTTCCTTCCTGGTGCATTCAGCACATCTGGACCCCTTCAATCCTCCTGCCCTTAGAATGGAAACCAGTTTGCATAAACAGTCCCAGTTACTTACAGGTAGTAAGTGACAGCAATGGTGCACACATGCACATGCAGTCCTGAGCACTACACGATGATGCCTCCACGAATTCAACATCCAAACTACTAACAGATTCTCCTATAGAAATGCGATTACACGTGGTTTCTGTGTCATACCACTACTTCTCAGTAACATGGTATCGCCCTTCATTAACATTATGGTTTAATAGTTTTGTGGTCTGACCACTAAACCTAAATTAACCAAAATTTATCATATAATTCTCCTAAGAAAATGTGTTTGAATCCCAAAGAACCAAATTAAAAAATACATGAAGCAAAAGTTTTCCATTAATTGAGGATTAGTGATAGCTTAAATTAGTTCTATTCTACAAACAATTCTTTCATTTTCAAAAAAGAACATTTTTTAAAGTTTACATTTGAGGCAGTGGTCTCTTAAAGGATTTTCCTAAGGGAAATAGAAGAGTCTAAGTACATGAAACAGCAAGGAAAAAGAGTATTCCAGAGAATAGTAATCAAAAGGTTTCCGTACTACCATTTTTGACTTGAGGAAGAATACATGAGCAAAAAAGAACAAACATTTTCCTACTGCTTGTAAAACTGGGGATACACTGGGATCCTTGAATTAAGCATTCTAAATAGTCAACTGAATGATATCTGTTTCTAGTCAAGTCAGGAAAGTGTGCACTGAACTGACTGATAATGAAATTAATCCAACCCGTGGGAGCATCTGCTGACAGGCAGCGGTACAACAGCCAGCCTGTTCTCACAGCTGAACCTCAGTGAGGTACAGATCACTTCCTTACAATTCTTTTGTATCTCAAAATAGGCAGTTATAAAAACGGGCTAATTAGTCTCAAACCCAAGAATTATTTTCAGTAACTGACTATTTTTGATAGTGCATCAATATTGTTAAAAGACTGAGATCCTTGAGGAACAAAGAAATAAGTAAGAACAGTGATTAATTTCAGTAAAATTTAAAAAGTAATTTCTGATTTGTTCAAGTATGTAATGATGAAAATAATTTATTCTAAAGAGATAATTAAAATGTGCTTTTTATGATGAGCTTATAAAACTTTTATAAGTAAAAGCTTATAAAACTTTCATAAAATGTCTGAATAAAAACATTTTTGCAAATCTCAATAATTTATCTTCTGTGAAGTGATATATGTATTTTGCAAACTACAAGTGGTATACAAAATCAAGGCAATATGATTTTTTATTATGTATTACAATATACATGCAGATATTAATGTTGGACAAAAACCGAAGACTGGTGTTTTAAAATTATTTTTTAAATTTTCAGAATGTTAAAACTGAGTAATGTTATTATTTTCTGAAATGAAATAAAAGAAATAAGATCTGATATCACTTAAAACCAAACATATTTAAAAAAAAGGTCCCAAGTACCTACAATCTGCTTAGACTGTTAAATATTTGGAAGTATGGATTTAATTTATCTTACCTAATCTATCTAATTTCTCTTCCCTATCTAATAATTCTATGGATAATTACATTTGTTTTCTAGTAAGCTTTCTGCTTGTACTCTAAGAGAAGTAGTAATATTGACATACTGTTTAAAAAAATCTATCAAAAGACTCATTTCAAACTTAGCACCAAGAAATTATTTCTCAATATCATACAGTTTTTTTAATTTCAGAAAGTAATTATCAAAGATTGAAAAAGATGGAGTTGAGAGAGAAGTAAAAGTGAAGCACATAAACCTAGTTTTAGTATAGAAACTATGGCCAAGCTGATAACTAGCAATATGAGAATGAAGAGAGTGCCTTGAACTAAAGCAGAGGTCTGGCTACTTTCAACATACCCAGTTCTAGTTTCTGACAAGAGGGAAGCTCTTCCGTTACCGTAATGAAGTAGCTGTGCAGCCCCTTGAAGGCCAGCAGGAGGGTGGCGCAGAGGGTGTAATGGAAACGGTAGGCGTGACGCAGGAAGGAGTCTGCAATGACGAAGCTGAAGCCCTAAACAAGGAGTCGATTTGGGACACGCTGTTAGTAACCAAGAGTCTAAAAATAGCACACTTGAAGCTTAGAAAAATAAAGGATTTACAAGTCACAGTTAATTCTAAACCGGATAAGAAATCTAGCAATATCTTAGGGAGTTGTTCTCGTTCACACAAGTAATTTAAACACAGGAAACTTCGACTGAGTGGTACTCCACTTTTGTAGTCTGAGCCCCCTTTTCTTTCAGGGGAGTAATGGCTGTACTCATACTGCTGCAAGCTGGGTCTCCACTCTGGCAGTGACTCTTTACAAGCACCTTTGCAATGATTCTACCAGTTGTGTGAAGGGAACAGGGGGACACAGTAAGTAATAAGTTAAAAAAGGCCCCGGCTGTCAAAGATCTCTATCCATTAAGTCTCGTAAAATCTTGAAGTATCAGGTTCGTTTTCAAAAAAACAACTGGAACCAACCAATCTGTTAAGATCATATTTAATTAGATATGTAAGTTGTTGAGCTCAAATAATTAACAAAAGAACGATCACATTCACAAACATAACAGTTAAAACAAATTTCATTCAAAGTAAGAAAGAAAAGAGGATTTATAAACATATCAGTTCTTACGTCTGGTGATAACTGTTTTGTGTAGTTAATACCAAAGACCACACTTTCAAGAGTAGGAATCACAGAATCTTTGTTTTGTGCTGGTGCATTTCTGTTTAACCAAGTAGTCTTCACAGGGCGAGGAAAGCTGGAGGAACAAGCATCACATTATTAATGTCAAAAGAGTCTATTTATAGTGTTAAGTTAAATGTTTACAAAAGAAAGTCTTAGAGGGACAGAATAAAAAGCAAGGGCTTTGCAAGGCCTTGATTTCTAAACTCTTCTTAAAGTAACTTTACAATTTTTCCTTTAAGAATTTGAGGTAAAGTACTGGCTAACTATAAGAAGGCCAAAGCATTTGACTGGTTGGCAGCCTGGCAAAAGGGAAAAGACAGGAAAGTAAATCAAATGTACCATAAGCAGAGAGCAGCCTTCATTTGCAAAATGAATTTGCTTTGCAAAAATGAAATATCTAGACCCTAGCAACGAGGGTGTCGCAAGTCACTGGTAAATACCACTTGCTATGAAGTGTTTCTTAAAATTGAGTCAGAGAAGCTGTACCTAAAAAAATCAAATATAAGAAACAAGTTATGCAAAAAACAAGCAAAGAAAAATCCTAACCTCAGTTACTTTAAATAATCGATTTAATGCCTATAGTTGAGTTGATCATAGAAATTGTTTTATATAAATATAATATTTAGGGACTTCCCTGGTGGCGCAGTGGTTAAGAATCTGCCTGCCAATGCAGGGGACACGGGTTCGAGCCCTGGTCTGGGAAGATCGCACATGCCGCAGAGCAACTAAGCCCGTGCGCCACAACTACTGAGCCTGCGCTCTAGAGCCCGTGAGCCACAACTACTGAGCCCACGCGCCACAACTACTGAAGCCCGCATGTCTAGAGCCCGTGCTCTGCAACAAGAGAAGCCACCACGATGAGAAGCCCGCACACCACAATGAAGAGTAGCCCCCGCTCGCCACAACTAGAGAAAGCCTGCGCACAGCAATGAAGACCCAACGCAGCCAAAAATAAAAATAAATAAATTAAAATAATAATAATTATGTTTAAAAATGTAATACTGTAAACTAAAAATTTTTTCATTTAGTTTAGAGGACTAAAAAGTCCAGCTATAACAAAACTTCAGGAGAAACCCTGCATTTATAGAAGCATAAACAGTGAGGAACACTACCGTTAACAGGACCCCTCTACCAGCGTGCCACCAGCAAAAAGCTTTCCTTCCCCTTGCCTTGCTTTCCTTCCCGACCCTCTCCTTTATAGGCAAAGAGGGGCACAGCTCTAGCAGCGAGAGAGGGGACATCAGGGCCCAGGGCAGTGACAGAAAGAGCAGCAACCCCAGTTGTCGCAGGCGCCTCAGTCTCTTCTCCAATCGCCAACCAGAGCCAACAGCTAGTCCTCTTGGCTTCTGATTCTGAGCCAAAAATGTCCTCTCCTTGCAGTGAACGGTCTCTAGGAGACGAGCCGCCTCTCCCCACCAGTCTGTGCAAGAGCTGCAGTACCACAGGAGGAATCGCACACTGAGTCACCAGGACGAGCTCTCCGTACTCAGCGATTAGAGAGCGGCACTGATAACCCGAGCTAACGGCTAGGGACCGTTCGCGCATTTCTTCCAAAAAGAAATGAAGCCATTGTTATAAAGAAAAAGGAATGCTAGAGATAGCTTCGTTAGGGATTCTTAATGAAATCACAAAACTAAGAAATTCGGAAAACTACAAGAATGTATTTTATAAACAGATTAAAAACTTTTAGCATTAAAACCTAACAGGCTATTCATATAAAAGTAATATTGTATACTACTTATTCGAAAGTTATATTTCAAAAAAACATACTTTCCTGTCAAAGAAGTTTCATTGAGTTATTATGCTGTTAAGTATTAATTTATTTAATCAACATCTAAAATTGTTTTGAATAAGTTTATAATAAAATTATATATAATCATAGGAACACTTTCCTGTTTACAAAAGTTATAGCAACTGAGAACAAGCTCTCAAAGGTCTAACAGGAAAGACAAAAATGGCAAAACAACTAGTTCCAGATCTTACTACAGAATAAGGAAGGCAAAGCAGGTCATCAGGAGAAACAGACGTCTTCCTGGCCCCATGCTCTAAAGACATCACAGGACAACACAGGGGAAGTAGGGCTCACAATTTTTACAGCAACATAAAGACATGCAACAGGCTGTTACTTGGGGAAAATATGTTAAATTGTCTTGGTTTTCTATAAACTCTGAAGTAGGTAATTCTACAAAATCACCTACTTAGTTTTCTGATAAGTCAGTTTAACATCATAACCCTTAAGCATCATCCCTAACATCAGTTGCTGGAATAAAATTTGCATCAGAAATTGTAAAGTAGTTCAGAAGTCAAGTCAATTTGGAGCCTTTTCACATAAGTTACTGATTTAAAAGTGTCTATCTGTTACCCATGCCACAAGGATGATGTCTTACTGTAAGAACTAAAGAGCTTGAACTGTATTCTTACATTAATGAAAGACAACCCATCTCCCCATGGAAGTGAGCAGAAAAAACAATTATCCCAATGAATTTATTATGATCCAGAATATTATGTACCTTTAGGCTAACATGACATAGTTTTAAATGGCTTATTTAGTAAAGATCCATAAAATAGGTTAATAACTTAGGAAACAAGAATTACTGTATAGATTTAAGAAGATAAATTAGTCTAGAGAAAAGACACAAAAACTATGAAGAAATGAATACACTTCCCCAGAGAATGAATAGTTACAGTCAGCATTGCATAAAAACAGAAGTGCCGACTAAACAGTGCTGTATGGTTATTTCCATATTGCATTACTTTTCTTGGTCAGTTTATTTGACAAAGAATGCTCCATATTTTTGTAATAAAAAAGTCATCAATCTAATGTTCCCATGCTCTTATATTTTATTAATACTTTAGTATAAAACTGAGAGTATTTATTAAATAAGTGTGACTTCAGAAATTCCTATTTCAGTTACCTTTATCAAAGTATATGTTTCCATTATAAAAATAAAGGACACTATGTAATTAAGGAGCAGGGAAGTGGTTACACTTACCTTATTAGTGGCTGGTGTAGAGCAACCAATGACGCATGGACTGTCACAGACACAACAGAAAGGTGGAAGTAATCAAACATGACATTGACATGGTGATGGAGGCCTCTTTGGAGGCTAAAGTGCAGCTTCAGTGTTCGGCTGCTTATCAGCTGCAAGGCGTTCAGATCATCTGCCCTGTAAAAAGCAACACATTTGCTTATTAGTACGAAAATTTCGTAAAGGCCAACATTTTGTAGCATAGTTTAAACTATCAAAACCTTTAATTACTTAATTATTTTTTAAAAACAGAATGAGAATAATTTTTAAAGCATCACATTTGCATTAGACAGCAATATGAAATCTAACAATAAGAAAATAACCAGATCTTACTTCTAGTTTTCTAACTGTACTTACAGTTTCCATGTTAATGGACTGTTTTTCACTAATGCCCCTACAAAACGAGTCCTTTTTGATACTTTAGGAAATACTCTCATCTTAAATTTTACTCCATAGGGAATACCGTTTATAATAAAGTTGCAGTACAGTGTAGGTCAAATCCTATTGTGATAAATCCCAAAAGGTGTTTAAAATTGTTTTTATGGTACAAAATTTTGTTATTAAGTGTTGCTCAAAAATAAGCAAGTATCAATAATTGGTATATATTTTATTACAGATATTTAATCTGTCATTAGATTTACACATACAAAAATTGAAACAATGCCATGAAAATATGTCCAAATATATATCTATTTTTAACCAATACGTACATTATAATTACGTACAGCTAATTAACTATTTACTCATTTCAGCTTACTCCACTTACAGAATTGACCTGGTTTAAAAAAGAATCCATCAAGGAATTCCCTGCAATAAACAAGTATCACAGAGGACCAGTAGCCACCACGTAAAACATTCTTATTCCTCCGTGGTAGTAAAGAGGACATCTCACAAGCAGACCTTGAGAAATGTAACTGCTTAGACGTTTATCCCACACGTAGTCTGAATTTATATACAATTTTCAAGAAGTATTTCTACAGGTACATTTGAAATGAAAAAAAACCCCACGAAAGTAAAATAGTAAAATGGATCTCTGATTCTTGTTTTACATGAATACAAGCATAGTTTGTCCCTAAAATGTATGACTGTATGTCCAGATGTGTGGACAAGTTCAGGGTAGCCAGTCCTAAAGCTTCTTCATGGACTGTGGAAACAACTGTTAAGTCTGAGTCATCAGTCTGGATAACTCTCTGAGTATCAAGAGAGTCCCACCTGAAGGTGGCATCACTCATGCCACCAAGAAGGATAAGCCAGTGATGCACTGGAACAGAGCTCGGTTGTGTTTAAATGCCTCAAGGCAGTGGTGTTGTATTAACCGTGCAATTTCTAGAGTCTAGGAAATTCTTTCATGTTTCTTCAAGTCGTCTGACTTTGCTACCTGGAGCTCATGGAATCAGCATGGGCACAAAAAAGTACGCCTAACCATTCCCATGAGACTCTCCCAGAAGGGAGAAGGAGTCCAAAATAAAGAAGGAGGTAGGCTGGGTTCTAAGAAGAAAATGGGGACTCTAATACAGATAGATAACAGTCATGAGTAACTTAAGATTTTTAATTGTTTGATTAGCCTACTTACGAATAATCTCCATCTGTGAAGTGCAGATCCAAGGATAACAGAAAATTCATTTCCTCAAGGGTTTCTTCAATCTGAAGAGAAATTATACTATGAGCTGCCTTTTGAATATTTTATAGAAAGTTAGAAATATGCCTTGAGGCTTTACAAAAAATATTTATCTAAATATATATGAAGAAATGTTTACCTTTTTTTCATCCAACAACATTTTAACCTTGAAGATCATGACGTCATTTAAAACAACTTCCTCATTTTTATATAGAATTTGAAATGTTTTACTGCAAATCAGAGAATCATGAACTGAAGCTGGAAAGGCTAAAGTCATACCTAAAACAGATAAGATATGTAATTGACAGGTAAAAGGAAAAATACAATACAACCATACTTTTACTTTACTATACATTTGATTATATTACTCCAATGCCATTATTTTATATAGCAGTATTAGAACATTTCTGAAAGTTTGTTACTTACTATGATAAAAAATGAATAAATATGGCTTCCCTGGTGGCGCAGGGGTTAAGAATCTGCCTGCCAATGCCGGGGACACAGGCTCGAGCCCTGGTCAGGGAAGATCCCACATGCCGCGGAGCAACTAAGCCCATGTGCCACAACTACTGAGTCTGCGCTCTAGAGCCCGCGAGGCATAACTAATGGGCCCGTGTGCCACAACTACTGAAGCCTGTGTGCCTAGAGCCCGTGCTCCGCATCAAGGGAAGCCACCACAACGAGAAGCCCGCGCACAGCAACGAAGACCCAATACAGCCAAAAGTAAATAAACAAATAAATTTTTAAAAAAATTTGTTAAAAAATATGAGTAAATAAGTACCTTATAACCATTACAGAACTCTTATACAACTTAATCTGAGAAGGTAAATGAGAAATCTCAAGGTAGATATTTTAAGAGTGAACAGTTGATCTGTATACCACAGAAGAAAGCAATTTAGTTTTCCATAGCTGCCTAGTGAAGAATCTGGTTGGCTTTTGTCCTGCTTGCTGGGAAGCAACTTCTAAACTCTTGGAATAAAGAATTTGGTTGGCTTTTGTCCCTAATTCCTGAGAGTTAGCCTCTAAATCCTTAGAATTTCCCAATGACAGGAGTGTCTCTGTTATTCATGGTGGCCCAGATAGTTTACGGTAAGGTGACGACTCAGGACGGGGGCTGGCCACACCAGTGAGACCAACCATGTGATTGGAAAGTTGGGGTTTTGAGCCACATGCTGTAAGCCCAACCTTCAGGGCAGGGAAGGGGGCTGGAGACTGAGCCATGCGGGTGATGATTCAATCAATCGCGTCTATGTAATGAAACACCAATAAAAACTCTGGACACTGAAGCTTGGGGTAGCTTCTCTGGTTGGTAATACTCTGTACATTGTCACACATAGATTTTTCTGGGTGGGTAATGCATCCTGACCCCTTGGGGGGATAACAACAGACCTCACAAACCTGGGACCCTCCCAGACCTGGCGCTGGGCATCTGTTCCTTTGGATGGCTCTGATTTGTATCCCTTTGCTATAATAACACTTTAATAATACGTAGAGTGCTCTCCTGGGTCCTGTGAGTTGTTCTCGTGAATTACTGAACCTGAGGGGGTACTGAGTAACTCCCAATTTGTAGCCGTGTGATCAGAAGCAAGGGGAGCCTATGGATCCTCAAGTTGCAGCTGGTGTCTGAGGTGAGAGCATATCACGGAAAACTGTGTCCTTTACCTGCAAGGTGTGGTCCACCTCTGGGTTGTTGGGTGTCAGGTCATCCCAACAGCCCACTTGCTGTCTTATTACTCAACCCTCCAGAAATAACATGATGGGAAAAGGAGTCAAAGAACCTGGAGATGTTTAATCTGGAGACGATGCACAGTGGGCCTCTCCGTGGGCAGGGAGCCCACAGTGAGACACCAGAGTCCACCTGGAGTGAGGAGGGCGTCCCTGCTGGGGTGGCCTGAGGTCCGAGCCTGTGCAGGTGCCGAGGGCAATCCAGGTAGAACAAGGTACTGGGAGCCCAAGCAAGATGAGGGGGCAACTGCGTGGGAGGGGACCTTAGGCTGTGGGGGAGGAGGGGGTCCTGGCTGAGGGGCAGCCTGGTACAGGGTTCAGAAGTCCCAAAAGGAGGAGAGAAACCCCTCTCGGGGGTGCAGGTGGGTGTGGGCAGCAAAAGCCCGAGATGCTGCAGCGGAGCCCGAGCAAGGGGAGGAGAATGTCCCTGCAGGAGGAGCTCCTGGCGGGAGGGCTGAGCAAGTCCGGGGTGAGGTGAGGAGGGTGTCACACAGGGACGGGGGCTGCAGGAGGTGCTGAAGCCCGAGAGGTGGACGGGTGCATCGTGAGGGAGGGAGGCAGTGACAGGAGCTGCTTATGGAAGGGGCTGATCAAGTGAGAAAACACACCAAGGGTCTGGAGGGCCAGGTGCCCTACTGAAACCTTTCAGGGAAAGCAGGTCCACAGATGGAAAGGGGATACAAATATAAAACGAGTCCTGCGGTTTTGGACTAAACTGGACTAAAATGAGAAATACTCATGTGAACTCGTGGTTTTTACTACATGTTTAGATAAAGAAAAACAGGTGTAAAAACAGATGTAAATGTATTCATGTATGTGTAAGTATATATGTATATACACGTACTCACTAGCTCGGTCCACTCACAGGGCCTGAGAACACAGCCCCCAGTACCAGTTTCTAACACAATGCTCCACGAAGAAGAACCAAGGCTGTGCAGAAATGGTTGACTCCAGAGCTGGGGCACACACAGGACAAGATCCATCTGGACCATCTTTTCATACCAGAAAGCAAGTAAGTGCTAGGAGAACGAGGGGACACATCAAAAGGACAGAGAAGCCAGCTTGAAGAGGTTTCCCTGGTCACAGCGGGGATAAACTGAGCGTCAAAGTAAATGACGACAGAAATGGATTAACATGCACTGAATAATACAGAAATTCATAAATCCACACTGATATAAATACATACATACATACCAGAAGTTTGAAGGGAAAAAGAGTGACTTTACAGTGAAGTCTGACAGAGACTTAAATGATCAAGTTAACATCACATTAATGGGACACACAGAAGTCATGTGCCACCTGGTAAGATATATGAGGTGAGCACAGCATTGCTCCTGAGACAGTCCTGTCACACACCACGAGGAAATCACAGACCAATGAGAACTGAAGGACATTCTACAGACTATCAGGGTTACAGTCTTCAAAGGCGTTACAGTCATGAGACTCAAGGACAGACCGAGGAACTATTCCAGAACGAAGGGGACTGAAGAGGCATAGCACTGATTACGAGGCATGATTCTAAACTGATCATTTGCTGCAAAGGACTCTATGGGGAAAACTAGCAAAACTTCAATGGGTCTGAGCATAAAGTGGCAGTAATGTATCGATGTTAGCTTTGTAATTTGATGATTTCATTGGGTTATGTAGGACAATACTCTTGTTTGGAGGAAATACCCACTAAAGTGTTTGGGGATGATGGAGCATCGTGTTGGCAAATTACTCTTAAACAGTCCAGGAGAAAAGTTCTTTGTATCGTACTTACAACTTTTCCCTTCACGCATATATGAAGGGAAATCAAGTATCAGAAACGTAACTTCTGTATATTACAGAGAAGAGGAAGAAATTTTCCTTAATGGAAAGTAAATTTTTAATGCACCCAGATGACGCAAACTTAGAATCTGCCGCCTCAGAGAGCGCCAGTAAGGCTGCAGCTCCTCCGCGGGGCTGCTTCTCTTCCACGCTCCTCCCCCCGCCCGGCCCGCAGCTCCTGTGCCGCCCGTGAGTGCCTGCAGACACCCTCCGTGTCTCCTCTCTGCGGCCACCTCCACCACCTTTGAATGCCACGTCGTCACACAGCACCACTCGGCACCTTGCTCGTGTCTGCAGTCCCTACAGAGCCCTGGAAGCCCTTACTTCTTGAAGGCTGTATCTCTTAATTCAAGGTTACTTCCTCCCAAACGACGGCAGCCATCACTGTGGGTGAGAAACCTCCCTGATTCCTTCCCTCCCCGCCCTCAGGGCTCTCGCCTTGCAGCCCTCCTGGCTCCCAGTCCTGCGTCGTCCCCTAGACTTTTACATGGCCGATGACCGCGATCCCTCTGTAACTTAAATTCCAATCGACATCCCCTCACACGCCCGCCTTTCTTTCCAGTTCCTTCTCTCTAAGACCACCAGTTCAACAATCCTTTGACCCCACTGGATCCTACTCCCCTTCATCGCCCCCTGCTTCCCCTCAAGTCCCCACTTCCCTCCTTACCCACCTTAACCTCCACGGTTCATGTTATCACTCACCCTTGCACACGTCCTGTTAAGGACACATACTACTCTTGCTTTGTCATATTTGCCCGGAGAAATCTCAACCTTTGTAAACCTAACTCTTTGCCTCATCCATACTTGTGTCCACAAGGTGAATGGAGCTGGGAAGAATACACAGCTCTTCTGACGGACCAGACTTCAAATCCACGATCACTAAGCTTAAACAGGCCCTCAGTGCTGCCGAGCAATCACACTAGGTTTTCTGAATCCATTCCCGCTCCACATTCCTAGATCACTATTTCATAGGTTATTTTCTCTGCTCAAACCTAGCCTTCAGTCTCGACTGAGCAGTTTGGTTCTTATTTCATAAGAAGATAAACATAACCAGGTTACTTGGCTGCCTGCACGTCTCACTCTCCTGGCTTTTCCCCCACTGCGCAGGCCATGCCCTTTTAATCATTTTCTTTGCTGTGTTTTTCTTATCCAAGAGGAAGCATACCATAGTATGGTTTTTTTGGTTTTTGTTTTTAAATTTATTTTCTTTATTTTTGGCTGCATTGGGTCTTCATTGCTGTGCACGGGCTTTCTCTAGTTGTGGCGAGCGGGGGTTACTCTTCGTTGCAGTGCGCGGGCTTCTCATTGCAGTGGCTTCTCTTGTTGCGGAGCACAGGCTCTAGGCGCGCGGGCTTCAGTAGTTGTGGCATGTGGGCTCAGTAGTTGTGGCGCACGGGCTTAGTTGCTCCGTAGCATGTGGGATCTTCCCGGACCAGGGCTCGAACCCGTGTCCCCTGCATTGGCAGGCAGATTCTTAACCACTGTGCCACCAGGGAAGCCCAGCATAGTGGTTAAGGACAGATTCTGGTTGAAATTCAGGCTCTGCCACTTATTAGCCCAAATTCAATCTTTTTGTTTGTTTTTTTTTAAACAGGGTCACAGATTTATTTATTTATTTTTGGCTGCATTGGGTCTTCGTTGCTGCGTGCAGGCTTTCTCTAGTTGTGGCGAGCGGGGGCTACTCTTCGTTGCGGTGCACGGGATTCTCCTTGTGGTGGCTTCTCTTGTTGTGGAGCGTGGGCGCTAGATGTGTGGGCTTCAGTAGTTGTGGTGCACGGGCTCAGTAGTTGTGGCTTGTGGGCTCTAGAGTAGAGGCTTAGTAGCTGTGGTGCACAGGCTCAGTAGTTGTGGTGCACAGGCTTAGTTGCTCCGCGGCACGTGGGATCTTCCCGGACCAGGGCTCGAACTTGTGTCTCCTGCATTGGCAGGCAGATTCTTAACCACTGTGCCACCAGGGAAACCCCCAAATTCAATCTTTATTAACCTTTCTGTCTTCTATGCCCCAGTCCTTAGCAAATCCCATAAGCTCTACCTACAAACTACGCATACCCAGTATTTACTGCGTATTACTACGCATACCCAGTATTTACTGACTGAGAGTGATAGAAATGCTCTAACAAAAACAAAGAACACTGCAGTTAGGAGTGCCCAAAACAGGATTCTAAAGCACGTGATAAGAAACTGTTCACAAAACAAATTATCCTAAATTGCTTCGCAAGGACAATAATTAACCTGCTGTGAGAGTCACCTATGCCCTCAATTAACATCAATATTTAAAGCTTTTAAAAAGATGTACCAATGACTTAAAGAAAATAAACTTATCAAGTTTTATTCCAAACCAGAAGCCAAGGGCAAAAGCTGTGCAAGTTCCTCCCAGTCGTTCATTCACTCCTCCAGTCAACAAGTATTTACTGAATAGCTATTACAACAGCTATTATTCTAACAGTCTATAAATAGGCACATCATAGACACTTTCTAGGTGTTAGAGATAAAGAGTGAAATTAAAGAGATAAAAATCTCTGACCTTTTGGAGCTTACATACTAATGGGAAGGATGATAAAGACAGTAAATAAGAAAAATGATACAGTATGTCTGAAGGTAATAAGTGCTACGGAGAAAGATAATGAGGAAAGAGGGTGAGAAAGGTAGTGGTTTTAAACGGAAAAGGCAGGCAATGCTTCATTGAGAAGGGGACCTCTTAGCAAGGACCAGATCCCCACGTCCTCTCCCTGCTACAGGCCTCCTTCACCTGAGGAGTCTGGAGGTTTGTTCCCCAGAGAGGACAGAACAGAGGCCCTCTGAACGGGAAGTCACCTGGCAAAGCTGAGAGCACGAAGGTATAAGCAGAGGCGTTCTGAACCCTGAACGCCGAGGTGCAAAGAGCACTTCCTCTACTGGGTTCCCAGAAGGCTGGCAGTTAAAGAGTCTTACTCTCCAGGAAGGAAACAGGCTAGAGCCTTCTCTGGCATTTCAAGAACTGCAAGGAGCGTAAGATCTAACCCTATTTGCAAGCCAATAAACTAGCTGGCCACAGGGTCGTGGATGCCGGCAAGAGACAAGAGACTCTGGGGTGAGAGTTTCAAGTTCACCTCAGTTGCCCTTGTTCTCACTCGCCCACGTCACATGGGGTGACACAGGTGGATACCACGCGTGCATAGGGTTTGGGTCACAGTTGAAGAACTCTAAGCTTAGGAAACCTTGATCTTTTTTAAGGGGGTATAAGAAAACCTGTCTAACCTTTGAACTGGAGGGAGACCTTATCTCTGTCATACTGGACAGTAAACAAATCACCTTCTGCTCCAGACAGAGACACTACCTACACCTCCCAAAGCTCCTCACTACAGCAACATCCTTAAAAACATGGTCTGCAACAAAAGCCTTTCAGTGTCCTTGCTCACAAGATGTACGGAAACTGAGAAACCATGGAGAGCTACTTTCAACATGTAGGGTAAAATCTCAGCTTCTTCACAGTTCTTGACATAGGGAATCTGACCAGGCCAAAATATCTATAATAGATCTGTTATGTAAATCTATTTTATTAGATAAGATCTCAGATACCGACTTCACAGATTCCTAGCAATCAGCTCACCAACATCACCATAATGTGACACTCAAAGACACAAGTCCCACGTGTGCTCTCCGAACGTCCAATCAGCCTCCTTTCAGTCACGTGCAGATAACTGAGGACTATCAGACACCTGAAGAAAGCTTCTAACATGCAAGTTAGAAACCAAAACAGAGAAAAAGCAACTTGTAGAGAGAAATAAAACTTAAAAATCTATCAGTATTGTTCTCAGAGAAAAAAAATCGCATTCAAGAAATAAGAAAATGTTGCTATAACTGGGGGGGTGGGGGAAGGATGGATTGGGAGTTTGCAATTAGCAGATGCAAACTAGTATATATAGGATAGATAAACAACAAGGTCCTACTGTATAGCACAGGGAACTATATTCAATATCCTGTGATAAACCATAATGGAAAAGAATATAAAAAATAATGTATATATGTGTATAGCTGAGTCACTTTGCTGTAGAGCAGAAATTAACACAACATTGTAAATCAACTATACTTCAATACAATAAATTTTTAAAAGGGAAAATGTTGCTATAACAAAGGAACAGTCACAGAACAAAAGAGCACTTGAATTTTAAAAGAAAAAATGGAATGAGACGGAGTGAGGAAAAGGAGGGGAGAGAGGAAGGAGAAAGAGAGATAGACAAAAAAAGGGAGAAAGAAAAGCAAAAAGCTCAAAAAAGCGGTTACAGCTGAAGAAATAACCTAGTAAATACAGCAAAAAGGCATAAATGGAAAAAAAGGAGAGGAAAAAACTAAAAATTAAGAGAACCAGTGAAGATGATCCACCATCTAAATGACAGAAGTTCCATAAAGAAAGAACAAAGACAGATGGGAGAAAATGATTAACAAACTAAGAAAATTTCCCAGAACTGAACTGCTTCCAGAGGAAAAGGGCCCAATGAGTAGTGAGAGACCAGAGGTACATCATCATGTGCCATTAGGGCAGCCGAAACAAAGAGAAGATTCTACAAGATTCTTGAAAGGGGAAAAGGATCACATATAAAGAACTAGCAACCAGAAAAGCTTTGAAACTCTCAACAGCAATGCTGCAACCCAAAAGCCAATGGAGCAATACTCTCAAAATTCTGAAGGAAAGAGTTCCAACCTAGAATTCCATACTTAGCTAAACAAATGTAAGAGCAGAATAAAGACATTTTTAGACACTAAAGGTTTCAGACATATTTATTTCCTACACCACTTTTCCCAACAAGATAATGGAGAATAGGCTCCACCAAAATGAGAGAGTAAACCAAGAGACAAAATAGGTGTTAGGAAACAAGATCCAATGCACAAGGAAGGTAGAGGGAATCCCTAGGAAGACGTGAAGGAAGATTCCAAAGAGGTCCTCTGTCTTAGATACAGAGGTGACTGATCAAGATTGGATCAGTGTGCTCAACAGACAGCTACGCTGAGGTCTATCATCTGAAAGACCTGTGCTGCCATGGTACCATTTTTTAACCTAAGGACAGATTAAAAGCTTGGCCAGATTCCTTTCAGCACGTGATTTGTTTGAGGGTGGACAAAGAAAGTTTCTGCCCTATAGCCTAGATCATATGAGGGCAGTCTTTTCCCCTCACAGAGGTTTTCTGCTTTGCCCTACTCCTAAGAGTTGAAGGAAGGAAAACTGAACAGTAAGTGTACATGCAAACCAGCCTATTCCACACGCTGGCTATCTAATACTCCACCACGCCGCGACCTTGGCAGGAGCCCTGGATGTGTGAGTTCACACAGTACTCCATCACACTACAACCTTGGCAGGAGCCCTGGATGTGTGAACTCACACAGTATTCCATCACACTACGGCCTGGAAGTGTGGATTCACACAAGTCACTCCTGACCTTGCCCATTAACTCCCCTAAGGGATCCTGAGCCCTTTCAGTGCACAGAAGCACACCATAACCCAGGGACTGCTCAGCTTTCTCATGGGAGCAGCTTTCCCTCACAGCTGGGCTTGTGCTTGCTACTCAGTTTTCCCAAACTCAACCAGACACTTCCTTGGCATATACTCATAGGTAATGAAACTATAAGCAAAACAAAAGAATGATTAACACAAAAGTCAGGAGGGTTATACAAGGTGCTTTTATGGTACTAATAATATTCCGTCTCTTAAATGAAGGGTTGGGTAACTGGGTGTTTATTTTATCACTTAATAAAGTAATGTTTTACATTATCTTCAAAAATGTCTGAGACATTTCACAATAAAATTTTAAATGCTTATTGCATTATGTATGTCATGCATTGTTCTAAGCTAAGTAGACCAGACCAAACCAAAACAAACCAAAAAACCGCTTTCCTTGCCCTCATCTAATTCTGTAAATTCCATCTGCACTAAATGTGACGGAAAAGGACAGAGTGCTGTGGCATCTCATAAGATGAGGGTGAACTTTGTCTGCAGAGTCAGGAAAGGCTTTGGTGACAATATAGCATTTGAGTTGAAATACCATGAAAAAGTTAGTCAAAAGAAGACAGAGGGAGGAGAATTTCAGGAGGAAGGAGCAGAAACTTCTCGTTAGCAACTGCTAACAGCTATAAAAGAGGAAATTGACAGTAACACAGTAATAGTGGGGGACTTTAACGCCTCACTTACACCAATGGACAGATCATCCAAAATGAAAATAAATAAGGAAACAGAAGCTTTAAATGACACAATAGACCAGATGGATTTAATTGATATTTATAGGACATTCCATCCAAAAACAGCAGATTACACTTTCTTCTCAAGTGCGCATGGAACATTCTCCAGGAAAGATCACATCTTGGGTCACAAATCAAGCCTCAGTAAATTTAAGAAAACTGAAATCTTATCAAGCATCTTTTCTGACCACAACACTATGAGATTAGAAATGAATTACAGGGAAAAAAACGTAAAAAACACAAACACATGGAAGCTAAACAATACGTTACTAAATAACCAAGAGATCACTGAAGAAATCAAAGAGGAAATCCAAAAATACCTAGAGACAAATGACAATGAAAACACGAGGATCCAAAACCTACAGGATGCAGCAAAAGCAGTTCCAAGAGGGAAGTTTATAGCTATACAAGCCTACCTCAGGAAACAAGAAAAATCTCAAAAAAACAATCTAAACTTACGCCTAAAGAAACTAGAGAAAGAAGACAAACAAAACCCAAAGTTAGCAGAAGGAAAGAAATCATAAAGATCAGAGCAGAAATAAATGAAATAGAAACAAAGAAACAATAGCAAAGATCAATAAAACTAAAAGCTGGTTCTTTGAGAAGATAAACAAAATTTATAAACCATCAGCCAGACTCATCAAGAAAAAGAGGGAGAGGACTCAAATCAATAAAATTAGAAATGAAAAGGAGAAGTTACAACAGACACTGCAGAAATACAAAGCATCCGAAGAGACTACTACAGGCAACTCTATGCCAATAAAATGGACAACCTGGAAGAAATGGACAAATTCTTAGAAAGATATAACCTTCCAAGACTGAACCAGGAAGAAATAGAAAATATGCACAGACCAATCACAAGTAATGAAATTAAAACTGTGATTAAAAATCTTCCAACAAATGGAAGTCCAGGACCAGATGGCTTCACAGGTGAATTCTATCAAACATTTAGAGAAGAGCTAACACCCATCCTTCTCAAACTCTTCCAAAAAATTGTGGAGGAAGGAACACTCCCAAACTCATTCTATGAGGCCACCATCACCCTGATACTAAAACCAGATAAAGATACTACAAAAAAAGAAAATTACAGACCAATATCACTCATGAACATAGATGCAAAAATCCTGAACAAAATACTAGCAAACAGAATCCAACAACACATTAAAAGGATCATACACCATGATCAAGTGGGATTTATCCCAGGGATGCAAGGATTCTTCAATATACGCAAATCAATCAATGTGATACACCATATTAATAAAATTGAAGAATAAAAAGCATATGATCATCTCAGTAGATGCAGAAAAAGCTTTTGACAAAATTCAACACCCATTTATGATAAAAACTCTCCAGAAAGTGGGCATAGAGGGAACCTACCTCAACATAATAAAGGCCATATACGACAAACCCACAGCAAACATCATTCTCAACCGTGAAAAACTGAAAGCATTTCCTCTAAGATCAGGAACAAGACGGGGATGTCCACTCTCGCCACTGTTATTCAACATAGTTTTGGAAGTCCTAGCCATGGCAATCAGAGAAGAAAAAGAAATAAAAGGAATAAAACTTGGAAAAGAAGAAGTAAGACTCACTGTTTGCAGGTGACATACTATACATAGAGAATCCTAAAAATGCCACCAGAAAACTACTAGAGCTAATCAATGAATTTGGTAAAGTTGCAGGATACAAAATGAACGCACAGGAATCTCTTGCATTCCTATACACTAATGATGAAAAATCTGAAAGAGAAATTAAGGAAACACTCCCATTTACCATTGCAACAAAAAGAATAAAATACCTAGGAAGAAACCTACCTAGGGAGACAAAAGTCCTGTATGCAGAAAACTATAAGACACTGATGAAAGAAATTAAAGATTAAACCAACAGATGGAGAGATATACCATGTTCTTGGATTGGAAGAATCAATATTGTGAAAATGACTATACTACCCAAAGCAATCTACAGATTCAATGCAATCCCTATCAAATTACCAATAGCATTTTTTATGGAACTAGAACAAAAAATCTTAAAACTTGTATGGAGACACAAAAGACCCCAAATAGACAAAGCAGTCTTGAGGGAAAAAAATGGAGCGGGAGGAATCAGACTCCCTGACTTCAGACTATATTACAAAGCTACAGTAATCAAGATAATATGGTACTGGCATAAAAACAGAAACATAGATCAATGGAACAAGATAGAAAACCCAGAGATAAACCCACACACTTATGGTCAACTAATCCATGACAAAGGAGGCAAGGATATGCAATGGAGAAAAGACAGTCTCTTCAATAAGTGGTGCTGGGAAAACTGGACAGCTACATGTAAAAGAATGAAATTAGAACACTCCCTAACACCGTACACAAAAATAAACTCAAAATGGATTCGAGACCTAAATGTAAGACCGGACACTATAAAACTCTTAGAGGAAAACCTAGGAAGAACACTCTTTGACATAAATCACAGCAAGATCTTTTTTGATCCACCTCCTAGAGTAATGGAAATAAAAACAAAAATAAACAAATGGGACCTAATGAAACTTCAAAGCTTTTGCACAGCAAAGGAAACCATAAACAAGACAAAAAGACAACCCTCAGAATGGGAGAAAATATTTGCAAATGAATCAACAGACAAAGGATTAATCTCCAAAATGTATAAACAGTTCATGCAGCTCAATATTAAAAATACAAACAACCCGATCAAAAAATGGGCAGAAGACCTAAATAGACCTTTCTCCAAAGAAGATGTACAGATGGCCAAGAAGCACATGAAAAGCTGCTCAACATCACTAATTATTAGAGAAATGCAAATCAAAACTACAATGAGGTATCACCTCACACCAGTTAGAATGGGCATCATCAGAAAATCTACAAACAACAAATGCTGGAGAGGGTGTGGAGAAAAGGGAACCCTCTTGCACTGTTGGTGGGAATGTAAATTGATACAGCCACTATGGAGAACAGTATGGAGGTTCCTTAAAAAACTAAAAATAGAATTACCATATGATCCAGCAATCCCACTACTGGGCATATACCCTGAGAAAACCATAATTCAAAAAGACACATGCACCCAAATGTTCATTGCAGCACTGTTTACAATAGCCAGGTCACGGAAGCAACCTAAATGCCCATCAACAGATGAAAGGATAAAGAAGATGTGGTACATATACACAATGGAATATTACTCAGCCATAAAAAGGAATGAAATTGGGTCATTTGTTGAGACGTGGATGGATCTAGAGACTGTCATACAGAGTGAAGTAAGTCAGAAAGAGAAAAACAAATATCGTACATTAACGCATGTATGTGGAACCTAGAAAAACGGTACAGATGAACTGGTTTGCAGGGCAGAAGTTGAGACACAGATGTAGAGAACAAACGTATGGACACCAAGGGGGGAAGTGGCGGGGGGTGGTGGTGGGATAAATTGGGCGATTGGGATTGACATGTATACACTGACATGTATAAAATTGATGACTAATAATAACCTGCTGTATAAAAAAATAAATAAAATTCAAAAATTAAAAAAAAAAAGAAACTTCATTTATTTTTTACTTCATATAGTATTAGGTACACGGTCAGCACTTGCAGAGAAACTGGAACTCGTGTGCACCATTGATGGGAATGTAAAATGATGTAGCTACCATGGAAAGCAGTATGGAGGTTCCTCAAAAAATTAAAAGTAGAACTACCATATGATCCAGCAATCCCACGTCTGGGTATTTATACAAAAGATTTGAAAACAGGGTCTTGAAGACATATATCTGCACTGTACTGTTCATGGAAGCATAAATGTCCGTCAACGGATGAATGGATAAAGCAAGTGAGATAGAAGATGGAATATTTTCAGCCTTAAAAGAGAAGGCAATCCTGTCATACGCTACCACACGGATGAACCGTGAGGACTTACGCTAAGTGCAACAGGCCAGACGAACACTGCATGATTCTACCTACATGAGGGATCTCGGATCGCCACTCACGGAAGCGGTAAGTACAAGAGTGGTTGCCAGGGCCCGGGAGCTGCGGTAAATGAGGAGTTCTCAGTACACCATGTGCAATGCACAGAGTTTGTCAAACAACAATGTGCATACAGTCAGCAACACTTAACACTTAAAAGTTTGTTAAGAGGGGAAATTTCCTGTTATGTGTTTTTTACCAAAAAAAAAAAAAAAAAATGAGTGCTTCATTCTGGAGTGTTAGTAACCCATGGCAATTTATTTAGAGAGAAGCCTTGAGGTTTTCATCCTAAGGTTAACATTAATTTCCTGACATTCTGCACTTGGGCCTGGGGTGCCCAGCTGACCTGATTACAGACCTTTAATTTATCTCTGTTTTCAGGCCCGCCTCTAACTTTCCTTCATCTGCTATTCCCATCTGCACGCTTGCAGGGAAAGTGTCCCGAAAAGGTAGTTCAGCTCTTACTTCTGTTTTCTGTCCTTCAAAATTCACTGAAATATTTTTGTTATTCCTTCTTACACTCCTCCATTGCTATTACCAAGGAGTCTTGGAAACAAGAAGACCCAGACATATGTGTGTACTCAGTTTATTGTCTTGAGTCGGAAAGCCTCCCTGCTTTTTAACACTTATTTGATGATAACCTCCGTCCATGAGGTTAGGAACCACATAAACATGTTTCATTGCTTTGATTTACGAGTGAGGACCGTGTCTTACACACAATAGGCACTCAGCAAGTATCTATTGAAGAAATGAACTTTCATCTAACTTCTTAATTTAGTGCCCTATTTCCTTGTTGAAATGACTCTATTTTCACTTTGCCTATCAGTCATCTGCTAACCCAAACATCAAACCTACACTTTGAGAGACTTGTGATAGAGGCCTACAAATACTTCCACTAAATCATGATAATTTAGATTTTATTCCTATCACCATCTTTCTGCATTTCCATTTCTTTTGGTTTAACAGCTAGCATTGGTATCTCTCATTTATTCTGTGAACAAGTGAACATTCATTCAACCATAACTTGCTGCTAAAATATCGAGAACTAAGAGATATGAACATAAATAAGAACACTGCCCTTGTTTTCAGAGTTCCCAGTCTAGTTTGGATAGAAACATTCAAGCAAATAATTGCAGTACAATGTGATAATCTCCTAATTCCCTATTTCCGGAGGCCAAAGCAAATGGCACTGTAATTATCACTGTCTCTTCAGCCAGGTAAAAAGACAACAAATGGCAGTGACAGAAGGAAGCCGCTGAATCCAGGGAAAGGAAGTGGAGGCTTGTGATGCCAAATGGACTCAAGTTTCATAATCTATGCAAGAGTTTATTGCAAGAGCTAACTCTCTGGTGAGTTTTCCATTCACAGTTGTTGAAATTATTCAGTTCCTGATAACAGTAATGGATTAGTGACATAATATGAATTGTCTCTAGCTACATATTTCTTTAAACTTTCCTCATTTTTACAGGCATTTTTCTTTAATGATTCTTGTTGTCTGTTTGTATTAGAATTCCACTTCTGAACTGGAAAAAATGTGTTAAGATGCTAAGAGCTGAAAGAAGTCTATAGAAAGAGCTATGACAACATGGCAGAGGAAACTTCTCAGTGCCTATGGGAGGCATCTACGGGCTAACAAAGGAGACAATGAGGGGAGGAATGTGCACAGAATAGGAGGGAGGTTAAAGCCCAGCGAATTTGTTCCAGAGAATCCACAGGGACAACAGTGGGAGATAAAGTCAGACATGTAGGATGGGGGTCAAGTCATGAAAGATCTTCACAATTCAGAAAAATCTATCACAACATTTCAGTGTCTGTCAAAGGAAGGCCCTGAAAGGTTGGTGTCTGGGCAGAGTTTAAGGAAACAACTAACAGGGGAGAAAGAGATGGTTCTTTTAGCAGCACTGCAAAATACTGACGCTTCTTTACAAGTGGCCAGTTAGCCACTGCCAAGGCAAAGCACCTGGGTCAACTCTTCCTGATACCTAGCCCCGATTTCCAGACTTCCCTTTTTCTTTTTGTTTTATTTATTTTTTAATTAATTAATTAATTAATTTAAATTTATGGCTGCATTGGGTCTTCGTTGCTGCATGCAGGCTTTCTCTAGTTGCGGCGAGGGGTAGCTACTCTTCGTTGCGTGCGCGGGCTTCTCATTGCAGTGGCTTCTCTTGTTGCGGAGCACGGGCCCTAGGCATGTGGGCTTCAGCAGTTGTGGCTCGCAGGCTCAGTAGTTGTGGCTCGCGGGCTCTAGAGTGCAGGCTCAGTAGTTGTGGCACATGGGCTTAGTTGCTCTGCGGCACGTGGGATCTTCCCGGACCAGGGCTTGAACCCGTGTCCCCTGCATTGGCAGGTGGATTCTTAACCACTGTGCCACCAGGGAAGCTCCCTTTTTCTTTTAACCACTACCACCTGTATAAAAGCACTGGCTGGTGGTAGGTAGAAAAAAGAATGCAATACATATATGCACAAGGAATCTTACCCAGAATAGACAGCCTTAGAAAAACCCTGGTCAAACACAAATAACTGGAAATTTCCTTTTGGTTCAACCAGGTTTGATTTCTTATTAGTCCAAATGTTTATCTAGTTGTGAAGCTTTTATCAAAGTGGAGAATGTACTTTTTTAGTAATAAGACTTTCCCCGCATATTATTGCTTGAATTTTGGGCAGTTTCTCTTTCTTTCTCCCCATAAACAGCAGTCTTACAGAAGAACTAAACAGATTTTTTTTTCCAAAGAGGACACTAAAATGGCCAACAGTCACATAAAAAGATGCTCAGCAAGGCTAATCATCAGGGAAATGCAAAACAAACCCACAATTACCTGTCACCTCACACCTGTCAGAATGACCGTCCTCAAGAAGAAAAGAGACAACAGTGCTGGTGAGGGTGTGGAGAAAAGGGAACCCTCACACGATGTTGGTGGGAGTGTAAGTTGGTCTGACCACTGTGGAAAACAATATGGAGGTTCCTCAAAAAAGTAAAAATAGATCTGCCATACGATCCAGCAATTCCACTTCTGGGTATATACCCAAAGGCAACAGAAATGGGATTTTGAAGAGATATATGCACTCCGGTGTTTACTGCAGCATCATTCACAATACCCAAAACGTGGAAACAATCTCAATGCCCATCAACAGATGAAAGGATAAAAAAGATGTGGTGTATATATACACAATGGAATATTATTCGGCCACAAGAAAGGAGGACATCCTGCCATTTGTGACAATATGGATGGATCTTGAGCACATTATGCTAAGTGAAGTAAGTTAGAGAAAGACAGTATGTATGATATCATTATATGTGGAATCCTAAAAAAAAGTCAAACTCATAACGAACAGAGAGTAAAATAAGAACAATCTTATCTTCCCACCCCCCCCCATCCCCTGGTATGGGGTGGGTGGGAAGATAACACTGATGTAGCTTAAGGGTACGAGCTTGCAATGAGTATAGTATAAATAAGTCATAGAGATCTAATGCATAGCATAATGAATAAAGACAACAATACTGTACTATAATTAGGTAATGTGATAAATATCACTACAATGGCAATCACAGTACAATATACAAATGTATCAAAGTAATACATTGTACACAATGTTAAATTTATACAGTGTTACATTATTCAATAAAAATGTCAAATTTATTCAATAAAAAAGGAAAAATAGCTGACTTTTAATTACTACTTATCACTTATTTATTGCTTCTCACTACTACTACTAGCTACCATCTATAGAGCACTTACTATGCGCCAGGCATTGAGCTTTACGTATATTGTTATTAATCCTTTAGGCAATCTTATAGGGCAGGGATCAATATATCCATTTTATAGATACCAAGCCTCTGATAACGTAACTAAGTTGTCCAGGAAATAAATGCCACTGCTGTTTGCTGCGAAGCCTGTGCTTGGTCTTCTATGCCACACTGATAAACTAGTTCAAAGGCGTACCTGCAGTTCACTCTTACACTTACTACAGAGCCCCACACCGGAGGGGGAGAGCTGTCTCACTGAGGAAGAAAGACCCAGAGGAGGCGCTGAAGAGGGCAGACCATATCAATCAGCTCTCCTGTGTACGAGCAAGGCCAACCCTTAAACACGGAGAAGGGAGAGGCACACAAATGGCTCCAGCAGCCCCCTCTTCCGGGACCACCTCTCCTTACATCGAGCGGGTGCTGAGATCCTAGAGGTCACCTTATTCCAGCTCTTTAACATCTGCGGCAGTTAAGATAGAACGGGAAGCCAGGACAACGTACCCAATATTTACTGAGTGCTACACCGGGCCTCTTGACCCAATTTTCTCATTTAGTTTTCAAAAAACACACTGTAAAACAGGGATTATTTCCATTTCACTGGTTAGGAAAGGCTCAGAGAAACTGAATAATTTGTTTAAGACCATAAAGCTAGCAAACAGCAGAACAAGACTTGAAACTAGTTATGTCTAAATTCAAATACTCTGTGCAGATTAAGCTAGCTTTATACGAATAGAAATGGAAGCCCAGGTACCCAGCTTTCTGTAGTAAGTTATAAAGTCCAGGGACTTTTCGGAGGTCTCTTCCTCCCTTCGGTTTTCCCCTCTTGCCCTTGGTCATCCTGGCTCATGCTTCTTGTCCAAGAAATGGTTTCATTGATTTTTTAAAAAAATTTTAGATTTACTTATTAACATGAGATGTTATCTTATGTGCTTAATTACTATGTTGTATAAAAGAAATTATATAAATCATAGGAAAACATCCAATTAATAATATAAGTTTCAGCTCTTTACAACATTAAATGGTTCACAAATGGTACAGTAAATGAGTCAAACTTGACTGCTTCTTATTCTTTCCTGTATTACTAGAAGCCCAATAACAATATCCTACATGTATATGGCCCTTTACAGTTTGCTGTGAACTTTCACTTATTGTAAAGCAGGTTACGCATTTCACAGATGAGAAACTGAAGCTCGCAGAGGTTACGTGAGTTCTCCAAGGTAACATAAAGGGAAGCTGGTATCCTGATTCCAAGGAACTACTTTGTTAACCACAACAAAGCTGCATCTTTGACTCTACAACTAGTAAAATACCTAAGATATACCTATAGCTATCTCGATTTCATAGGTGACCCAGATCAATACCAAAACGGGAACTAGATTTGCCTTGTCTGTCCAGAAACTTAAGATTCTCCTTCTTTACGTTGGATAGTCATTTCAATTTTATAAACCCTTTCCCTCTTGTGTTACCATGAAAATGTAAATGCTGTTTACTTGTTTTCAACATTTGGAATAAACCCATAGACAAAAACCACAAGATTTAACTACAGTTATAAATCCGAATATGAATGTTAGCAATCTTGATAATATAAAACAAAGGATATGTCCAACAGGTTGGGAAGTGGAGGGAAAGAAAAAATTTGAAAAAAGAGGTAAGATTGTTTATATCCTTACTTTAGAAAATGAGGGGTCTGTCATATGTGCTGAAATAAGAAACAGAGCTTTAAACATTTCATTTGAAGCTCCGGTAATGATCAAAGAGAAATGTGAGAATAATGGTATCTCTTAAAAAATAGGGGGAGAGGGAGGAAGTGGTGTGACAGAAATTGTCACGGGACGTGGAATGTCCATGTAGGGGAAACCATCAGGACTACAGAAACAGTTAAAAGCGGATGCATCCAGAGAAGGAGCCATGGTTTTCACTACTAATCTTTCTGGACTAATGGATCTTTTAACTCTTTGCTGGTATTATTTGCATAAAAATATTTTTTTCAGAGAAAAGGGACGGATAGATACAAAAACTCAAATAAAACAGTAAACGCTTCTTTTTAAAAACTACTATCGCTATTAGAAATGGCGAGTTGTTACTTTTTATCAAAATTGTACATAGTCTTCTAACATTTCAAACTGGGGCCAGCTTCCCAGAACCGGCAATGACTTCTCTGTTGTAGAAATCTCTGAATGCACTGTTATTATTCCGTTTTCAACAGCCCCATAAATACTCACTGTCTCTCATGACTGATGTTATTATAAGATGACAGCTATGTCCTGGCTCAAGCCTCTCACTGTCAGCACAATCTTGTGCTGGAAATAATTTAAACATGTTGCAATAAGCTGTATAACACTATCTGATTCCCAAACCATCTAACCTGTCTACTGCAACTCACAGACAAAAATCATCATTTTTTTCTCTTCTTCTTAAAAGTTTTCCAGAAATATACACACGGTGTAGGATATATGGTAAAATATAGAGCTGGAAAGAAAAGGTCTTGAGATGGAAGCACAAATCTAAATTAGAAGAAAAATAGGGTATGTAACAAAAAGTACAGAGAAAATTCAAGCCCTTGGAAGGAAACGTGAACTGTTAAGGAACAGAAGCGAAAAGAGACTTAAACATATTTATGTTGTTAGCAAGGATGAATCTAGAAATCAGTGATATATATTTATTAAAACAAAGTCAGCCAAATACATAGGAGTAATTTCTGGAGGCAGAAAAATTTTGGAAGGATACTTTTTCCTAACAAATTTACTAATACTAAAAAGGTACACATACTCCAGGAACTCTTAAATATCATTTTAAAATGAAACAAATCTTAGGGGAGGAAAAACATAAAAACAGAAAAGAACCAATACCTCTTAGATTGGAATAAACTGGCTGCCTTTCTTTGCTCTTTGTTTTTCAGATTGCTGGTGAGGAAACTCATCTGAACATTATTTTGGATCTACTGTACCTGTGATCCTGTAGTAAGTCATGACATTCCATCAACCATTATTCTCTATAATTTTCATACAAACTTAAACATTCAACACCATAGGCTATTCTGGGGTATACTGGCAGGAAATACAATTTGGATGCCAGATTTACATTCCCAGGGAGGTTTCAGAGGATGGTTCAGGAGCTGTGGAACATGACACACATAAAAGGTAACCAAGCTGGGGATGGTCTTGGGCAGGAAAAGCAGCACATCTCACAGTTCATTCAGGGCCACTGCATTTGTAAAAGTGTGGATATCTTTGTGTACCATAGCTCTGATGAGCACAGATGCAAAAATCCTCAACAAAATACTAGCAAACCAAATTCAAGAGCACATTAAAAGGAGCATACACTATGATCAAGTGGGATTTATCCCTGGGATGCAAGGATGGTTTGACATATGCAAATCAATAAACGTGATATACCACATTAACGAAATGAAGATAAATGAAGGATAAAATGAAGGATAAAAATGAAGGATAAAATATGATCATCTCAACAGATGCAGAAAAATAATTTGACAAAACTCAACATACTTTCATGATAAAAACTCTCAATAAATTAGGTACAGAAGGAATGTACCTCAACATAATAAAGGTCATTTATGACAAGCCCACAGCTAACAAATCCTCAGTGGTAAAAAGTTCAAAGTGTTCCTCTCAAGTCAGGAACAAGAAAAGGATGCCCACTCTTACCACTCCTGCTCACCACAGTACTAGAAGTCCTAGCCACAACAAACTGGCAAAAAAAGGAAATTAAAGGCATCCAAATAGGAAGAATTAAAGGAATTTAATTCTTTAGTTAAAGAATTTAAAGGAAGAATTAAAATCATCTCTGTATGCAGATGGCATGATCTTATACATAAAAACCCTAAAGTTTCCACCAAAAAGCTGTTAGAATTAATCAATGAATTTAATAAAGTTGCAGGACACAGAATCAACATATAAAAATCAGTTGCATTTCTATACACTAACAATGGACTACCTGAAAGAGAAATCAAGAAGAAAATCCCATTTACAATAGCATCAAAAGCAATAAAATACTTAGGAATAAATTTAACCAGAGGAGATGAAAGACCTGTACACTGAAAACTGTAAGACACTGAGGAAAGAAACTGAAGAAGACACAAATAAATGGAAAGATAACCTGTGTTCTTGGATTGGAAGAATGAATATTGCTAAAATATCCATACTACCTGAAGTGATCTACAAATTCAATATAATCTCTATCAAAATTCCAATGGTATTTTTCACAGAAATAGAAAAAATCATCCTAAAATTTGTATGAGACCACAAAAGTTCCTGAATAGCCAGAGCAATCTTGAGAACGAAAGAACAAAGCTGGAGGCATCACACTTCTTGATTTCAAACTATAATTGCAAGGCTATAGTAATCAAAACAGTATGGTATTGGCATAAAAACAGGCACATAGATCAATGGCACAAAAAAGAGAGCCCAGAAATCAGCCCACCACATATGGTCAACTAATACCTGACAAGGCACCAAGAACACATAATAAGGAGAAGAAAGTCTCTTCGAAAAGTGGTGCTGGGAAAACTGGACATTCACACGCAAATGAATCAAACTGGACCCCTATTTTATATCACTCACAAAAATTAACTCAAAATGGATTAGACTTAAATTTGAGACCTGAAACCACCAAAGCTCCTAGAAGAACACAAAGGGGAAAAGCTCCTTGACATTGGTCTTGGCAACGATTATTTGGATTTGACACCAAAGCAAAGGCAAAAATAGACAGGTGGGACTACATTAAACTACAAGGCTTCTGCACAGCAGAGGACACCACCAACAAAAGAAAAAGCAACCTACTGACTGGGAGAAAATGTTTGCCAACCATATATCTGATAGGGGATAATATCCAAAATATATAAAGAACCAAACAACTCAACAGCAAAAAAACAATCCGATTTTAGAATAGGCAGGGGAACCGAATAGACATTTTTTGGCAAAGAAGACATACAAATGGCCAACGGGTACATGAAACGGTGCTCAACATCACTAATCATCAGGGAAACGCAAATCAAAAGCCCAAAGAGATATCACTTCACATCTGTCAGAATAGCTATTATCAAAACGTCAAGAGGTAACAAATGTTGGCCAGGATGTGGAGAAAAGGGAACACTTGCGCGCTGTTGGGGAGAATGTAAATTGGTGCAGCCGCTATGGCAAACAGTATGGAGGAGCCTCAAAAAACTGAAAATAGAACTTCCAAATGATCCAGCAATCCCACTCCTGGGTATATATTTGAAAGAAATGAAATCAGTATCTAAAAGAAAATTCTGCACTCCCATTTTCATTGCAGCATCATTCACAATAGCCAAGAAATGGAAATAACCCAAGTGTCTGTCAGTGGATGAATGGATAAAGAAAATGCAGTGTTTCTTTAAACAATGGAATACTATTCAGCCATAAAAAAAGATGGAAATCCTGTCATTTGCAGCAACATGGATGAACCTGGAGGGCATTAAGCTGCATGAAATAAGTCAGACACAGAAACACAAATACTGGATGTTATCACTTACATGTGGAAACAAAACAAAAAAGTCAGTTTCATAGAAACAGACAGTAGAATGGTAGTTGCCAGGGGCTGGGGTGTGGGAGAAATGGGGAGATGTAGGTCAAAGGGTACAAACTTTTAGTTATAAGAAAAATAAGTTCTGCAGATCTAATGCACAGCATGATGACTATAGTTAGTAATAAAGTACTGTATACTTGAAATCTGTTAAGAATAAATCTTAAGCCTTCTTTCCCACAAACACACAAAACAACTAAATATGTGAAGTGATAGATGTGCTAATTATCTTGACCATGGCAATTTTTTCACATTGTACCTGTATAACAAATCACATATGTATATGTACTGTACAATGTATGTGTATAACAAATCACATTGTACACTTTAAATATATAAAATGATATTTGTCAATTATTCCTCTATAAAGCTGAAAATATATATAAATAAAAAGGTGGTCCAGAAAAAAGAAGTTTTTCTACAGTATTTTCCAACTGGCAACTTTAGGAGATACAACAGAGCAGGACATTTAGTCTGCTGATTAAGGAAGGTCAAAAAGGCAGTACCAATCTGTCCTGTAACATTAGTTGTTTTAACCTGTTTCCTAGAAAGTAGACTTACAAAAGACCTATTGACAATAAATGTATACTCCAACATGTACAGCAGGCCAAGAAGAAAATTAATTTTGAAAAGAAAAAAGGTACATATTTTTGGTCATAAGCAATAGGTCTCCCTGAGCATTTTGACAGTCTTCAGAAAGAGTAAACTCTCCATTACGTACAATTCATTAAACTTTAACATTAACCAGTTTTTTGGTATCCATAGTACGCTAAGAAAGATAATCCTCAACACTTCAAATACCCAGAATATATTTTTAAATTTCAAAAATGAACTGAACTGTGCTCAACATAGCTTTAATGTTAGGCATACTTATTATTTTATGATGCTTTGAAAACTAGTAATTCATATTAGAAATACATGATAACTCTCTAGTACGTTTCATTAACCATTTCGTTTTCTAACTGCTTAGACTGAAACAGAGTATACTGTATCAGGAAAGCTGAAAAAATGCCCAATGATTATGTCAGGGCCACTAGTTTTGGCTCCAATCCTTTAATGCTGGTGTGTCTCCTCAGAATATGAGTAATAAAAGAGCTGCTATAACATGTCTATTTTATGCTTTCTGGCCCTTTGTTTTCTAATTAGAGTAATCAACCAGAAAAAAAAAAAGTGGTTGAAGAATATTCTCAAAACGCATACTATAAAACTTTATCATAAAACACCTTTGTGATCGTATGTCAAATTATGTGTCCACGTTCACTGTGTATTTGTTAGAATTATATATTACATGATATAAATGATACCACCCCCACTTATGTTTGGTTTCATGGAAATTTCACATACTTTCTTTTATTCACTCATCATAAGAAACCTAAGAGGGAGACAAGGAACCTATAATCAAGCCTGTTTTACTGAGGCCTCAAATATATTTTTTATAAGAAGTATGAGAATGATGCTCTTTGGCATCTTATATTTGTAATTAAAAGACAAAAATAATTATGAGAAGTTATTATTGGTCATTATAATGTTGCTTCATATTTTTAAAAAAAATGTTGAAAATATTCCTTGGCTTACCTGCTGCATGTAACAAACTAGCTTCCACTCTGTGGGGAACTCTTGGTGGAATTTTCATAGACGCACGAATCTGGTAAAAACTAAAGCAAAAGAGACAAAGAAGTCACTTCAAAACACTTAAAAATATGCAATGTCACAATTCCTATATATCTATATGTATTAAAAAATAACGTTGGTCTGCTTCTATCAGTCTCCCACAGTATTTACTGCTGGTGGAAAACAGTGTATCAGATCCACACACAGATCAAATACTAGCATGGCATAAAACCCAAAGGGAAACAGGCGTGTGTAAAGACAGACGAGAGAAACAATCTTACTTTAAATGAGAGAATGCATAGCACCCATAGGAGTTACTAACGGTTCTAAGAGTTTCACTGCTTTATTTGATTTATTCATTTTTTCTTTTAAAAGATAATAAATTATTCTTAAGCATAACTTTGAGAAAATACAGGATTAACAGCAGACGGTTTATAAAAAATTAGTTTCATACTATAAGGTATGTATTTGGTTGAAAGAGTTCAGTATTTTTTCGAGGTCATAACTATTCTGTTTAGTTTATGCACTTTTACTTGCTTATTTATTCTACAAAATTAAGAAAAAATATATATTAAAAAAAATCTACCAGTCATTAATAATATCAGTTTAAACAAAAAATTATGAGATAAAAGTATTATAAAATGCTTGTGTTTTAACATCATTACACTACTAGTTTGTGTATGTAATGGAGGATACATGTATCTTTGTACACACACACACACACACACACACACACACAGAAGGTTACTAAAAGCTAAATGAAGATTATAAATCAGGGATGACTTTAGATGGACCCTAGGGAGCTGAATATTTAGTCTTTATTTTTCTTTAATAATTTCCTAGATGATAGTTTAAATATTACATTTGTAAATAATACAAAGATTAAAATATATAAATATATTTATTACTATTATTTCTAGGAAGGTGTGGCCTTGAAGAGAACATATGGTCAGATCACAAAACCCGAATTAAAAAGTGAATGAAACAGTAGCCAATTAAATTTAGAACCTTTAAAATCACAATTTGGCCTTAAAGAGACATGGCAAAACTCCACAGAGATAGATGCTTAGTTGAGATTAAGATGGGGTAAACTTGAAGACGTGAGATGACTGAGAAGAAAAATCAAAGTGGAAACAGCAGGAGCCTTGGGACCAAAGGAGAGCAAAGTTTTAATTTTAATTAAAGATTAAGTGAAATATTGCTATTTTAAAATATTCAGGTATGTGGTATAAGAGCTTAAGAATAAGCAACTGATAGACATTTCATTTTAAACTTCTTAAGCACAAGAACTATGTCCTATTTGTAAGTGTACACCCTCAATCCTAATATAATGATTTGCACACATAAATTCAGAGACATTTAAACAACACTCTGCATTTACTGTATACTGTTAGAGTATCCTAATATAAAATTCTCTGAATTTAAATGTGCTTGTGGGACTTCCTTGGTGGTGCAGTGGTTAAGAATCTGCCTGCCAATGCAGGGGACATGGGTTCAATCCCTGGTCTGGGAAGATCCCACATGCCGCGGAGCACCTAAGCCCGTGTGCCACAACTACTGAGCCCGTGTGCCACAACTACTGCAGCCCACGTGCCTAGAGCTTGTGCTCCGCAACAAGAGAAGCCACCGCAATTAGAAGCCCACGCACTGCAACAAAGAGTAGCCCCCGCTTGCTGCAACTAGAGAAAGCCCCCGTGCAGCAACAAAGACCCAGTGAAGCCAAAAATAAATAAATGAAAAAAAAAAGTGCCTAAAACATACGGTTCAACATATTAAAAAATAAATAAATGTGCGTGTGTATACATATACATACACGTACCATTAATTCAAGACTTATTGAGGACCCACCTATGTGTTAGCCACTGGGCTAAGTTCTAGAGATACAGGAAAAACAAACCACTGGAAGTAATTACCTACATTATTTTAAGCGATGTTCACTTTGCATTTATAAAAGCAGTCTATTATGACTGTAAATATATTTTTTTAATTAAAATTAATGGTACTTTAAAGGTATAAATCTTCAAAAATGAACAAAACTTTCAAATGTGCATATGTTAATTTTTTTACGTAAAATATCAAATAAGAGATAAAATTTTAAAAGCAAAGGATAAAATATTTCCTTTTCTAAGGGCTGTGGTGAGCTAGGTTATTCAGAACAACTTCTTGCTAAAAAAACAACTAAAACAGCCAAATAAGTATAAAAATATATCTTTATAAAATTATTGAAGAGGTAACAAAATAGTATGGAATTATCAAACAAAATCAGTCAGGTAGACAACGCAATGAAGTTGCTTTTGTCCTGCAGGCATCTGCCGATCCATTCTGACAAACCTTACTTTCGGCTTTAAAAGCCTGGGTTATATTTTAGATATGAGCATCTAAAAATTGAGAAGAAAAAGGCCAATTAACGTAAAAAAATGAAATAGAAAATTAATAAACAGTTCACCAAAAAAGAACTGCAAATGTCTCTTAAATACATGAAAAAAATTTCAATCTTATAATTTTAAAAACTACAAATTAAAACTATAATGAGCTATCCTTTCTCATCTGTCACATCGAAAGAAAACCAGCAGTTTGACAAAATACTCTGCTGGTGAGGCTCTGGGCAAAAAGGAATTCTTCCGTACTGCTGGTGAGGTAAAATTGTGCAATGCCATATGGAGGGGAATTTAGCAATAAGGAGCAAAAACACATAGACATGTACTCTTCGACCTAGCATCCCACTTTTAAGACTATTTCCCAAAGATACTTTAGCAAAAATATTCAATGAGGTAGCACAAGGCTATTCACTGCAGCCTTAACTGCAACAGGAAAACTCAAGAAAAATGCAAAATGTCCATCATTAAGGGATTGGCTGAATAAACTACGGTGCAACTATACAATGCAGTACCACATGGCTATAAAAAGTAATCTTTTATATATATATTTTAGTATATCTATATCTACATTTACATATATATATTTAGTATATCTCTACATACTGCAAAGGAGTGATCTCTAAGATACATTTTTTACCAACAAAAGCAAGCATGGAACATGTGTACTATGCTACCTTTGTGTAAGAAGAAAGGATATGATTATATATATTTTTTGCCTTTTAAAAAAAGTAATAAGGGGGCTTCCCTGGTGGTGCAGTGGTTGAGAGTCTGCCTGCCAATGCAGGGAACACGGGTTCAAGCCCTGGTCTGGGAAGATCCCACATACCGCGGAGCAACTAGGCCCATGAGCCACAATTACTGAGCCTGCGCGTCTGGAGCCTGTGCTCCGTAACAAGAGAGGCCGCGATAATGAGAGGCCCCTGCACCGCGATGAAGAGTGGTCCCCACTTGCCGCAACTAGAGAAAGCCCTCGCACAGAAACGAAGACCCAACACAGCAATAAATAAATTAAGTAAATTAAAAAAAAAGTAATAAAAGGGAAGAATATACACAAAACTAATAAAAAATAAAATGGTTACCTATAGGTGGGGGAATGGGGTCAGGAGAAGGGACCGGGATGAAAACAAGGCCTCTCTCAATGTATGTACTTCAGAGTTTTGATTTTGGAACCACAAAATATTTTTATATAATAACAAAATAAATTAAATTTAAAAAAAGCAATCCCCTAAACCACCCTAAAACAACTGAACTTAATGTGTACCTTCTTAACTGCAATTTCACAAAGTTCTTTCAAGTGATTTTTAAAACATAGTACTTTAAGTGCCTATTCCTCATGGGATATATCCTACAATAAAAGAGAACCCCAAAGAAGTTTTAAACAACATTTATAGTCTTGTTGGTGGTGCTACTATTATTTTGAAATTATCGTAGACATATTTGCACACACATGAATAAAGCAAGTTAAGTAATCATGTTATTAGGAACCAAGATTTTCAGTGTAAATGAAAAGAGATACAAATATAAAATTATAAAAGTAAAATCCTTGTAATCTAAAATTAGAATAGGAAAATAGTAAAAATTTATCATGTATTTTTCTTAAAAAAAATGTATTTTCTACCTCTGTCAACTGAGAAGGCCTAGAAGCAATGACTCAATAAAAATGTGTATCTTTAACACGTATATTACGATCTCTAAACACTATTTCCTACTAAAAGGAACTAGAGCCCCTTGGCTGATTCCAAATCTAGAGCAGGGAATATACTAGAATCTAGAAAAGCTAGTCACAGTAGGAAACACGGAAGCTCTCAAATACTGCCTGCATCACTCCATGAGTTCACAGAAATCAACCTACAAGGCTCTCTCTGAACATCAAGAAGACTAATGATGCAGAATTACCATCAGATACATTAAAAATCCATGAGTTCATATTGGTATAGGCATAACTTGTTTTTATCACACTTTATTCCAAGGTATTGGGGTGGCCAAAAGGTTCATTCGGTTTTTTCCCATAAGATTGCTCTAGTAGCCCTTGGTTGTCTTTAACTTCATTCAAAACAATTTTATTAGATTGTATGTGACAGCTGTCATATCAGCATGCATTTAAAAAAAGACTTATCAAAATTGGTGAATTTTTGTGCAGCCTTTTTAATACTGAAGATGGAAGAAAAAAAGCAACATTTTCAGCATATTGTGCTTTATTATTTCAAGAAAGGTTAAAACGCAACTGAAACGCACAAAAAGATTTGTGCAGTGTATGGAGAAGGTGCTGTGACTGATAGAATGTGTCAAAAGTAGTCTGCAAACTTTCGTGCTGGAGATTTCTCACTGGACGATGCTCCATGGTCGGGTAGACCAGTTGAAGTTGACAGCGATCAAATCGAGACATTAATTGAGAACAATCAACATTATACCACGCGGGAGATAGCCTACATACTCAAAATATACAAATCAATTGTTGAAAATCATTTGCACCAGCGTGGTTATGTTAATCGCTTTGACGTTTGGGTTCCATATGTTAAGCGAAAAAAACCTTCTTGACCATATTTCCCCATGCGATTCTCTACTTAAATGTAATGAAAATGTTCCGTTTTTAAAACATATTGTGATGGGCGATGAAAAGTGGATACTGTACAACAATGTGGAATGGAAGAGATCATGGGGCAAGGGAAATGAACCACCACCAATCACACCAAAGGCCAGTCTTCATCCAAAGAAGGTGATGTTGTGTATACGGTGGGATTGGAAGGGGTTCCTTCCGGAAAACCAAACGATTAATTCCAACAAGTGCTGCTCCCAATTAGACCAAGTGAAAGCAGCACTTGATGAAAAGCGTCCAGAATTAGTCAACAGAAAACGCATAATCTTCCATCAGGATAACACAAGACCGCATGTTTCTTTGATGACCAGGCAAAAACTGTTACAGCTTGGCTGGGAAGTTCTGATTCATCCACTGTATTCACCAGACATTGAACCTTCAGATTTCCATTTATTTTGGTCTTTACAGAATTCTCTTAATGGAAAAAATTTCAATTCCCTGGAAGACTGTAAAAGGCATCTAGAACAGTTCTTTGCTCAAAAAGATAAAAAGTTTTGGGAAGATGGAATTATGAAGTTGCCTGATAGATGGCAGAAGACAGTGGAACAAAACGGTGAATGTGTTGCTCAATAGAGTTCTTGGTGAAAATGAAAAATTTGTCTTTTATTTTTACTTAAAAACCGAAGGCACTTTTTGGCTAACCCAATATTTTTTTTTACAAGTTGAAGGTTTCTAGCAACCCTGTGTCAAGCAAGTCTACTGGCATGATTTTCTCAATAGCATTCGCTCACTTCATGTCTCAGTGTCACATTTTGGTAATTCTCACAGTATTTCAAACTTTTTCATTATTATTACATGCGTTACGGTGATCTGCGATCAGTGATCTTTGATGCTACTCTTGTAATTGTTTTGGGGCGCCACAAACCACTCATATAAGACAGTGAACTTAATAAATGTTGTGTGTGTTCTGACCGCTCTACCGACCAGCCATTCCCCCATCTCTCTCCCTCTCCTCGGGCCTCCCCATTCTCTGAGACACATGATATTGAAATTAGGCCAATTAATAAACCTACAATGGCCTCTGAGTGCTCAAGTTAAAGGAAGAATTGGTTGTTTCTCACTTTAAATCAAAAGCTAGAAACGATTAAGCTTAGTAAGGAAGGCATGTTCAAAGCTGAGGCAGAAAACTAGGCCTCTTGTGCCAAACAGGTAGCCACATTGTGGATGTAAAGGGAAAGCCCTGAAGGAAATTAAAAGTGCTGCTCCAGTGAACACACGAATGATAAGAAAGCAAAACGACCTTATTGCTGCTATGGAGAAAGTTTCAACGGTCTGGAGAGAAGATCAAACCAGCCACAACATTCCCTTAAGCCAAAGCCTCATCCAGAGCAAAGCCTAACCTCCCTTCAATTCTCTGAAGGCTGAGAGAGGTGAGGAGGCTGCAGACGGAATGTCTGAAGCTAGCAGAGGCTGGTCCATGAGGTCCAAGGAAAGGAGCCGTCTCCATAACAACAAAGTGCAAGGTGAAGCAGCAAGTGCTGCTGTAGAAGCTGCAGCAAGTTATCCAGAAGGTCTAGCTAAGATAATTCATGAAGGTGGCTGCACTGAACAACAGGTTTTCAATGTAGGCAAAATAGTGTTCTATTAGAAGATGCCGTCTAGGACTTTCATAGCTAGAGAGAAGTCAATGCTGGGCTTCAAAGTTTCAAAGGACAGGCTGACTCTCTTGTTAGGGAGGATGCAGCTGGTGACTTAGCTTGAAGCCAATGCTCATTCACCATTCTGAAAATCCAGGGCTAAATCTCCTCTGCCGGTGCTCTCTAAATGGAACAACAAAGCCTGGATGACAGTACGTCTGTTTACAACATGGCTTACTGAATATTTTAAGCCCACTGTTGAGACCTACTGCTCAGGAAAAAAAATTCCTTTCAAAATGTGACTGCTCATTGACAATGCACGTGGTCACCCAAGAGCTCTGCTGGAGATGGACAATGAGATTCATGTTGTTTTCATGCCTGGTAATATAACATCTATTCTGCCGCCCATGGATCAAGGAGTAATTTCCACTCCCAAGTCTTATGATTTAAGAAATACATTTCATAAGGCTATAGCTTCCAGAGACAGTGACTCTTCTGGTCGATCTGGGCAAAGTCAATTGAAAACCTTCCAGAAAGAATTCATCATTCTAGATGCCATTAAGAATATTCATGATTCACGGGAAGAGGTCCAAATATCAACATTAAAAGGGGTTCAGAAGAAGTTGACTCCAACCCTCCTGGATGACTTGGAGGGACTCACTCGTCAGTGGAGGAAGTCACTGCAGATGTGGTGGAAACAGCAGGAGAACAAGAACTAGAAGTGGAGCCTGAGATGTGACTGGATTGCAGCAACCTCATGACAAAACTTGAATGGATGAGGAGCTGCTTCTTATGGATGAGCAGAGAAAGTGGTTTCTTGAGATGGAATCTACTGTTGGGGAAGATGCTGTGAAGACTGTTGAAATGACAGCAAAGGATTTAGAATATTAAACTTAGTTGATATAGCAGGGACAGGGTTTGAAAGGATTAACTCCAATTTTGAAAGAAGTTCTACTGTGTATAAAATGATACCAAACAGTGCTGCATGCTACAAAGAAATGGTTCGTGAAAGGAAGAGCCAATCAATGCAGCAAACTTCATTGTCTTATTTTGTCACATTACCACCCCTACCTTCAGCAATCACCATCCTGATCACTCAGCAGCCATCAACACTGAAGCACGACCCTCCACCAGCCAAAAGATTACAACTCACTGAAGGCTCACATGATGGTTGGCATTTTTTAGTGATAAAGTATTTTTAAATTAAGGTATGTGCATTTTTTTTTTAGACAAAATCCTATTGCACATTTACTTTTTTAAGTGTAAACATAACTTTTACATGCTCTGGGAAACCAAAAAATTCCTGTGAACTTATTTATTGTGATATTCGCTTTATCGCAATGGTCTGGAACTGAACTCATAATATATCCGAGATATATCTGTACTAAATAAAAACTGATGATATTTGAAAGATGCTAGAGCAACAACACAATATTCTGAAAACTAGTAAATAAGGAAAAGAAGAAAACATTGGCCATGTCTTTCTGTATAAACTGTATTTCAGAGTAGCCAAATAGTTAATGAGGCAAAAGTCTTCTTCACAGAATTATAGCTAATAAATGCAGAAGGAATAATAGAATATCACCATTTTGTAAGCCCTAGTAAAATAAAATAATGACTCTGGACAAAAGTTATGAATAGGTACTATCAACTAAGTGATGAGGAACTTTATAATGGATGCATCAGATTGACAATACCTGAGTCAATCTCATGAAAAGAGGCAGACATTTTATGTCCCCAAATATAAGGTAACAGGAAGGACACAGCATCAGCTATGAAGGACTCTTCTCAAAAACTATCAGAATTTAATCAAGCTTTTGGATCAAACTAGCAATTACAAATTTAAAAAGAAATCTAAGAGACATAACACCCAAATACAACCTGTAAATTTTGGAGGGATACTGATTCAAACAAACAAACTATAAAAACACATTTATAAGATGACTGAAGAAATGAGAACACTGTTTTATTTGATGCCAAGAAATTATTTTAAACATTTCTTTAAGTGCAATAATGGTTTTGCAGATTTTTAAAAACAAAAGTCTTCCTGTATTAGAGATACTAAAAAAAGATTGGGGAGGAGGGTAATAGGTGAAATAAGGAGAAAAAACTTTGATAATTGTTGGCTAGATTATAGGTATATATGTGTTTACTATACTTTCAAATGTTTTAAACTTTTCTTTAAAGAAACAAAAAGTGGGTCCTAGATTGGTATTTCCCAAAAGGCCAGACACAAGGAAAATCTCTCTCAAAGAATAAACCTGAAGATCTTGGCAGAAATCAGAACATGAAAAAAAAAAAAAGAGATGCACACGGAGAAAAAAAGAAGAGGGTACACAGAAAGCACAAAATATAAGATAATGGATATAAACACAAATATATCAGCAATTACATTAAATATAAATGGACCAAATGCTCCAGTTAAAAGACAAAGAGTGCCCTAGAGAATGAAAAAGATAAATCCCACTGTACGTTGTCTACAATAGAAAAATTGAAAATACAAGGATAGAGAAAGTCTGCAAATAAAAGAATGGTAAAAGGTACACTTTGAAAATTTTAACCAAAAGAAAGCTGATGTCACAATATTAATATTAGACAAAACAGAGTTAAAAGCAAACAGCATTATTAGGATACAGAAGTCTTTTCATAATGATAAAAGCTTCAATTCACCAAATTAGCACTTTTAATTTGTAGGCATCAGTTCTCAAAACATGGGGTATGTCTGTTATAAACAGAAAATTATTGGATTTAAAATCCAAAAGTCTGCCTTTAAACCGGAAAACTTAAAACTATTTGAGTTTTATGGTCACAATAATTTTAAATGTTTGCACTTGTCATCTTATTCTATATTTTTTGTTTTTGATGTTGCTTACTTTCTCCATTCCTTCATTTGCTATGTCGACTCTGGTTAACTTGCTTTTTTTTTTTGTAATAACCACATATAATCTCTAATTCCATTAGAAAGCAAATAAGTTTTTCAAAAACATTAGTATATAGGTATAGGTTTTTACAGAAAGACATTTTTTAAAATTTTGCTTTTCATTTATGTAAGATGCAGAATTTAACAATTACTTCCCCCACTGTCATTCTCCTTTTCCATATTTTATTAATAAATCTGGAGAACCAACTCACTCATCTGTTTGAAATGGACAGTTTTCAAAAACTCTAAGATTTAATTTTGTAAATATATTTATTATTTTGACTTATTTCTATCATTTCAATAAGTTTCACAGCTAATCTCCTATTACAACTTCCTTAATTTAGAGTTCTAAATTTTTACTCCCTTTCCTGTTGTTCAAGAACATATCACAAATAATTTATTCAAAAAGAGTAAGTAAAGAGTATATTTTCTAAGACTCTGTATTTTCTTAGAATATCTTCCTACTGTTACAAAAGACAGACTACTTGGGTCACTACATCTTCCCTGCAAAGCTCCGAAGAGGCTGTGGCGTTATTGTAGGATCATGAGTAGTTTTAGGAAAAAAGCTTCAGAGCAGATTTTTATTTCCTTTTAGGTAAAATCTTTTGAAACTGGATACTTAACAGAACTCTTTAATTTTTGAAATATAAACTTTTTACCCCAATACGTTAACTTTTAAAATCCATTCTTTAATTTTGTCAAGAAAACAATGAGCTCACTTGCTGTGTCAAAAAGTCTTTATTAAGATCAGGAAAGATCTATTCTTATTGTTTATTATCTAGCCGAATTTACTGGTTACCTCTTTGAGAGCATCTTGTTATTTACAGGTGGAACTCTCATAAAATCCATACAGATAGTCCCTGGGTTAAGTAATATTTGACCCATAAATAAATTCCTCTTTATGCAAATTGTTCCTTAAATTACATATTTGCATTATTATGGAAACACATTATTGTACACTTTGTTAACGAGTACACAAATTCATAAGTTTCATGTTTCTCTTCCCATTGGTGTTTGCATTGCCTTGAAGTCACGTCATTTATGCTTTGATTTTCGCATAGACACTTCTCATAACAACTGTCCTTTAATGGAAAGATTTTCTTCTACTTAATTGACAACATTAATATTAAACTATTTTTTTCTGTTTTCTATAGTTCTTTTCACAGTTCCTAATTTGATTTCTTCTATTTATTTATACTTCAAACACAGATGCATTCAAGGCCAGTACAGGCTAACTGTTGGTATACTCAGTCAGTATCAGCTCCATCACTGACTGTTATGCTCCATCACTATGATCCTTCAAAGGATGCAGACATCCTATCTCACACAGGCCACAAATGGCAGACCTATACTATGGCATCGATTTTTAAAAATGAGGTAGGACACAATAATGAGAGAAATCCAAAGGTTTAGAAGTAGTCTAATAATTGATGTAAATTGCTGTGAGAAAACTAACTTTTCTGACTACAGAGAATGGTTGATTCATTTAAACCTGAGAAAGTGATGAACTTCTTAGATAGTATTCTCAGTTCTTATACCTTACTGAAGAAACAGACAATTTTAGATAGTTTTGAAGGCCTTGAAGAAAACTTGAGGTGGTTTCCTGTGAGTCCAATCAGCACCACTTAATCAGAAGTCCTCAATTTATACAACATATACACATTATAGACAAGGGATCATTTTTTCCAAGGTTGTAATCAATGTCAATAATCCAAAAAATCAGCATGAAATTTTCTGACTCTGTTGGCTGACAATCATTTTTAAATCAAACTGTCAACTTCCCATGAGTTTAACAACCTCAGAATTATAAATGGAAGGGATTTAAGATTGCTTTGTTCAGAGCCTTTAAAGACTGTGGTATAGAACCTGGTTTCTAGGGTTCTACAGGCCTTTCCTAAGAGGATTTCAGCTCCACGGTTTTGTGATGTTACTGAAACCTAAGAAAACAATTTCTAAGTCCATATCCTTGATCTTCTTTATTTCCAAATCATAATACATTATTCACCTTGCAGTAGTATAGCTTATGACAAGGGAATGGTGCTAGGACTGACTGGGGAAAGCAGTTGTAGCTACAGGTATGTAATTAAACTGTTTTATGGGAAACCACATGCGAAAGAAAATAAAAAATAACAAAGTACTACTATCATCGTTTCAACTTGCACTCCATGGCCGTTTCCCTCATTACTTGTTTTATTATCAGCAGTATGCTGGATTGCTGACTGTCCCAAACACACCTGGAAACAAATCAAACTGATAACATTTCACTTGCTTTACAAAAGAATGTTAAAACATACAACACTTTGCCCAAGTTCCCACACTTTCTAAATATTTGAGAATACCTAACGTTAGTCCATCTGCTTCCTTCTGAAATGAATTAAACTCAACTCCATTCTAGAAGCCATTCACTGATATTCTAAAGCTGTGTTGTTTAAACTGCGGTACGTACACTGGTGCATCTCTGTGACATGTTACCAACCTGCAGTGAAATAAAGCAAACCGACTCCATCTCAGAACACACTGTTTTAGCTAGTCTTTTTTTTTTTTTTTCTTCCTAGCAAGAGTTTCTCACTGAAGAAAGCAGTGCATTAATCTACATTCTGGCAAAAGTGCCTCACCTCTTCTTGAATTAGTAACAAACTGTATGCAGATGAGTACTCAATAGCAATATCCAGAATTCCAGAAAAAGATGTTCTCATAATTTTGCAATGGTCTCCAAAGAGAGGAAATTTCCCCTCCAGTTTAATACCTAACTGAAATTGCTACAGCTTCAATTTAATACCACTCTCTTATCCTTTATGCTATTGAGAACATGTGTTTAAATAACATTTTTCCCTGTATATTTAAAAGGCGATCTCTCCTCCCCTTTTGGAGCCCTCTTGATAAACGAATTTTGAATAGAATCAATTGGGAAGTCCACCAACTTGTAATCATGTACTTCTAGTATAATAAACAACTCAAAACAAGTTAGTTACACTGAGTTCTTGTATCTCTCATTTATATAAGACATACGCCCACATACCATTTAATAACATCAAATTTATAATCAATGCTGTAGAGTCTCAATTTTCTTTTCAGAGTTTACAATCTACCATACTTAAAAAAAGACAGAATAGGTTAAAATGAAAATACAGCTAGTTTTTCTTTCGACTGTTAGTATCTGGGCCATTGGTTTACCATTAAGGAAAAACAGTGTAATTATAGTAAAAACAGACCTACTCAGATGCCACATGTTCTCTCTCTTCTGTGCCTGCCAACAGCTTAGGCCCTGCCTAGTCGGTTCCTTACCGTGTAACAGCAACGGTGGCAAAATTAAACACTACACACTGTGGGCGCACAGGACAAGGACCATCACCAAATGTGCACGAGAAGCGCTTCCTCAAACTCCACCTCCATTTAGTTCTCGCTGGGCTATGACTCTAGTGCTGTTCAGTAAGATATTTATTGATGTTATTTTAAAAACACTGAAGTAAAATACCGTACAGGACTACAGGCAGACCTCGTCTTATTACACTTCACTTTATTACACCTCGCACATAATGTGTTTCTTTACAAACTGAGGGTCTGTGGCAACCCCGTGCCGAGCAAGCCTATCGGTGCCATTTTCCCCAGCAGCGTTTGCTCACTTCGTGTCTCTGCGTCACAGTTTGGTAATTTTTGCAATATTTCATTTTCACTGTTATTATGTTTGCTATGGTGATCTATGATTGGTGCTCTTTGACGTTACGGTTGCATTTTCTAGCATTAAGGTATTTTTTCCTTAAGGTATGTACATTGTGTTTTTAGACGTAATGCTATTGCACACTCAACAGACTACGGTTTAGTACAAACATCACTTTTATATGCACTGAGCAACCAAAAACTTCATGTGACTCTACTGCAATACCCACTTTACTGCAGTGGTCAGGAGCTGAACGTGCAGTCTCTCTGCGTTCTGCCTGCATTTCATTACCTGAATTTGTAAGTTTCTCATCTCAGTCTCCTAAACAGTCATTTCATAAATCAGAAAATAAATTGGAAAAGATACATTCTATTTCCTAACATTTAAATATAAATTTAGATAAATTTATCTGTTTATCTATCAAAGCCGACAGTTATTTAACATAACAGCCAAACACGAGCTCTAAATTAACTTGCTTATGGCAAAGGTAGTAAAGACTCAATAAGAAGCATAAAGAAAAGGTTTAAAAGGCAGGAACTGATAAATCAGAATAGAAAAGAGTAAATTATATCCTTGAAAATATTCTTACAAAAAAACAAGTCAAGCAATATATCTAAAGACAATGAGCCTCTAATTATTAGATTTTAGAAAGATCAGTAACATAACAATATTGTTCAAAAGTCCTCAATGGATGTGGAAACTAGATTGCAGAATAACAGAAAATTAATGAAAGCAGCAATCATACGTGCTATGTTTACGACGGCTGACAATAAAATGGAACAACAGTTCACTTAGTCCTTATCTCCAGTTCCAAACCTCCAATTATTTATGAACTATCTCCACTTGGTATCTTACCTCAAACTCACCATATGGAAATGAACCAATTCTGAGTCCCACACCATGGCCCCCCTTCAACTTCATTGCTTATTTCAATATCACTAATACTGTCCAAGTCAGTGTGATTCGAAACTTCGGCATTATCTTTTCAAATTTCTTCTCTTTAAAAATTCTAACTTTGCAAAGGTAGAACAGTGCACCCATATCCCACTGCCCATTTTTCACCTGTGAAAAAGACTTTGCCATATTTGCTTCACATATTCATTTTTTCCTTTGCTGAGCTATTTCTAGGTAATCCTAGAGGTCACGTAAACCCACCCTCCACACACAGATTGTTTATGCTTTTGCTGTCTCTGCACCATCCTCCACACAGAGTCACTCATTAAATCCTACTCTTTACTCCCCAAAATACCTCACAGAATAACAAAAACCAAAAGATGCTGAAGTGTGTGGCAGACTGACTTTAAAATGTCCTCACTTTCTTCCTCCACCCCTGTATCCACACTCTCGCAATGAGACTCCCGTTAAGAAGTGGAGTGTAGCTCCCCATCCCTTGAATCCGGGCTGGCCTTATGGCTTGTTTTGGGCAGTACAATGTGGAGGAGATAAGAGTGAGCTAGTTCCAAGCCTAGGTCTTAAAACGTCTTCTTGTACAGTTTCCTTCTCTCTCTTTGGATCCCTGCCTCCTCTATGACAATAAGCTGGAGGATGAGAGATGATAAAGCAGAGCTGGGTGCACCCAGGTGGGGCCATTCTGCACGAGGTAGCACCCTGCCAGCTGACTGTGAATTCGTGAGCCCAGCCAAGATGAACCAGGCCAGCCCAGATCAGCAGAACCTTTCAGCTGATCCACAGATCTGTGAGCAAAAATAAATGCTTACTGCTGTGATGCACTGAGGCTTTGTGTTTGTCGTCAGCTGCATTACTGTGGCAATAAATAACTAATACGAAAATGGGTACTAACGAAACTTAAAATATGTGGCACTGACTTTGGGACCGAAGTAACGGTTAGCTACAATTACAGAGGCAAGAAAAATAATGCAGAAACTACAGGAGACTGAAAAAACAGTGACCCATGTTTTGTAGTGATAAACTTTTGGTCAGTATGCTTTCAAACAATAACTTAGAAGCAGTTAGACACTGTACCTAAGAAACTTTTGGACTCGAGCAAGCTAATTTCCTGGCAGAATGTTGGAAACGTCACCTGGTTGCTCCTAGCAAGGGTAGTAAGGTTTTGCAAGAAAGAGATGAGCTAAAGAAAGACCTGATCATTTCACAAGCAGAATCTAGAGGAACCAAGACTTCCTGGGGAGGAAAATAAAACTGCTTACAAAGATCTAATCAAGGGAGTGGCTGTAAATCCCTTTCTTAGATCTCCAAAGGAGTTAAGGGCAGTGTCTAAGTAGACATTCTCAGCTTGACAAAAAGGCTTTTAGGAAGTTAAAGGGCGTGATCCCACAGAATTCTGACCTCCAAATAGTAGTGATTCATTGAGAGAGTAGTCACGTCTCAAGAAACAATTGTGGGTGTGGGTTTCAGAGCATGGAATGGACTATATCAGACATACAGAATCCCCATAAAGTTTTACACTGAGTTTCACTGGCCAGAGAGCCACCAGCCCAGACCTGGCCTGGCCTTGTAACTTGCTTAGGCAGCAGAATGCAGTGAGGAAACAAGTGTGCCAATACAAGGGATCCTGCCACTTCTGCTCTCTTTCTTGGCCTCCTGCCTCCGCCATGAGAACAAGCCCAGGCTGTCCTGAGAGACCACGTGCAGCAGAGCAGAGCACAGCTGTCTGTTTTTTTCAACAAGATGGCAGAGCCAAGACAGACAGACGAACAACAGAAGATTTCTCTCATCCTACCCCGGTCGGTCACAGCCCCACCGCTACCACTGCCAGCACAGGAATTCAGGTTTGTATCTTGAGACATCGTGAGCACCTCCACACTGCTCCCTGCGCCTCTATTTCTTCTACACGACCCTCCATCCAATATCACCATGCTCTTCATCATGTCAGTAAGTGCTGATTGTAATAACAGTGACAATTTCATCCCTGCTTGGAAACCATCAATGGCTACCCAAATCCCTCCAGACATCAAAAGTCCTTCACAAGCATAACCTCTCCTCTCTTTACTATCTTTCCACAACTCTACTAGAGAATATCCAACCTCCTACTACTCTTTAAAATAACCTGTTCATCCCTGTTTCCGAGACTTGATTCATGATGCGCTCTCCTACTAAGAGGGTCTTTCACCTTATCCTCTGCCTAGCAATCTTATCCATACCTTGATCCTATCCCTCCATTAAGCTTTTCCTAACGTACGAGCCCAGAAACATATCTTCCTCTTCTGATTCCCGGAGCACTTTCTATATATACTTTTTGAGGAGTCAACATTTTGTGTTCCTACAACATTTTGTGTTTTGTGTATATATGTTTTATTTTCCCCACACACTGTTAGCTTTGAAAAAGCAGAAATTAGATCTTAAACATTTTCATTAAAATCCTCTCAATGCTCAGTACAAATTCATAAACACATATTAAATATATCCAGCATTATCATTAAATCCTTGTGAATATACTCAAATATATATTTAGCAATAAAATTTCTCTGAGAAAATAGTTGAACATAGCTCATTGTTTTCCTTATATATGGTGGAACAAAAATATGTAATTAAATTTAAATGAAAACTGTACAATTTATCTTATGCAAAATATATAATTTTCACATTAAAATACAAACCCTCTCTGAAATAAATCCACATTGTAGAACTTGTTTAGCTCCACGGAGAATTCTACCATTGCTTGAACTTCAGTCATTTTTAATTTATACTCAGAAGACAAATCTGGTAACAGCACCTTGGTTAAAGAAGGGAAAAAAAAAATCATGAGAAGCACAATAAAAATGCCAACTTACAAAATCACTAATATTAAACATATTTCAGAGTATGATACATAGGCAGGAAATAAAAATGAAGCTAATTAATTCAGTGCTCCTAAGTTAGCCTGTCGACTATATAGCACCAGAATCTATACTCACTAAATATACTTACTAATGAAATACTTACTAAATAGCACTACTCTAGAAGATATGCCCTGTTAGAATGCATTTTCTAAGATTTGTTTCCCTTCGTGACAACTATGTGATAATAAATAATATAGCAAATTGCTAAAAGTAAGTTCTGACTTTATCATAGATAAAACAGTAACTTTTGAAGAAAAAATTAAGGTACCTAATTATTCTCTTCTAGTTCTACATTGCATGTAAAGGCAACTTCAGAGTCAAAACAAAAGAATTAACAGTCTTTAATTCCCATTTAAATTCATGAAGCTTTTTCTCTGTCAGGTGAAGTTCTTAACTGACTGTTCATTTTTAAATTCAAAACAAAATTTTCCCTCATTACAAAAGCCTAAAGTGTTCATTTTCAAGAGGTTAAAAAAAATAGACAAGCAAAAAAAATAAATAAATATTCACAATTCTATCCATTGAAATACATACTTTGGTATATATTCTTCATATGTGTGTACATTTGTACAATTTCTATAAAAGTAGGATCAAACTACATGTACATTTTATAACCTGTTTATTTTACTTTTTTGATGAACACCTAGTTAATAACTTTCATACTGTGAATGTTATAATTTAAGCAATCTCCTGCTGTTGGGTATTTCAGTGGTTTCCATCTTCACACTATTTCAAAAAAGCATTATCACAATTATCCTTATCAGTGACACATGCTTTAAAAAGCAGTTTGGAGTAAGAGAGTGTTGAAAGACAATTCTGAGAGTCTTGTGTTTCTGCATGTCTTGCGAGCAGAGGCACTGACTGCCTTTATTCCGGACTATTTTTCAAGGACATATGTTTAGCAAACAGTCTTAGGAGTCAGAGACAGTGTCTCACACTGGAATTAAGGGCAGCTCTGTTTACTGCGCCATGTAATAAAGTCTCCCCTGAGGCACAAGCCAGCAGGCTCATTGCCCATCATAAAAGATCTGGGTTCCTCAGTTCAGGGGTCCCCTCCATAACTCAACCTACTCTTACGCAGGGGGCCTCATACTCTAGCCACCGCTATTGCCATGCCTATAAACTATCATTTTCTCTGATCCAGGAATCTCATGTCTCCTGCCCACATCCATGGCGCTGCAGCAGGCTAACTTGTTACTTTGCACGTGGGATAAATTCTCAGACCCTTCAGTTCTTAAAATAGTTCTTCATAGAAATCTGGCAAATATTTTGATCTATTATGAATTAAATGCCATATTCTTACCTCTGCTGATCAAAACTTCATTTTAATATCATTAAATAACCAATGTTGTACTTCCAGTTACTGATTCTTGCTAAAAAAATATTGTTCCCCCTATGAGTAAGAAAAAATAACATCTCAAACAAAATAGCAGACATAAAAATGTCCATTTTCAGGAAACCTATGCTTCGTTAGTTACTTAGTATTTTCAATTTATCTAAAAGATCCATATCCTCCATAAGGCTTAGGAATAAGTTTTAGAGATGTTTTCATTCACAGTTTCACATATAAATATTAACTATTATATCTTTGTTATGATTCACTTGTATATACTTCAAAGTACAATAATAAAGGAGTGCTTTCTGAGTCCAGTGATTCAGAAACAATCTTCATGAATACCCAAAACAGTATAAGCTTATTAATTTTTAAGATGTAAATTCACCATTTTAAATTATGTAATTCCGGAGTAATATTCCATTGTATATATGTACCACATCTTCTTTATCCATTCCTCTGTCGATGGACATTTAGGTTGCTTCCACGTACTGGCTATTGTAAATAGTGCTGCTATGAACATTGGGGTGCATATATCTTTTTGAGTTATGGTTTTCTCTGGGTATGTGCCCAGTAGTGGGATTGCTGGGTCATAAAAGGAACAAAATTGGGTCATTTTTAGAGATGTGGATGGAGACTGTCATACAGAGTGAAGTAAGTCAGAAAGAAAATAACAAATATCGTATATTAATGCATATACGTGGAACCTAGAAAAATGGTATAGATGAACCTATTTGCAAAACAGAAATAGAGACACAGATGTAGAGAACAAATGTATGGACACCAAGGGTAGAAAGGCGGGGGTGGGAGGAATTGGGAGATTGGGATTGACACATATACACTATTGATACTATGTATAAAATAGATAACTAATGAGAACCTACTGTATAGCACAGGGAACTCTTCTTAATGCGCTGTGGTGACCTAAATGGGAAAGGAAGTCCGAAAGGGAGGGGATGGAGAGATATATATATATATATATATATATATATATATATATATATATATATATAGTTGATTCATTTTGCTGTACAGTAGAAACTAACACAACATTGTAAAGCAACTATACTCCTATAAAAATTAATTTAAAAATATGTATTTCCCTTGGTGGAGTGATTTCTGAAACTTCACACACACACACAGATATGTGAAATGTGTGTGTATATACATACACACGTATGCTATGAGCTATTTAAAATATTTTGACGAAAACGGTTGCCTGGATATGCTATGGATAGTTTTTTCACACTCCAAATATTTATTGCTTAAATTTTAAAAAAGTCTTTCGCCCTTGGTATAATTATTTAGGTACTAAAAATGTTAAAGACCACATTCTCTCTTCTTTATACATTTTTTTTCTTCTCTCCATCATACAGATATAGACTTTACCATGTTCCATAATTGTTATTTTAAACCTTAATAACCACATCAAAAGATTTTTATAGTAACTATTCCTAACGAGATCAAAACGATACTACCTTTATATAAGATATGCCCCATCTCATGGAAGTAGCCTCTTCTCTAAGACAGCTTCTCCTGTACATATATTCTTGTGTGCAGGGTTCAGATCATGATCCAGCCCTGTGACTCAAGTTTGCTTAGGTCTCTATGCCTTAACTTACTCAGATATAAAACAGGTATTCATTCATTCAAACATTTATTGAACACTTACTATAAGCTAGGAAATGCAAGAGATCCAGGCATAGCTAAGTTCCCAACACCTCAAAGCGCTCACTAGCCACCAGGAAGAGATAAATATACATAAGTACAGCACAGTGGTTAAAACAAGGCTGAGGATCTGAGCCCAGATCCAACATTCTGGTAGCTACCCCTCTAGTGTCTTCATTTCCTTCATGGAATATAGCATCCCTACCACCTAAATTAGTAGGCCTGTTATCTGGGGAAGAAATAAACTTTTTTCTCATTTAAGCCATTTTACTTTTGGATCCCTTTACAGCAGCCTTTTCCTTAACCCAGAAATTAATACCAAAATTAGAGTACTGCCACAACAAAATCCTAAAATATGTGGCAGTGGCTAAGTCACTGGGTAGCAGGCAACAGGGAAACATACTACTAGGATAACGGTGACCTGGTTATAATGGAGCAAAACATTCCATAAATTGTTGCCTACTCTAACTTACAGAACTTGGTGCCCATAAAAAACCCAGAACTTCAGGGAAAGTAGGTGAAAAGAACCACAATATTTGTGTGTGTCAGTGGTTCTCTGCTGCATTTACTCAGGCAAGAACTGGCCAGTTTGCAAGATAAGATGGAAGGAAATATAGAGATGTGGGTCCTTAGTACCTGCATTATCAGGAGATAAGATTATTAGTACTTTTCTCAAAGACTTCTATTAAGACTTTATTTTTCAAAACAAACAAATTTGTATTGGTGCATAGTTGATTTACAATGTTGTATTAGCTTCAGGTGTACAGCAAAGTGATTCAGTTACATATATATATTCTTTTTCAGACTCTTTTCCGTTATACTTTATTACAAGACATTGAACATAGTTCCCTGTGCTATACAATAGGTCCTTGCTGTTTATCTATTTTATATATAGCAGTTTTTGTATCTCCTAATCCCAACCTCCTAATTTATCCCTCCCCCCTCTTTCCCCTTTGGTAACCATAAATTTGTTGTCTGTGAGCCTATTTCTGTTTCATAAATAAGTTCACTTGTAACATTGTTTTTAGAGTCCACATATAAGTGATACCATATGATATTTTTCTTCCTCTGTCTCACTTACTTCATTTAGCATGATAATCTCTAGGTCCATCCATGTTGCTGCAAATGGCATTATTTCATTCATTTTTTATGGCTGAGTAGTATTTCACTGTATATACGTACCACATGTTCTTTATCCATTCATCTGTCAATGGATATTTAGGTCATTTCCATATCTTGGCTATTGTAAACAGTGCTACGATGAATATAGGAGTACAGGTACCTTTTCAAATGATGGTTTTCTCCAGATATATTCCCAGGAGTGGGATTGCTGGATCATATGGTAATTCTATTTTTAGTTTTCTGAGGAACCTCCATACTGTTTTCCATAGTGGCTGCATCAACTTACATTCCCACCAACAGTTAGGAGGGTTCCCTTTTCTCCACACCCTCTCCAGCATTTGTTATTTGCAGATTTTTAATGATGGTCGTTCTGGCCGGTACAAGGTGGTACCTCATTGAGGTTTTGCTTTGCATTTCTCTAATAATTGGCGATGTTGAGCATCTTTTCATGTGTCTATTGGCCATCTGCATGTCTTGTTTGGAGCAATGTCTACTTAGGTCTTCTGCCCATTTTTCGATTGAGTTGTTTGTTTTTTTGTTGTTGAGTTGTATGAGCTGTATATTTTGGAAATTAAGCCCTTGCCAGTTGCATCATTTGCAAATATTTTCTCCCATTTTGTAGGTTGCCTTTTCTTTTTTTTTTTTTTTATGGTTTCCTTTACTGTGCAGAAACTTGTTAAGTTTGATTAGGTCCCATTTATTTATTTTTGCTTTTATTTCCATTACTCTAGGAGATGGATCCAAAAAAATATTGCTATGATTTATGTCAAAGAGTGTTCTGCCTACGTTTTCCTCTAGGAGTTTTATAGCATTCAGTCTTACATTTAGGTCTTTAATCCTAAATGTATATGGTGTTAGAGAATGTTCCAATTTCATTTTTTTTACATGCAGTTGTCCAGTTTTCACAGCACCACTTATTAAAGAGACTGTCTTTTCTCCCCTGTATATTCTTCCCTCTTTTGTCATAGATGAATTGACCATAAGAGTGTGGGTTTACTTATGGGCTTTCTATCCTGTTCCATCAATCTATGTGTCTGTTTTTGTGCCAATACCATACTGTTTTGATTACTGTAGCTCTGTAGTATAGTATGAAGTCAGGGAGTGTGATTCTTCCAGCTCTGCTCTTCTTTCTCAAGATTGTTTTGGATATTTGGGGTCTTTTGTGTTTCCATACAAGTCTTAAAATTTTTTGTTCTAGCGAACCCTAAAGATGCTACCAGAAAACTATTAGAGCTCATCAATAAATTCGGTAAAGTTGCAGGATACAAAATTAATATACAGAAGTCTGTTGCATTTCTACAGACTAACAATTAACTATCAGAAAGAGAAATTAAGGAAACAATCCCATTTACCATCACTTCAAATAGAATAAAATGCCTAGGAATAAACCTACTTAAGTTGGCAAAAGATCTACACTCTGAAAACTATAAGATGCTGACAAAAGAAACTGAAGTCAACACAAACAGATGGAAAGATACACCTTGTTCTTGGATTGGACGAATCAATATTGTTAAAATAACCACACTACCCAAGGCAATCTACAGATTTAATGCAATCCCTATCAAATTACCAATGGCATTTTTCGCAGAACTTTTAAGACTTCTTGATGAAACGAAAGAATCTAGCGCTGTGGCTAAGATTATGTTTTAGGCTGCTGCCATCCCACCCCCCCAATGCCTGCTGTTTCAGATGGCTTCAAGACAGTGGCCATTAGAATGAGATAAAGTGGTCAGTGCACAGAGAGCAGTAAATAAGGCAGGCTTAAGAACTACACCGGGAAACAATTTTGCTATAGTCACTGGCACCAGAACGGAATGGAGACAAACATAAAAGACTCCTACTATATTTTTGAGAGAATCGTATTTGTCAGAGAAATTATAAGCTAATCTACAAACACCTGTGACCATGTCACTTGCAGGATAGCAAGCCTGCAGTAGCAGGAAACTGACTATGAAAGCTATATACCTTCCAAAGTTGGGAAATTTTCCATACCAACTTCAGATGTGGTCATGGAGGTTAACATAAGGAAGAAACACCCAGACAGCAAAGACAGGGGTCACAGTGCAATGAATATAGGCATTCTTACCAGAAAGCAGAACTAAGGATAATAGATGCTACACCACTACTGCCCAGCATTGCTCTCAACCAGAGACCTCTATGTGTCTCTCATTGTTTACTTACCCAAATGGAAAATTTTATTATTCTTTTCCTGTTTCTGATCCACCATGATATGTTCAGTGTATGTGGGAGGGGCAAGGGAGGAACAAATAACTGTTTTGTCTACAGGTCACTGGACTTGCGGATCTGACAGGAAGTACTGATCCCTTAGTTGGATTAGTGCAACGAGAGGATTGCACCTGGGTTGTCTCCTTTGGGGAAGGGAGCTGGAGTGTTTTCAATAGGTAGGATGAAGGATACACATGGATATTTGGTGCCGAACTGCAAGACTGTGGTCAACTACTTGTCACTTCTGTTTTCCTCTTCCTCACTGCTGAATGGTCACCCAGCCGGAGACTACGTCCCCGAACCACCCTTGAGGCAAGCGTGGCCAATCGGTCCTTTCTGTGGACCGCAAACTGAAGTAATATATGCAATGTCTGCCTCATTTGTTTAAAAGGAAATTCTTTGCCCTGGACTTCATTGCTTCCCTTTTTTACAGGCCAGAATACCTTCTTAATAGTGACCCAGTATTGACCACACAGATTAGGACAAAACCTGAAGAATGGTAAACAGAAAGATGGAAAGATTCTGGATTCCTGAATGGTTTCATAGAGCACAGATGTCGAACTTATCTAGGCTGTTCAGACTTTTACGTCTTATAACTCTTTATTACAGCAACTGTACCTAACCTATACCCTAAGTAATACATCCCCCCTCCAGGCTATTTTCAAAGAGGAAGACAGATGATCCTTTATATTATGTATTACATATATTAATTAATAGTTATGTTATATAATTATATACAGTAATAATATAAAATGCTATACAATGACATATATTATTTGAAAATAATTCAAATTGTCTCTCTTTGTTCTGATTCAAACCCCCAACGGCTTCCCACCACGTTCAGCAGTAGTGCCTTACAATGGATTGTATGACAACCTTATAGAATCTAGATCTTCCATCACTTCTCTGTTCTCATCTCCTACCAGTCTGCCCACTCCAGTCACATGGTTTCCTTGCTATTCCCCACACACACCAAAGAGATTCCTGCTTCAGGGCATTTGCAGTGGTTCCCTGGAACACTCTTCCCTCCAGAATATCCAAATGACTCACTCTACTCCTCCTAGTCTTGATTCAAACGTTAACTTCTCAAATAGGCTTTTCTGAGCCACACCCTCTAAAACAGGACTCTCTCTCCTGACACACCCTATCTCTTTCCTCCTTTATTGTTTCTCCTCAGCACTAATCTCCATTTAACAAACCAAAGATTCTACTTAGTAGTCTTCATTCTTTCTCCCCAGTAAAATGTAAGCTTCATGAAGGCAGGAAATTCTGACTACTCTGTTCACAGCTGTACCCCACTGCCTGCCACACGGCAGGCACTTAATTTAAGATTTTAAGGAACACTTAATAAATTAGCTTTAAATATTCCATAAATATTAACTACTAGTATTTTTCTCCTATTTAAACCCAACCGACTTGAAAGGAATCATTACACTGATGTATTGAAAACAGTCTTGCACGAATAAACTTTTATGATAAAATTCCTTTACCAGTATAAGTCCAAGATCTGTTAGCAATTTCCTTCACTTTTCCTCTCACATCCTGCTGTGCTTTTTGTTCTTTTGTTGATGCCTAATTTTCCTCAGTTCATCCCTTTTTACTGATTATTCCCTAAGTAGAAACATATGTGTACAGATATATACAGAGTAATACTGATAAATCTATTTTTCATTCCCCCCCAAAAAACAAAAAAGAATTATGTTTATTTTTATATGTTGGTAGAAGAAAAAAATTCAAAGGAGAAGAAACTAAAGGAAAAGAAGAGTAGGCAAAAAAGAAAGGAAAGGGCTTCCCTGGTGGCGCAGTGGTTGAGAATCTGCCTGCTAATGCAGGGGACACGGGTTCGAGCCCTGGTCTGGGAAGATCCCACATGCCACGGAGCAGCTGGGCCCGTGAGCCACAATTGCTGAGCCTGCGCGTCTGGAGCCTGTGCCCCGCGACGGGAGGGGCCGCGATAGAGAGAGGCCCGCGCACCGCGATGAAGAGCGGTCCCCGCACCGCGATGAAGAGTGGCCCCCGCTTGCCGCAACTGGAGAAAGCCCTCGCACGAACCGAAGACCCAACACAGCCAGAAATAAATAAATAAATAAATAAATAAGAAAATCCTTTAAAAAAAAAAAAAAAAAAAAAAAAAGAAAGGAAAGAAAAATTCAGAGCGCTCTCAGAGTCCAGGGGGATGTGTGGGACCCTCTGCTCATAAACCGCTCTTCCCCATCACAGGGAGTAACTGCTACTAAGGTCCACACAACCCTTGCTGGCCCAGCACCATCAGAGGCTTCCAAATTTCCAAGTAGATACTGAAAATGTTTTTCCTAAAGGTTTTCACCTAAATTTCTCCTAAATTTTAGATGTTGCCAGCTAGTTAAAAAACAAACACAGACAGAACAAAACCTGTGTAGTGAAAATCAAATTCCTCTACAGGAAAAATTCATTCAAAGTTTGCAATGTCTGACTTCCACAGATTCTCATGCCACTCAGTTCATCAGGTAAAGAATCTTTCATGAAACAGGGAAATCCTGGCCTGTCCGCTCTCAAGGAGGAAAGAAATTGAAGAGAGGAAGCCGTTCCTTTTACCCAGACGTTCCTGGGAGACTCTCCACTGCCAGGAACTCCCTGCACCACCGGAAGCTGTGAGCTTCACGGCCTCTTGCACAGTCTGCTAGACGGCTCATATCTGTCACTTTCATCTGCACCTCTGAAGCTATGGGAAGCCTGGCTTACCTGAGACTGTCCACTCTGCTCTCCTGGCCTTGGCAAAGTAGCCTAAACAGAATAACTTGAGAGGTCTGTTCAAGAAGAGTCCCTGCCTGGGCCATTTCCTAGGCCCCTAAGAAAGAACTGAGCTGCGTAAACTACAAACCTCAATCCAAAGATGCCACAGGGGAACCTCAAACAGGAACTGCCCCTGACACTAAGTGAGAAACTTACGCAGAAAGGCTCTTAGGTCTGAAGAGGGGTTTCTCTGACGGTCAAACCCGACAATCCCCTGTAACATCTCAGGGAAAGGCAGCCCATTCCCAGAGGAACGCGGTCACCTGTCAGACCGGAAGACGGCCTTGGCCCTCAAGAGTCGCTACATCCCACATGGCAGCCAGCAGCCACAATGGCTACTGAACAACAGAAATGCGACTAGTGTGACCAAGGAACGGAATTTAAAATTTTTAATTCGTTTCCATTTACATCCAAACACTGAAGCAGTGTAGACATTTTTTTCATTAAACATAACTTTATTGTTTTCATGGGCTGTATTTTACTTTAACTGTTAAAGACGACTGTACTGAGATATACTGTAAATGTAAAGCCCACACTGGGATTCAAAGACTTAGAGTACAGAAAAAGAATGTAAATATCTCATTAATATGTTTTTTATATTGATCACATCTTGAAATAATATTTTGGATAAATTTTTATTTAATAAATTTTGGATTAAATAAAATATACTATACAAATTAATTTTATCAGTTTGTTTTTATTTTCTGAAATGTAGCTCCTAGGACATGTTTAATTACACATATCTCACATATTTCTCCTGGATCTTAGTCTTGGAATGCCAAGCCAACTCCTTAATCACTAGAGTGCACAGTAACTGCCCCAGAAACAGTGCTGGGTGCATAAGCACTGTGCCTAGCTTCTAAGACCAGGGATTCTCACACCCATCGGATCAGCTGAGACCTACAGTATCCGCAAAGAGGAGTCCAGGCGTGGATCCCTGGAAAAATGTGGGAGATGCTCCTGTACCACCAATGCCCATCCTGAAACAATAGCTAAACATTCTGAGCTCAGCCTGAACTCCTGAGTGTTTCAGAAACCTAAAAGAGGACACAGAAATATCTGAAACTAAGAGGCACAGTTAGTTCAGAGGTTCCTTAAAAAAGACTAGCGACCCCAGGCGATGATGAGATCCTTTCTCAGAAAGCAAAGAGCTAACAGTCTTGACTCTTGAACTATGAGCCCAAAACAGATGTTCTGAGGATATTCTTTCTCCGAAGGCCGGGGGTAAAGAAGCTGAACAAACTGGAGACTCCAGACACTCCCTTTGTCAACCTAAGAGATAAAGGCACCGCTTTTATAAATTATGGAGCCAATGGCTCCAGCCTCCGAATTTCATTCCCCAGTCAGCAGCCATGGGACAAACGGGTTCAGAGCCTGTAATACTGGCCGTCCAAATAATGATGCCCAATTGTACGCAGATGTTAGGTACAGAAGACACCACATAAGGTAAAAAATACCTATGGACCAACTTACCCTTAGAAAGGCTCCATGTTGGCAATCAGTACATCATTTCGCAATGAATAAAGCACATTCACTTTTCCTTCTAGCTTTAGAAAAAAAAAACCACTGGTTCTTCAGATGAACACTAGATAATGTAGTAAACTTGCACTGAGGGGCCACAGTGTACAAAAATCTATACATCTTTAAATGTTCACACTCAGTGTAGTGAGATGCTCACATTATGATAGACACATAGGAAGTGATACCAAATGAAGGAACATCAAATTCAAGCCCAACCAGATGAGGGACTCACACTATGACAGATATCTGGGGACTGAGACCGACATTTGGGATCTGGGCCCAGTGAAGGGAAGGGCATCAAACATGTACAGTTAAATTCAAGTTTGTTAAATAGGAATACGATGGGAACAAAGAAGTCCTCTAGATCTAGAAGGAGGCTAACTCAATCCATTTAATACTAGTCAATTTTGAGTACATTTTTTTGGGCCTTCTCCCACAAATAAACAGGAAGCCCCAAAGAGGGGCACCCCAAGAAGCCTTCAGAATGCTGTTCTCATAACCTTGCAAATAATACAAGATTCCTGTAACCCTCAAGTTCTGTAGCAAACCAAGGAGAGTAGGAAGAGGCGTCTCTTGGCGCAAGTACGCTCAGCCGCCACCTTTCCTAAGGACCACTCACCTAGGGCCCAGCAGAACTCCAGTCCGCAAGGGTCCGGCCCTCACAGTCTTTGAGCTAATCTTGACCAAGTCAAACCAGACAGCCATAAACTGAGAACAACCAGCCAGTGACGTCTGTACTAGTCTTGCACGTCTCACCCTGCTTTCTGGTGTAATTCTGGCCACCTAAGCCGGTTAAGTCTGCATTGCTTGGTTCAGTCTAAATATCTGGCCTATGCTCTTGTTTCTTGATTTACATTCAGGTCCTTTTAGGACTGGCTGAGGCCTCGACACCCTGCCCAGCTCTGGAAGCTCCCTATTTCAGGGGCTAAGCATGCTACGTCCCTGGATTATACCCTACTCTAAAACAGCCAAGCCACCCGGCACTCTCTTGACTCTGAGGATCACCACCACTCAGAAGGCGTCTAACCTTCTTTTCGCCTCCACGATTATTCGCACACACAACACCCTTTCGTCAGTGACATCTCTCACCTTAAAAGGTGATTATCAACGAAGATGAGCTTAAGAGACTCGCTAGAGTAAAGGGGACATGTAAAGTGAGGGAAATCACCGGTCTAGAACCTTTTGCTGCTACGCATCACTCATCAAATGGAACTCCTGGGCTTCCCTGGTGGCGCAGTGGTTGAGAATCTGCCTGCTAATGCAGGGGACACGGGTTCGAGCCCTGGTCTGGGAAGATCCCACATGCTGCGGAGCAACTGGGCCCGTGAGCCACAACTGCTGAGCCTGCGCGTCTGGAGCCTGTGCCCCGCAACAAGAGAGGCCACGATAGTGAGAGGCCCGTGCACCGTGATGAAGAGTGGCCCCCGCTCGCCGCAACTAGAGAAAGCCCTCGCATGAAACGAAGACCCAACACAGCTAAAAATAAATAAATAAATAAAGTAGCTATTAATTAAAAAAAACGAACTCCTGAGGGCCACATACCGTACTGCACTAATTATAGAAATATTTAAGAAGAGAATAGAGTACTAAGTTCTTCTCTTCTGGGGAGAGGGTAAGAGGGAAATCCTCCAAAGGAAAGATAAGCAGAATAGCTTGATAGACAAATTATATTTTAAAAAGCTATACGTTTCCCTGTTGATACCAAATATAGACCAATATAGGCAATATCAAATACAAACCAAATATGAACACTCAAAACTTTTTGGATTACTTACTCTTATACCAGTAGCTTTTATTACTGCATCTAATTCTCATAAAAATCTGAAAGCGCTATTATTACTCCATTTTACAGGTGAAGAAACTAAGGAGCAAAAAGTTTACATAACTTATCCAAGGTCACACAGTTAGAAAATAATGAAAAGAGGACAAATACCTCAAAAGTGTCAAACTTCATGGCCTATATTTAAACTTGTATAATTCTAAAGTCCACACCTTGTTTTAGGAAATAGATTCAGTAGTCATCAAGCCATGAGATAAACATGTCCCTACTACAAGAAAACCTGAAATCAGAATGCAATATTGATGAAAAAATTTCACTTGATAAATTAACTATATTCAATCTTCCATGCAATTAACATTATTCCCTAATCATGAAATCTTCAAATTCCTCACACCCACAAATACAAAATCTGAAGTTTAAAGGCATTGCTATCTTCTGATTTCTTAAAAATTTGGGTTTAAACAGTTGTGTCTAATAAAAGAGAAATATATTATTATTACTCATCTTAGAACTGACACTTAGATTAAGAAGCACTCTCAGAACATTGTTAATTTTGGATAACTGTATTAATATGATAGAAAATCCATAGAAAAAATAATTTTTAAACATAATGTAGAAAGAACGTTAGTAACTTCTGAGAGTATTTCGATGATTGACTTACTACATGAATGAAGTAAAGAAACTGAGAAACAACTTTTCTTGCTCCTTATGGGACACTTGGTAAAAGATACTTTTGACATTACGTGGAAAATCGGATTTATTAAGAGCAGTTCATATAAACTTTTCAGTTGTATATGCCACAAAACAAACCTGCCAGTAACATAATAGAGAACGCCTTTGAATATATCATGTTATTATATATCTTAAAAATCCCAGAATAGCCCAAAGTACCAAAACTAGTTACTCCTTTTAACATAAAGAGAAATTCAGAAAGAACCACAATCATTATCTATTACCTAGTTCAGGGATCTGCCCAACATTCTGAAAATATTTCATCTTACTAGTTATCTCAACAGAGAACAAAACTCAGAACCAGAACAGAAAGTACAATCCTCTCTCTGAAAAATATTCCAAGAAACTAACAATGTTTTCCTAACAACTTCTGCTTTCTTGCTTTCTTCAGTATACCGTTAACTTTGGTAACAGATCCAGGTAACCTGGATTCTAATTCAGACTGTCTAAGCCTCAGTTTTCTCAAATGGAAATAATATTTATAATTCCTAAGTCAAAAGGACCTGACACTTTTATATTTCCATTAAGAAAAAAGAGGTTGTTATTAAATTTAGCACATCATTGATAACCAAGTATGAACCTGTTAAAAGTGGCAATCTTTGAAAATAAAATGGTAAAACTCACTGTGAAGTCGTTTCACTCTATTTCCCTGAAAAATCTAGACCTGCCAAACAACTTGTGCTCTCTGATTTTTCTGAAAATCCCCTGGGCCCATTAGGAACACTTTTTTCTGTATTACCACTCTGCTTCTTACTCACATTCATTTCTAAACCTTCTTCCTGACAACTCAAGGAAAAAAAAAAAACACGATACACTACTCACTTCAGATCTACATACTCCCATCTCCACCCATTTATTTAAATACACAATGAACATATCACAAAACTCACTTTTAAGCAGTTCTTTCTTACTTACTTTTTAAGCAGTTTTTTGATACTTTGAATCAAAGCAAAGGAAATCCTTGCCCTTTCTATCCCCTAAAGAACCTCCACTCTCAAGGGTCTACATCACAGCAAAGATGAAATGTAAGACAACAGAAATTTATGGAAGTAACCAAAATCCTGTTAACTTTACTTTTTCAGTTCATGTAAATGTAACTTTACATTTTCAGCACACGTACTGAATGCCGCAGTGGCTGTTTCACTGCATGTGAACATTAAACTAGTCCACAGTTCATGGTACATGCTACTAAACTTTTCACATAAGTCTGAAATCTAAAGAAAAACATCGAAATTGCAGTGATCTGGGATTTAAGCATTCAATTATACTCTTACGACATAGTCTAAAAGAGATAAAAATTAAGAGTTTATATTGCAGTTTTTGCCTGTGGTGGCCCTAAGCATGTTTAAATGATTAGGGCTTACTTTGCTTTTGGGAGATCAGTGCGTAGCCAGCCACCTGTTTACCCACGTATTACAGGAAGACACACCCGAGGTATAGAGGTTAAGCGACTTCTACAGACTAATGCCATGACTCATCATAAGAGTGTAGATCTTCTGATTTCTAGCCCTGTGCCCGCTGTCCGCCATGAATCTTTATTTTAATTTCTAAGAGCACAGAATCAACTCACTATAAATACCAACAGGAATTTGTAAGAATTTATTTTAATGAACAGCTACCCAGAAATAGAAAGACTTGCCTTTGAAAGCTGGGAAGACTTCCTTCTGAAGCAGCACTTATCTCTATTTGCATTGGAAAAATCATTTCTAAAATCTTAAAAGCTGAGGAGTTTATCACCGCCTACCATACACAAGAACTGCTGGTTCTTCCAAAAGAGATGTGGTTTCACCACCTCAGACCCTAAACAGTGTCTCCTTCTACTTTTACCTCTCATACACCTTCAAATAAGGAACGACACATTTTTGTCTTGGTGCTTCCCTTCTGTACAACAGAAACAGAAACATTTAATTCCTACCTGACATAGACAACGTAAGGAAGAATTTACTGTTTGTGGACTGCTTTGAGATGCCAGAATGAAATACATAATGCAGTTGCTGTTCGGCCCTAGAATAAACGCAAACTTCACTGAGAGTGACTGCTTCCGCAGATGCCTTCAAAATAAGATCCTACAACATCGTTGACACAGAGAAGTTTTTTGTTAAGCCAAATCTTGATCACCATGGAGGAAAAAACCTCCACGACTGTTTAGAAAGTTCTTTCACCCAATTCAAAAAGTTAGTACTTCTGTCCCCACATGTTTCTCCTTTAGTAAGGACACTAATTCTGTAAGTTAGCAAAAACTATGCATTTATTACAGAGACCATCACAAAAACGATGCAATCAGTTGCAATAGCAAATGTATAAAATATCAAATTAATAACTAATTTTATTTTTTTTTAATTTGTTAAATTTCATTTAAGACTAGTTCTTGGACAACTGTATTTCCCGGAGGACAATAAAATCTCCAAATGTTAACCTTATGTTTGGAAGTCAGCCTTTATATTTTCATCAGCTCTGTCCTCAAGTGGCTTTTCTTGACATGTCAGGCAAACACAATTCTTAAAAATTAAAGGTTCTATCAGTAAGTGTAACAGGTTATTGCTACTGTCACTCTTTTGATGATACTTCCAGTCAGCGAAGAAAGAAAAGGAAGAGATTTTATTAAATTGTCAACTGAACTAAGTATACTGAGTGGATACCTGCTTTAGGTAGAAAGTAAAAGAGACTAGAACTCTTCAGAGATTTCATAAGAAGTAAAACGGATTGGCATTAAGAGCCTCGACCTATGCAAACAGAAAAAAGAAAAAGTTTTAGAGAAAAAAAAGATCGAGATTAGAGAGTAGAGAGGGGATCAGGATGGAGAAAGACTGGAGGACAGGGGCCGTCAGGCGGAGGCGATGCAGTAGGGACCGAGAGGGAAGGATTCAGGCAGCGAGAGGGGCGTAGAACGAACTCCAGCACGGAGCGATGCCAAAGCCAAACACGCCGTCGGAAACTCACACAAGAGAGAGAAGGTGAAGCACCGAAGGGGGTTAATGGGAAAAGCAGAGAGCCAAGGAGCAATGACAGAGGCGGCGGAGTAGGAAGCCTGGCCGGTGAGGGAAGAGCCGGCCCAGGGATGCACGGGGGGAGGGGGAGAGAGAAGTCCAGGCGCGCAAGGGGTACCCCGCCTCCCACGGGGGACCACCGGGGATGAAGAGCGGATCCGCGAGGGGGGCACGGGCGGGAGCGAGGCGCGAGGATGGGCAGAGGGCGAAGGGCAGTTGGGGGCGCCGGGGGGCGGGCAGGAGGAGTGAGGGGCGGGGGCACGGGGTGGGGGGGGCAGGAGTGAGGGCACGGGCGACAGCGGCTCCGCACCCCGAGCGCGTCCGCACCGCCGTCCCCGCCGACCTTCAGCCGCCCGGCGCCGGCTCCCACCCGAGCGGCCGGTGAGGGCCGGAGCGGCGAGGGCGGACCGGGCGCAGAGGAGGCCGCTTCCCGCCGGGCCCGCGGGAAGGACAAGGAGGGGGTCGCGGGGGTCGCGAGCTGGGACGGGAGGACGTCGGCGGCTCACCTCTCGCCCGGCTCGGCCTCCGCCGCCGCCCGTCGGACGAAGGAGCCCGTGGTGTCGCTGCAAGAAGGCGGCCCCGCCCGGGTCAGCACCATCCCGCCGCGGGCCCCTCACATCGCCATCGTAGCCCCGCAACCTCCGCCGCGGAGGAGCCGGCTCGTCAACGCCGCCAGACGAGCGGCCCAGCGCGGCCAGCGAGCATGCGCAGTCGCCCGGTCCCGAGGGAGCCCGGCCGGCTGCGCTACCTGGGAGCCACAGGTCCCGCCGCGCGGCCCCGCCCCCGTCCGGCCTCCCCTCTCCAAGCGAGGCTCCGCCCCGCCGGCCTGCGCCCCGCCCCCCGCGCACTCCGAGCGCCCCGGCAGCCGCTCCAGCTCCAGAGCTGACTGAGATTTCGAGAGCTCTGTCCGCCCTATTGGGCTCCCGCTCCCAAGCTCCCGCGAGAACGGGAGGTTTGCGTCAATAAAAAGCGCGAGCGCTTTGGAAGTGCCCGGCTGCGGGTATGAGGAGGGTGAGCGCCTTGCGGTTGGCACCCAGCGGCGGGCGAGGAGAGGGAATGCGGGGACTTGAGTTGTATTTCTCACAGCGTCCTTCGTTCTTCTGTCTTCCTCACCTCCTTCCTGCGGTCCGGGATGAAGAGCCCGGTCCCCGCGCTGCTCACTCTGCGCAGCAGGAAGGGAAGAGACAGCTGCCGTTGGAGAGTCGGTTGCTGCATTTGAGGGGGGGAGGTGTCCGTGTTGCTATGGTTACTGAGCGGTTACTGATGCCCAAAAGGGCTGGAGGGCGAAGTGAATGTACCTCTTAGGTTCCATGAACGGAGCCCGTGAAGGATAATCCTTCAGTGATCTACTTCACTCACCCCAGTTTCTGAACCTAACCCAGAAGAACCTTTTGTGGTGCGGAAAGCTCAGTGTGTTACAAAAGCAAAGGTGAAAAGAAGGAAGTTGGGGCTGCGGCGGGTGTTTTACAACTGAGGGGGGTGGATAGTGGTGAGGGTGTATAACAATATGAGTGTGCTTAATAGCGCTGAACGGCACTTTTAAAAGTGCTTAAAATGGGAGCGGGGGAGAGATAAATTAGGAGTTTGGGATTAGCATATACCCACTACTATATATATAAAACAGATAAACAATAAGGACCTAGTGTATAGCACAGGGAATTATACTCAATATTTTATAATAACCTGTAAAGGAAAAGAATCTGAAAAAGATATATATATAAATCTGAATCACTTTGCTGCGCACCTGAAACTAACACAACATTATAAGTCAACCATACTTCAACAAAAAAAATAAAAGTGATTAAAATGGTGAATTTTATGTATACCTTACCACAATAAAAATGAATTGGAAAGAAAATGCTTTGTGCACTGATTTGGGAATAAAACCGATGCCTTGTAGCTTAGACCAGCGGTGCCCAACCTTTTTGGCACCAGGGACCAGTTTCCTGGAAGACAATTTTTCCACGGACGGGGTGGGGGGGGGGATGGTTTCGGGATGATTCAAGTGCATTAAATTTATTGTTCACTTTATTTCTATTATTACATCGTAATATATAATGCAATAATTATACAGCTCACCCTAATGCAGAATCAGTGGGAGCCCTGAGCTTGTTTTCCTGCAACTAGATGGTCCCATCTGGGGGTGATGGGGACAGTGACCCCCGACGTGTGTTGCTTCTGTCCAGTCTACTCCGTGAGATGCAGCTTGTCACTTGCCACTCGCAGATCGGGTTTTGATGTGAGTCTGCAAGCAGTTGATTGATTATGGTCTCTGTGCAGTCAGACCTCTCTGCTGATGATAATCTGTATCTGCAGCCACTCCCCAGCGCCAGCATCACCGCCTCAGCTCCACCTCAGATCATCAGGCATTAGATTCTCATAAGGAGCGTGCAACCTAGGTCCCTCGAATGCGCAGTTCACAGTAGGGTTTGCGCTCCTATGAGAATCTAATGCCACCGCTGATCTGACAGGAGGCGGAGCTCAGGCGGTAATGCGAGCCGTGGGGAGCGGCTGTAAATACAGATGCAGCTTCACTTGCCGGCCCGCTGCTCACCTCCTGCTGTGCGGCCTGGTTACTAACAGGCCACTGACCAGTGCCAGTCTGTGGCCCAAGAGTTGGGGACCCCTGGCCTAGACCATTTGGGGGACAGATTTTGAATATAATTTAACCTCTGGTATTTCTTTGTGTTACTATATCTTGTTAACATGACTGTAAGTGCCTCGTTACCCTACAATAACCAGTATATTAACATTTGCATGAATGGCTTGCTTTCCTGGTTCCTAATCTCTGTCTTTTTAAAAAATGGCCATATAGCATTTTACTATCCTTACACGTAAAGGTTTTTTTGTTTTGCGATTTGAATTGTAGCCTTACAACTGAAGGCCTTTTCCTATTTTTTTCCTTTTTTTTTTTAGCTCTGGCTCTCTTAGGAAAATGTCCTAAATATCCAATAGTTTGCAGTTCCATATCTATGTCTTCCCTAAAATTCACCCTGTGCCAAGATTCCTTCCCTATTAATGTATTCTTTTTGTTCAAATCACATTTTTAAAACATCTATGTGCCAGAGAGTATACTAATCTTGGAGGATACCAACATGAATAAAACAGAACTTGGGTGGAGTGTTTACATAACTGCCTTATGATGTGATGTGTGTAGTGCAGAGATGTGTGCACAGGGAACTACTGGAGCTCAGAAGAGGATTAATCCAATTTAGGTTGGGAGAGGTCATGAGTCAAGAAAGACTTCCAGGAGGAAATGATTCCAGAGAGTTAATGCAGTGGAATATATGTGTGTTTGGGGGTGGGGAGAGGGGAGGAGGAATAGAGGGGGAAAAGATCGCTTGAACAAAACCACGCAACGAGAAACTGATCTTTGCACAGAACTAAGACTAAGCAATTTGATGCCACAATTTGAGGGTGTCACGCTAGAGAACCAGGCAAAGATCAGATCATGGTGAGCCTTTGAAGGATTTCAAGGAAAGATCAATTTAGTATTTTTTCATTACCTAATCAATGTATGCCAAGCACTGTGCTAGTTACTAGGGTACAGGAGGTTTAAGAGTCACTCCTAACTCTCAGGGAGTTTACAATCTAGTAAGGGGAGACAGGCACCTCAAAAGTCGAAAAGTTGTACCAAGGAGTTAAAATTGGGGTAGGCAGAAGGTTGGTTGGGAGTCCAGAAAAGGAGCTCCCTTCTAACTAACCTAGAGGTTTAGACAAGACTTCCTGGAAATGATTTGTCAATAGAAGAATACAGAATACTCTCTTAAAATTAGAAAAACTATGATATCTCCTGACATACAGACTATTAGAGTGCAGAATGCGTTGGTCTAGGCGTCAGTTTACCTGGTTCAAGTCTAGATCTGCGGTACACTGTGTAGTCTGAAGAGTCTGTGTGATCTGTGTAATCCTACATTCTCTAGGTCTCAGTTTCTCTCATAACAAGAGAATCAGATTATATGGTATCTAAAGTCTTTTAGAAAATTTGTGACTCTAAATTTACTTCCCATTTATCTCCCAAGGTTTTGAGTCAGCCTCTATGCTGCTAATTAACATTTTTGTGTCACACTTAACACACTTAACGTTTAAACTAAGTTTTATGTTATATGTGTCATTTTCTATCCAAGCCATGCATGCTCAAAGGATGCAAAGTTGGAATCCTTTCTATCCTGTGGTTTACTATCTATGGTTTACATGATTTCACTTTGGCATAGAATGTATTTGAATCTTTACTAAACCCTTCTAACTGTAGTGTTCTCTTAACTGGAGTATTCCTTCTGGGGCAGTCACTCTTGTCTCCATGTAAAATATAGATTTAATCATTTGCAGACATTTGGGAAAGTGCCCACAGTACTCAAGGTAAGTTTTTTAAAGGTTATATAATCTTAACTAATATGAGATGGGGGCAAAAAAAAAGTTTCATTACAGGAGTTCCTTCATGGTTTGGTAACAACTACAAACCAGAAGGACAAATGTATTACTTCACAACTTAATGTCATAACATTATTTCATGACTTAATAGCCATGGTCTTTCTGGAGGAATCACAATATAAAACTCAATTACCAAGTTTTTCTTCCCTGTAATGTAATAGCAAACCCTCAAAAAAAAAATGTTTTCTTCCTTTCTTTCTTTCTTTCTTCCTTCCTTCCTTTCTTTCTTTCTCTCTTCCTTCCTTCCTTCCTTCCTTCCTTCCTTTCTTTCTTTCCTTCTTTCTTTCCTTCCTTCCTTCTTTCTTTCTTTCTTTCTTTCTTTCTTTCTCTCTCTCTCTCTTTCTTTCTCTCTCTCTCTTTCTTTCTTTCTTTTTTTTATTTTTATTTTTGGCTGTGTTGGGTCTTCGTTTCTGTGCGAGGGCTTTCTCCAGTTGCGGCGAGTGGGGGCCACTCTTCATCGCGGTGCGCAGGCCTCTCACTATCGCGGCCTCTCTTGTTGCGGAGCACAGGCTCCAGACGCGCAGGCTCAGCAGTTGTGGCTCACGGGCCCAGTTGCTCCGCGGCATGTGGGATCTTCCCAGACCAGGGCTCGAACCCGTGTCCCCTGCATTGGCAGGCAGACTCTCAACCACTGCGCCACCAGGGAAGCCCTCTCTTTCTTTTTTAAACTGATAATGTTGGATGCTTCTGAGAGGGAAACTTGGAGAGCTGGGCTTTTGGTGAGGGGAGGGAAAGAAGACTTTATATAGTATATTCTTCTAAGTTCAAAGCTAGCAAATGTATTAAAGAAAAAAATGTTTGAATCTATGTTAAATGATACAGTTTTTTAAATGTACACAGACTTTAATGATGATATTACAGAAAAGAAAACCTTGATAGCTACATAATCGACTAAAATACAAACAAGTGTTTGCTATACAGTGTGAAAGGGGTAAACAGTGACTCCTTGGTTGGTTGCAGCTCCGATTATCTGGATTTCCTAAAGACAGAGTGTCTGCTTGGATCACTCAGAGAGAATCTGTCAGACAGAAGGTGTTTCCCCCACCACCATCCCACTGAATCATTCCTGTGAAGTATAATTATCTAGCATCATGTGACAGTAATGAAATGATTTCTGAATTATTCTCTTCCTCATATGCTAGAAGCGTAACATGATTTTTAAAAAGATAATATTTATACTAGTTGCCATTTGATCTGTGATAGCAAACATATTAGGGCAACTATCTCACTCTTCTAATGACTCACACATTTTTATCTCAAGTCCTGATCCTTAACTCCAGTCACAAAACTTCTTTCTGCTTCATATCAGGCCCTGTCACTGAGGTATCCTGTCGACTCCTGTTACTCAACACATCCCAGACTCATCCTGCTCTCCTTTCCCCATCACACACAGCTCCATCTCCCTACCGACCTTCTAGTGTCTGTTAATGACCCTCCTCCCCTCCCATTTACCTAAGCCCGGAACCTCACAGCTGTATTTGCAACTTTATGGATTGAACACATAATCAAAAAATCAAAACAGTTTTCTAGTATCTGTGACCTTATACCTTTGCATAACTTTCTTTTCTAGCTTCCTGATCTGTAAGTTGGGTATCATAATAAGAAGCTGCTTCACGAGAATGTTGTGAAATTATTACAAAGATCTTTTACAAAAATAAAAAAGGTATACATTTCTGATTATTCCTGGCACTGGCAGGAATAATGAGAAGTCATGGAAGATTAAGAGATGAATCGAACTTATAATGTGTCCATAATTAGTGTTTAATTTCCTCTTGATAAGCAACAGATACAATTCTAAACTCCTATGTCAATTTGCAGACCATAGAGAATGCAAAATTAACTTCATATGTTTAAAATGTCTTCAGTGGAAAACTCTTCTTTCCACTTCTTAGTTTCTGCATTGGGAACATTGATGGGAATGCAATAGAAAGAAAAAAAAACCTACAATAAAATCATTTTTCTGTATTATAGTTGTCATTATGTTTTATTTTTTTCTTGGGTAACTACCAAATTTATTTATCCTTAGGTTTATTTGAAATGTGTAACAGTTGCCAAATTTGTCTCGGGTATTGAAAATAAAAGCTTCTTTGTATTAGGAAATATGAATTTCATTCATTATTTCCATTGTTTTTAAAAGTTACCACTATTTTCGAATTATTCGGAAAAAAAAGTAGTTTAAAGTGATCTGGGAGATGGGAAAATAGTTAGCTTTTGGGTGATTCTATTTGTAGAAGCTCCTTTAAGAGAACATATGCCTTTGTACTTACTTTTACAAGTTAAGGAAAAATGTTCTTGGCAGTTGCTTTTCTTTTTTCTTGCTTTATCACCATGCAGAATGTAGGAATTAAAAGCTGACAAAGGATTTTATTGTTACTCCTGTAAAAAATATCTTCTACTAATTTTTCGCTGGTTTAAAATGATTGTATAAATAGTATATTGTCAAGATTGAAATTTGTAGATGAAAATTTTACAAGTGCTAAAGCAAAACTTTATTAGGTTTTAAAAATAGTTTATTGAGATACAGTTGACAAAAACTGCACTTATTTACCATGTACAATTTGGTACATTGATGCCTGTAAAATCATCACCATAATCAAGATAACGAACATATTCACGAGCATGAAAAGTTTCCTTGAGCCTCTTTGTAACCCTATATCCTGTCCCGTTCCCTACCCACACCTATCCCTAGGCAAGCACCAAACTACTTTATTTCACTATAGGATAGATTTCATTTTCTAGAATTTTATATGAATGGAATCAATCATACAATGCCCACTCTTTTGTCTGACTTCTTTCACTCAGCACAATTATTTTGAGATTCATCCATGTTGTTGCACATACCAATAATTCACTTCTTTTTACCATTCAGTAGTGGTCCGCTGGATTAGTCAGCTCTGGCTGCCATAACAAAACACCATAGACTGGGTGGCTTAGACAACAGAAGTTGAATTCCTACAGTTCTGGAGGCTGGGAAGTCCAAGATCAAGGTGCTGGCCTGTTTAGTTCTTGGTGAGAGCTTTGTTCTTGGCTTGCAGAAGGCTGCCTTCTTGTTGTGTCCTTACATGGTGGAGAGAGAAAGAGGGATCTCTTCCTCTTCATACAAGACCACCAATCCTATTGGATTAGGGTCCCACCCTTTTGACCTCATTTAACCTTAAATACCTCCTAAAAGTCCTGTCTCCAAATACAGTCTTGCTGGGGGTTAAGGGCATCAATATACGAACTGGTGGTGGTGGTGGCATGATCCAGTTTTGGACTATTACAAACAAAGCTGCAATGAATGTTTTTACATGTACTTGTATGGACATATATCAATACTTTCATTTCTCTTGGATAATACCCAGGAATGGAATGAATGGGTCATATGGTAGGTGTATGTTTAATTTTTAAAGAAACTGTCAAACTGTTTTCCCACTGATTGTACTAATTTACATTTCCACAAGCAGTGTTTGAAAGTTTCAGTTACTTTACATCCTCCTCAACATGGTATGGTCAATCTTTTTAATGCTAGTATCCTAATAAGTATATAATGATATCTTACTGGTTTTAATGTACACTTCTCTAATAACTAATGTCTGGAGGGAGCATTTTTGTCATCAGTTTTTTTGTCATCATGTAACTTTGGTGAAGTGTTTGTTTAAATCTTTCACACATTATGTTATAGGTTGTTTTCTTGTTATTGATTTCTGAGAGCTCTTTATATACTCTGTATATACTGTACATTCTTTTTTTTTTTTTTTTTGCTAAGCAAGCAAATAGTATGTTTAATGTATTTATGCCAAATCTGAACTCTTGGTTTTATGTATTCATTTTCTTATTACTTTCTAACATATTAATTTCTATCATTATTTTTTAATTAATTAATTTTTAAAACATCTTTATTAGAGTATAATTGCTTTACAATGGTGTGTCAGTTTTACTGGACATTCTTTAACAGACAAGTGATTTGCAAATATTTTCTCTGAGTCTGTGACTTGTCTTTGCATTCTCAACAATATCTTTTGAAGAGCAAAAGCTTTAAGTTTTGACAGCCTATTTTATCAATTTTTTTCTTTTGTGAATTGTGTATTTGGTGTCATAACTAATAAGTTTTTCTCTGATTCGAGGTCACAAAGATTTTCTCCTATGTTTTGTTATAAAAGTTTTAACATTTAAATCTAAAATCCACTTTGAGTTGTTATATATAGTATGAGATATGGATTGACGTTCTCTTTTTATTTTTTGCATGTAATAATCCATTTGTTCCAGCACCATTTGTTGAAAAGACTATTCTTTTTTTTTGTTCCAATGTTGCATTTTATTTTATTTTATTTTATTTTTTTAAACATCTTTATTGGAGTATAATTGCTTTAAAATGGTGTGTTAGTTTCTGTATAACAAAGTGAATCAGCTATATGTATACATATATTCCCACATGTCCTCCCTCTTGTGTCTCCCTCCCACACTCCTTATCCCACCCCTCTAGGTCATCACAAAGCACCAAGCTGATCTCCCTGTGCTATGCGGATGCTTCCCACTAGCTATCGATTTTACATTTGGTAGTGTATGTATGACCATGCCACTCTCTCACTTCGTCCCAGCTTACCCTACCCCCACCCTGTGTCCTCAAGTCCATTCTCTACATCTGCCTCTTTATTCCTGTCCTACCCCTAGGTTCTTCTGAACCATTTTTTTTAGATTCCATATATATGTGTTGGCATACAGTATTTGTTTTTCTCTTTCTGACTTACTTCACTCTGTATGACAGTCTCTAGGTCCATCCACCTCACTACAAATAACTCAATTTCGTTTCTTTTTATGTGAGTAATATTCCATTGTATATATGTGCCACATTTTCTTTATCCATTCCTCTGTTGATGGACACTTAGGTTGCTTCCATGTCCTGGCTATTGTAAATAGAGCTGCAATGAACACTGTGGTACTTGACTTGAAAAGACTATTCTTTATCCATGGAATTGCCTTCACACCTTTGTTGAAAAATCGTGTTGATATATGTATGTCTATTTCTGAACTCTGTTCTTATTCTAGTTTCTTAATTGAAAATGTATAATTTGAGAACTTTTTTTCTTTTCTGTATAGGTGTTTAGTAGTATGATTTTTCCCCCTAAATACCACCTTAGCTTTATCCCACAAATTTTGAGCATGTTTGTTTTCATTTTCATTCTGTTAAAAATACTTTCTAATCTCCCATTTCATTCCATCTTTAACCTATGGGATATTTAAAAGTATAGTATTTAGTTTCAAAATATTTGAGGGTATTTTAGAGATATTTCACTTATTTATAATTTTATGCCATTGTGGCCAGAAAACATACTTCGTATGACTTGAATCCTTTTAAATTTATTGATACTTTAAAATGGTCCAGAATATAAACTATTTTAATAAATATTCTGTGGACACCTGAAAAGAATGTGTGTTCTGCTATTATTGGGTGGACCATATTAGATATGCTATTTATGTTAAGTTAGCTGATAGTATTGTTCCAATCTATATCTTACTGGTTTTCTATCCACTTGTTCTATCAATTATTGAGAACTGGGTGTTGAAATTTCTGATTATAATTGTGGGTTTGCTATTTATGCTTGTGGTTTTATCAGCTTTTGCTTAATTCATTTTGAAGCTCTTATTAAGTGCATATGTATTTAGGATCATTAGGTTCTCACAATGAATTTATCCCTTTATCATTAATAAATGGTCCTCAGTTTCCTTGGTGATATTTTTTGCTCTGAAGTCTATTTTGCCTTGTATGAATATAACCACTCCAACTTTTTTTTTTTGGCTGCCTTGGGTCTTCGTTGCTGCACGCGGGCTTTCTATAGTTGTGGTGAGCGGGGGCTACTCTTCATTGTGGTGCAAGGGCTTCTCATTGTGCTGGCTTCTCTTGTTGTGGAGCAGGGGCTCTAGGCACGTGGGCTTCAGTAGTTGTGGCTCGCGGGCTGCAGTAGTTGTGGCTCATGGGCTCTAGAGGGCAGGCTCAGTAGTTGTGGCACGCGGGCTTAGTTGTCATGCGGCATGTGGGATCTTCCCAGACCAGGGCTCGAACCCGTGTCCCCTGCATTGGCAGGCGGATTCTTAACCACTGCGCTACCAGAGAAGTCCCAACCAGTCCAACTTTTAATTCGTGTCACCATGGTATATCATTTTTTATCCTTTTACTTTTTAACATATTTGTGTCTTTATATTTAAAGTGGGTTTCTTGAAGGTATCATTTAGATATGTCTTTGTTTTTTATCCAAACCGACAATCTGCCTTTCAATTAGCGTGTTCAGATCATTTGCATTTTGTGTCAGTACTGATACTGTTAGGTTTAAATCTACCATCTTGTTATTTGTTTTCAATTGTGCCATTTGTTCTTTGTCTCAGTCTTCTTTTTTCTGTCTTATTTTGCATTAATTTTTAAAAATAATTCTATTGTACCTCTTTTGTTGGATTACTAGCTGTCACTCTTTGTTCTGGTATTTAGAAGTTACTTTAAGGTTTATCATATACATTTTAAACTTATAACCATCTACTTTCGAGTGATATTACACTATTTATATGTACTATAAAAACTTTACAACAGTATAATTTCATTCTCCCCTCCCAGCCTTTGTGCTATTGTCACACATTTTACTTCTACATGTTACAAACCTCACAATGTATTGTTATTATTTTTGCTGTATACAGTCAATTATTTTTTAAATAAATTTAAATAGAGAAGCTCTTTTGTATTTACTCACAGAGTCATCATGCCTAGTGCTCTTTTTGTCTTTGTATTGATTCAGATTTTCATCTGGTATCATTTTGCTCTTGACTGAGATTCTTCCTTTAACATTCTTTATAGTGCAGGTGTGTTGGTGATGAATACTTTCTGCTTCTGTATGTCTGAAAATGTCTTTACCTCACCTTTTTGATTTGTTTTGTTTTTAGGTTCACCTTTGTTTTTTAAAGATATTTTCACAGGGTACAGAAATCTAGACTGACATTTTTTTCTGTCAGTGTTTTAAAGACACTGCTCCACTATCTTCTCACTTGCTTCTTTCCAACAAGAAATCTGTGGTTATACTCATCTTTGTTCCTAGCTGTATAATGTGCCCTTTTTTCTCTGTTTTTCATGCTTGAGGTTTATTGTGTTCGTGGATCTATGGGTTTATATTTTTCATCATATTTTGGAATACTTTTGGCCTTTATTTATTCAAGCATACCTCTCTATCCTTCTTTCCTTTGGGAGCTACAGTTGCATATATATTAATTAACATAGAGCAGTCCTACAACTTATTTATGCTTTATGTAGTCAATTATTTTTAAAATAATTTTTTCTTTAGTTTTTTTTTTCCTCTCTTGAGTTTCATTTTGGACAGTTTTTATTGCTGTGTCTTAAAGTTCACTCATATTTCCTTCTGCATGTTTACTCTGTTGTTAATCCTATCCAGTGTAATTTTCATCTCACATTGTGGTTTCCCCCTCTAGAACAGGGGTATCAAACTAAGACCCTGGCATAATCAGCCCATGGCCTTTTATATATAGTCTATGAGTTAGGAATGGTTTTCACATTTAAAAAAAAATTTTTTTTTAATATATGAGAAAAACTTTAAGAGCCCTACAAAACCAAAAATATTTACTATCTGGCCTCTACCCTGTGACTTCTACCTACCATAGCCTCCTCAACTCCTGCTCTATCTCCTCAACTCAGGAGCTCACCAGGCTTTGCCTGCATTCCCCTCCCTGATCCACACTCTGGGTACTCTCTCCATGCAGTAAGTTAGAGCAGTTTTAGGGCTCATTTTCTTTGCTTCCTGTCTCTCGGGGATTATTGTCTGATATCCTTTTTCTTGAAAACCATTATTTCTTTTCTATTAAAAAAATTCTTTTAGTTGCTTTATACAGGAAATGGTGGGTGGCCAGAGGAGTAGTAAATCCAGTCCTTAGTACTCCATTTTGGCCTGAGCAGATGTTCATTAGATTTTTCTTAAACACCTTTCACAAGTTAGAACTTACCTACCTTTCCAACGTAGCGTTTATCTTAGCTAAACTGGTCATATTTCAGTCTTGGCACTTGGGTTCACTTTCTTACCCCTGCCTGAGATTCCTTTCACCTTTTCTAGATGCTGTACTATACAACTGCTATGGTAGAATGTCTGTGTCCTCTCCAAAATTTATATGTTGCAATCCAACCCCAAAGGTGATGGTATTAGGAGGTGGGGACTTTGGGAGGTGCTTAGGTCATGTGGGCTCTGCCCTCATGAATCGGATTAGTGCCCTTATAAAAGTAGCCCAAGAAAGCTCCCTTGTCCTTTCTGCTATGAGAGGGCACAGTGAAAAGATGCCATCAATGAACCAGGAAGTGGGCCCTCACCAGATGTCAAATCTGATGGTGACTTAATCTGGGACTTCCACCTTCTAGAACTACGATAAATAATTTTATGTTGTTTATAAGTCACCCAGTTTATGGTATTTTGTTATAACAGCACAAACAGACTAAGACAAGGACCTAGGGTTTTCTAGTCTCTTAGTAAAATAAGGGGAACCAGTTTCCCAGGTAATTTTTACTTTAGATTTTCCTTACCATACCATCAACATAGGAAAGTAGAAGGGATTAAAGATTGAAGACACTCTTTCTGAAACTCTTTTTTCCCAAAGATACTTCCATAAAGTAGAAAAGGTTTGAACCAAGGTTTGAGCCAGCCTATGTCTTAATGCAGAAAATATTTACTATTTAGCTTTGTCCAGGGAGGACTGTTCCTATACCTCTTGATATGGTAAGATGGGAAGACTATTATTGCACTAGTAATCTGGAAAACTGGATTCCAACTCTCATGCTGTCACTAATGGTGTGAATCTGGACAAGCCACGTAACCAGCCTGGCCCTGGGTGATCTCTTCGTATTGTGAGCAGGATACTAATATCACAGTCTCCGTTGGTCTGTGTTTCTCCTGCAGAAGTAGCCTTGTCAGCTCTATTCAGCTTGGTGCTTCCATTCTTTTTGTTATGCCTTTGATGTTTTCTCGGGATATCTCATTAAACAGGAGGGCAATTAATAGTTAGATGTGGGACCTATTTTGATCTGCTCCATGATTTACAGGCCCTCACTTTGGAATCTGAATTTTGGGGGGCTAAAGTGATTGTATTTATGGGGTAATCACAAACACTTCATATGTAGTGTCCTGGCACAGGAAGATATTAATCTTCCATTGAGTTTTACCTGATTTAAAATGTTCCTTTAAGGTAGAGAACATGTCTTGTTCTTCTTTCTTTCTGGCACGGTGACTTGCACAAAGCAGGCTTCAGTGAATGTTGTGTTTTTTTTTTAATTTTTAAAAATTAAAAAAAATTTTTTTTTAGTTTTTTGGCCACTCCCCACATCATGCGGGATCTTAGTTCCCTGATGAGGGATCGAACCCGTGCCCCCTGCATTGGAAGCGTGGAGTCTTAACCACTGGATCACCAGGGAAGTCCCATGTTGTGCTTTATATATATGCTATCACATACTGTATCTCATTCATGAAACAACTCATTAAGAAAGCATACTAGGATAATAATTAATTTAAAATTCTGGGCCTCTGAAAAAATTTGAAATAGAACTCACCTATTTTTAATCCTTAAAGAGTTAATATTTTATTTTTAGATTTGCTAGACACAGCACAATGCTAGGGCAGTAAAGGTAGTCCTGCTTGAAATCAGCTAATGAATCCTTTGTAAACAAATGAATAGTCTGCCTTTCTTACATGTAGGCAGAGAGCATAAAATTTTTAATTGATGATTTTTTTTTCTATTTTATTTATGGCTGTGTTGGGTCTTCGTTTCTGTGCGAGGGCTTTCTCTAGTTGCGGTGAGCGGGGGCCACTCTTCATCGCGGTGCGCGGGCCTCTCACTATCGCGGCCTCTCTTGTCGCGGAGCACAGGCTCCAGACGCACAGGCTCAGTAATTGTGGCTCACGGGCTTAGTTGCTCTGCGGCATGTGGGATCTTCCCAGACCAGGGCTCGAACCCGTGTCCCCTGCATTGGCAGGCAGATTCTCAACCACTGCGCCACCAGGGAAGCCCTTAGTTGATGATTTTTAAGTTTGATGAAGATACTGTTATTTAGCCCATCTTCTCCTTTATCTCCACAAGGCAAATAAAAGAGCTTTGACATTCCTGAGCTGGTATGTTCAAGGTCCCTTGAGTCATTTGTCTAAAACTGTATTTATTTCACTGATAATCACAAGGCCCCAAACTGGCCCTTCTTCTTTTCCTTCATCTACCTCTTTTTCTTTTTCCTTTTTCCAGTTTACTCTGAATGTCTGCAGCTTTCAGTTGATGCCCCTTCAAGCCATGCTCCACATCCCCCAGTGACTTTTCTAAATGCAAATTTCATTGTTACCAAGCTTGCGATTAAAATTCTTTGGTAGCTCTCCAGGGTCAAGCGCAGATTTCTCAGCAAGGCTTCTAAAGTCTGAATCAGGGGTGGAAATAATACTGGCAGAAGGAGCAAAAGCATGCCTGGGGCAAATGGAGTCAGAGGGAGTGTTTATGTAATGCTGCTTTAGGTGGCTTTTCCAGAGATAAGAATTACCACTTGTCACCCAGTAAAGATCCAGTTGTTGTTTAGACATGAGCTTTGCGTTTGTTTGTTCTTTGTTCTCTTCAGCAGGAAGATTCCTTTATAATGGTGAAAGAACCAAAACAATAGGATGAGGATGGAAGACAAAATTAGTTGTATATAAGAAGCAGGACCCCTTTTTTATGTAGTGATGTGTGCGTGTGTGTATTTAGGGGAGGAAGACAGGAAGATAATTTATCATTTTTGTTCATAGGTGTCTGGACTCTTAGGCAACATCCTTACCAGACGGAGAAGACCATCACTTGGAGATCCTTGATCCTGAGTTGGATACAGTGACTGAATGGGATTTTGGGCTGTTTCTCTTGTGAAGCGGTAAATAGTCTGTGTGGGAAGAGGAGTGGAAGACTATGTGATGCCCAGGAGGATAGACTCAGGTGAGGCACCACTTCCATATTAGAAGCAACCATGTGACTAAGTTCTATTAGCAGGATATTAGTGGAAGTGATGGGTACCACTTCCTGACCCAACCCATATCAAAAGTTTCCCATGTGTGATTTTCTCCCTCTCCCTGTCTGCTGGTTGGACGTCAGTTCTCAGGGTAGCCTTAGAGGTTATGTACTAAAGGTGACAGAGGCCCTTAGTGACCACATGGACAATACATCACACGTTACCCTCCTTAGGCCACACTCTCCTCATCTCCTTGAGACTGCCACTGGCTGGACCTCCTAGGAATAAGGAATAAACATATTTTATTAAACTGCAGAGATTTCAGGGTGTATCTGTTGTAGCCAATAGTGCTCCCTTAACTAATACAATAGAAAATATTTTTTATCAAATTTGAGAAATATCCATCTACTCTTAGTTTGCTGTGGGTGTTTAAAAAATCAAGACTTGGTGTTAGATTTATTAGGTACCCTTTTGATATCTATTTAAGTTTTCTCCTTTGACCTATAGATGCCATGTGTTGTATGTCTAGCCACCTATGTTCAACTTTCCTTCCACTACATGAGAGTAAAATCTCCTTGGTGGGGCTTGATTTTTCTTTTAATATATTTTTGAGTTTCATTTGGCAGAATTTTATTTAATGTTTTCTCCATCTGTATTGATAAAGGATATTGTGTTGAATATTTTCTCCTTTTTTCTCTCTCTTACTGTCTCCCTTCTTCCTCTGTGCCCCTCCCTCCTTTCCTTTGCATTTCTCATTTATGGGTATCAGGTTTCTACTAAATTTGTAAAATAAATTTAGAAGACTTTTTTAAAAAGTGTATTATATCACATGGGATTTTAGAAGAATTTATCGCTAAAATAATCTGGCCCTTGAGTCTTTTCATATTTTCCCAGAAAAATTTACTTAACATAGGCTTTTAGCTCACAGCTTTTCTTTTTATTATTTTTGGTAATGCCTGTGAGCCCAGGCACATGGTCACCCAAGGCATCATCAAGGTGAAAATAATGGCCAGAAGTTCTGCCAGACGGGTAGTGATCTGTCTTTTATAAATATATTTCCATGTAAAATATTTCACACTTATATAAAAATATAGAGAGAAGTACAAAGAATGCCTGAGACTTCACAACCCATCTTTGTCAAATCTGAAGCCTTTTTTTTTCCTTTGTGACTTTCAGTGGTTTGGTTTGTGGTTACCATGAGGTTTTTGTATTGCCGTCCATATGTATACGTGATTGTTTTAAATTGCATCTCTCTTTTTTTTTTAAATTAATTAATTAATTCATTTATGGCTGTGTTGGTTCTTCGTTTCTGTGCGAGGGCTTTCTCTAGTTGCGGCAAGCGGGGGCCACTCTTCATCGCGGTGCGCGGGCCTCTCACTATCGTGGCCTCTCTTGTTGCGGAGCACAGGCTCCAGACGCGCAGGCTCAGTAGTTGTGGCTCATGGGCCCAGTTGCTCCGTGGCATGTGGGATCTTCCCAGACCAGGGCTCGAACCCGTGTCCCCTGCATTGGCAGATTCTCAACCACTGCACCACCAGGGAAGCCCCTAAGTTGCATCTCTTAATTTCAAATGCATTTTAAAAACCCTGCATTTGTACTCTCCTTCCCTCACAATTACTGTTTTTGACATCATATTGTACATCTCATTGTTTTGTGTATCCCTTAACTGCTTATGGTGGATACAGATGATTTTACTACTTATGCCTTTTAACCTCTCTACTAGCTTTGTGTGTGGATGATTTCCTACCTTTACTATATGTTTGCCTTTACCAGTGAGCTTTTTCACTTTGTAATTTCCTTGTTTCTAGTTGTACCCTTTTCTTTTTCACCTAGAGAAGTTCCTTTAACATTTGTTGTAAAGCTGGTTTGGTGGTGCTGAACTCTTTTAGCTTTTGCTTGTCTGTAAAGCTTTTGTTTGAACTGAATCTTGATGCTGCCTATATTATGAATTTTACCCACATTTTGTGAGTGTTATTTCTCATTGTCATAGAACGTTTACTTTGAAACATCATTTTGTGATATTTTTAATGGTAAAATTTTTATATCAAAATAAGTTATTATATATATAATACAAATTCATTGTAAGCTTAGATATGCAGGATACGTGCTAGTCATGTTAGTTTTATTTAATCAGTTACTATACAGGCAATATAATATACTTGTCTGTAGTTCTGGGTGTTAGAAACAAACAAAACTTTGCTTTAAATGTTGGCTCAGCTATGGAACTCTGGGCAAGTCACTGTCCCAAGTTTTTCATCTGTAAAATGGTGAAACAATGGCAACTTTCTGGACTTGTCGTGAGCTTTGTTGGTAGCAAAAGTATGCACGGTGTTTGGTTCAGCACCTACTGCCCAGGAAGTATTGAATACAAAATCAACTCATTGGATTTCAGGAGAACATTTTCATACAGATGATTAAACTTCCCTTACGGCTTTACGTTTAGGAAGTTAAGTCCTGTTTATGGTGTTGTACAAATTACGAGCATCCCCAGGTCCCAAGCAGGTGAGCGCTGATTGCATTTGCTCTGATGGCGAAGGGAAGGTGCCCGGTCTGCTGTGCCCCCTCACACCCTCTTCCTCCTTCCTCCCTACAGCTCTTCCTCTGGATCAGGTGTTGTGTCTGGCTGAAGGGAGAGGTGTCCCTGGAGCTGTCTCGCTTGGCACTGTCACACCATATGCTGCCATAAGGAAAACATACCAGGGAGTCTAGTCTTTGCTCGGAGTGGGAAGAAAGGCAGATGCTCCCAGTACTGCCTTTCTTCCAGGCAGAGGAGGAACTTCTCAGGTTTCCGTCCCACTGAATCACAGACTCTCACTTCCCTTCCCCACTTCCACACTCCCTAAGTTAAGATGCTGCTCTGTGCTTTATGGTTACGGCTCACAGCCTCATCAAAGCTGAGGTGAACAAATGCTTACTGACCTCTTATCACAAAGAAGGCAATGTTGTTTAAAAGAAAACAAAAATAATTCTGTTGACAATGCACCTTTCCGTCTGTTAGCCACGGAGCTCGTGTCGAGATGGACAACTTTCCGGGACATTCAGCCTGCGGCCACAGTGCTCAGGAAAGATTACTGGTTTGCTGAAATATGAATATAAAAACACCTGACTCACCAAATTATTTCCTAGAATAGTTAGCTGGGTGGAGGCTCACCAAGTTAATAACTAAACCCAACCCTCAAGTCTATTGGCAAAGGGCATGTTTAAGCTTAATGACTTTGTATCCACCCAGAGAGATAAAGGAGACTTTGATATTCTGTGTGGTTGGCTGCGGAGAGGAGCATGACTCATTAGGCACCTGGAACGCTGAAGGAGTGACCTGTACTGGAAATATTTTGAAAGGTGAGTCGACGTACTAGCCCAGTCCTTCAGAGACTGCTCCGCACCAAGCCTGAGGCAGCTGATGATTCAAGAAATAGGACTTAAAAAAAGAGAAAATCTTGTGCAACAGAAACATAGGGCAGAGCAAATGATCTCTGCGTTATGAACGTGTGAGTAGTCAAGAGTTATGCTGGCTTGCATATGATCCAGCGATCCCACTCCCGAGCATATATCCAGACAAAACTCTAATTCAAAATGATACATGCACCCCAATGTTCATAGCAGCACTTTTATAATAGCCAAGACATGGATGCAACCTAAGTGTCCATTGACAGATAAATGGATAAAGAAGATGTGAGGTATAAACACAATGGAATATTACTGAGCCATAAAAAAGAATGAAATAATGCCATTTGCAGCAGCATGGATGGACTTAGAGATGATCATACTAAGTGAAGTAAGCTAGACAGAGAAAAAACAAATATCATATGATATCACTTATACGTGGAATCTAAAATATGACACAGGGGTTTCCCTGGTGGTGCAGTGGTTAAGAATTGGCCTGCCTATGCAGGGGACACGGGTTTGAACCCTGGTCCGGGAAGATCCCACATGCCGCAGAGCTACTAAGCCCGTGTGCCACAACCACTGAGCCTGCACCCTAGAGCCCGCGAGCCACAACTACTGAGCCCATGAGCCACAACTACTGAAGCCCGCATGCCTAGAGCCTATGCTCTGCAACAAGGGAAGCCACTGCAATGAGAAGCTTGCACACCGCAACGAAGAGTAGCCCCTACTCACCGCAACTAGAGAAAGCCCACATGCAGCAACAAAGACCCAACACAGCCAAAAATAAATAAATAAAAATGAAAATAATTAAATTAAAAAAAAATAAAGTAAAATGTGACATAAATGAACTTATCTACGAAAGTAAAACAGACTCAAACATAGAGAACAGACTGTGGTTGCCAAGGGCAGGGGAGGGATGGATTGGGAGTTTGGTAACAGCAGATGCAAACTAGTATATATAGAATGGATAAACAACATGTCCTACTGTATAGCACAGGGAACTGTACTCAATATCCTGTGATAAGCCATAATGGAAAAGAATATGAAAAAGAATATATATATATGTATAACTGAATCACTTTGCTGTACAGCAGAAATTAACACAGCATTGTAAATCAAGTGTACTTCAATAAAATAAAATTTTTAAAAAGTGTTATGCTGGCTTAGAAAAAGAAAACTTCCACAACTTAAAAAATTTCCTATATAACTATACTGTTAAATAACCCAAGGTATGTGAAGCATACAGCCCAGTGTCTGGCTGGCATACAGTGTCACTCAATCTGTTTCTTCCTTTAATCTCCGATCTTTTTTTAATTTTATTTTTTGAAGAGTAAGAGTACTTTAAGATGATATCTATATTGTCTGATGTAAGTTCATATTTATAAGGTATTAATTTGTGTCTAAAGCTTAGCTCTCTCATTGGTTTCACTGTTAATAATAATGAAACATGACTGCAAATTGAGTCATCTGTATCAAAATTTTGCCATATGGTTCAGAAATTATTTGAGAAATCATTTTGGAATGAAGACTGTTAGCTCACTTTGGTATACTTGCTATGGTTTTGCCAAAAAAAAAAAACAAAAAACAACCCAGTTATGTACATATAGCCAGAATATGAATTTGGAAATATCACTGGTAACTCTGGGTAGTTACTCATTTTTGAATATTAAACTACCAGGGTGACATTTTAAATTTGGAACAAATCTTTCTAGTTCTTTCCCTGAGAAAATAAACAATGCTTTGAAGTGTTAGTAAATTAGAGCACCTTTTCAGCTGTTCCACAATAAATTATTCCACAGGCTAGAAAAAAAATGATTCCACAAGTACTATTAAAAGTCACTGTATTCTACAAGGTCCTACTGTATAGCACTCTACTTAATATTTTGTAATAACCTATAAGGGAAAAGAATCTGAAAAAGAAAAAAAATATATATATGTATATAACTGAATCACTTTGCTGTACACCTGAAACTAACACAACATTGTAATATCAACTATACTTCAATTAAAAAAAATAAATAAGTGACAAAAAAGTCCCTGTATTCTGAATAGGGTGACAAACACTGTCACACATAAAACCAGACATATACAAGGAATGAGCAATCTGAAATATTTGAATGCCTGTTTTTCAACTCTACCTAGTCACCTACTTCATATTTCTTTAATATGTGCCTATAATACTTCTGTGTATTTAAGACTTCATTAAACCTAAGTGTATGAGATAACTTCGAAATAACGTTTTTGTCAATAACATAACATTTAATCATATATCATAATCATGTACCTCTCAGTGATATTTTACTAAAGTCAAGTTTTTCTTTCCTAGAATATGCTAATTTTGTTCTCTTCTAGAACAAAATATCGGGAAAAAAATCACGAGGGTTTCCTTGACTGAGTATATATAGGATTTTGATGGGCTGGATTCTAACTCTTTTTTGAGAATTCACTTTCCTATTTCAACTCTCCCCTTCCCCACACCCCTCTGCTCCAACACACACCCTCTGGGGCAAGTTTCACTGCAACAGATACAACCTTGTTGGGCCAGTCTGTCTACAGACAGGATGTAACTTGTAGGAAGGAGAAGCACTGGTGTCCCAGAAAGATTAAGGTTGCCAGCTGAGGGGCCAGCCTGCTTCTTCCCTTTGCTTTGCTACCCAGTGTGTGCATTCTTGCAGAAGTGGACCACTGTCACCCAGGAGCACAAGAAGCTGTGACCCGTGCCAGGCAGTTTGTAAGGAAGAGAGGAGAATCTAGGATGCGGGACAATTCAAGGGCAGGACGTGCTTCCACAAGGAGGAGAAAAGAGCCAGAAAGGGCGGTTTGAAGACCTGAGAAATTTGGCAACTTCTTACCTAGGGCCAGTGTGTGTGTGTGTGTGTGTGTATACAGGAAGGAACTAGCATTGCAAAATATCCCCAAGTACTACTGGCGAGCCTCCCTCTCTTGAAAAAACAACAATAAAAAACAAACCACTTTGAATCCTTTCATAACAGGAAATAACACACTGGAAACTGGAGGATTGTGATGTGAAAAAAATCCAAGAACTTAGAACAATAGAGGTTAAATAATTTATTAAAATAGTTTGTATAATAGAAGTTGAGAATAAATAGAAAGGGAGTTTTGGGCACACAGTTGAGTTTACTAGGCATCAGATAAAGTAGTGAAAGCAACTGAGAGCCAACCATTTGCCAGGTTTTCAGAAGTACTCATAGATTTTCAGTACTCTCATCTCCAAATATAATTGTAACCTAAATTGCCTTTGCATTGGAACTTTCTTAAATTCAAATAATAGTAGTAAGGAACTGACAAAGGATTGATTGCATAGGTTTCAGAAAAACAAGTGCTGGTAATTAGGAAAACCTAACTAGTAAGGAGGAATGGGTTCCTGTAGAATAAAAAAGGCATGTTTCATATTTCACTTTAGTCAAATCAGAGTGAGTTTCTCCCCCGATAATGAGTAGAGATGCCACATATGTGATAAGTTATTGGAGAGCCATTGGTTTTTTGTGATATGATATCCACTTAGAACACGATTCCAAAAATCATTTACACTCACATCTAACCCAGGTGATCAACAGCAAGAGGCTCCCAGAAGTCATCACATGCCACACAAACAGCACCACGGTGTTGAGGACTAAGTGTCTTTCCCCATCATTTCTAACTAAGTTATTATCTTCCCAGTCTAGCTCTTTTCAGGACCTGTATTTCCCTTTTCTTCTTCAAGACACACGAACACCTCTGTTGTCTTATCACGAACTCTTTCCCAACGTGGCCTTTCACTGTTTTTCATTGACCTGATTTGTTTTCAGATATAACGTCAAATAAGGGAGGAAATGAGGAGAAAGGACCTGAAGGGGTGCTTCAGTTTTGGGGTTCTCCCTGGTCGGCAGCCTGCTGCCGCCTCCTGAGCTAGTTAGTGGACGTGGATCTGAAACTGGTGTCCAGAGGCAGCTCTTCCTTCACGTACTCGTTGTTGAGAGTTTTTTTATTCTGCAGAATTTGCCTTATAAGTTTGTTAATAAAATGCACCTTACTTTTACTTGCATTAATCCACTTATCGCTAATCTTTATTCTCACTTCTTTTTGTTTCCCTCAGTTTGATTCATTATCCTTCAACAAATTGTCTTAACGCCTCATTCACTGACCCATTTCTTTAACATATATTTTTGTATTGACAACTGACTCCTTGGAAAGAAGGAAAGTAACGGTTCTATTGATTAGGGAGCTTTACTGTCAATCTTATGCCCTAATGTTGTTTTGTGAATGATGTTTAAAGTATTTAATAAATTGTATATTTGAAATGATCATTGAAGAGATTTCCTAATTTCACTCCAACCAATTTACAACAAACTACTGAATGCTGAAGGCGAACGGAAATGAGCTTGTCTGCATAAACAACTTGAAATAATTATTTCTAAGATGTCTTTTTATGCTGTGTAGTGAGCTTTCTGGGAATTTTAAACCATTCAGGTGTAGGGTAAAAAATCCTCCAGACATTTATACTAAGTATGAAAACCCAGGTATGAGGCTGAAGTTTCTATGACTAAGCCTTGTACTTTATGTAGCACGTTATACTATCAGTTTTGGAATCTTTTAGAGTAACCAAAAGGATATTAAAACAATAATCTTTCCTTTCCCAATAACTAGCTTCCATGTTAATCAGCATATTCAAGCTTCCTTCTCATTAGTTTCAAAAAATTCTAGGAAATACTTTTCATTGTATGCTATGAGTGATTTTACTAAATGATTAAAATCCTTTCAATAGACAATAGGAATGTGAGGCGGGATACAGGTATTTTGTATCCTAAGCCAATACTACAGTGCCAGGTAAATCTTGAAATGGACTTCAGTTATTTTATACTTTGTTTCATGGTAAAAGTAGCCATGTGACAAATTTTGCTTGCCACATCTTACCTCAAATTCTCCATCCTGGATCTTGTTTCTACATTCAGAACACTGGAAAAATTGCTGAGAAAAAACCTTGGCAAAAATTTTTTTTACTTGCAGTACTATAGTTCATACTTTTCATTCCATATCTGCTGGGTCCTCGATGAGGCTTTTTTTTTTTTTTTGAAAAGGGACACCTCTGGCCACCCTCCTGTCATTAGCTGATCTTAACCCTCGGTCCTGCACTGACTTCCTGTATTTGGCTACTGGTGGCCTTGCTCTTACTTCATAGACAAAATCAAAGCACCAGATGGGAACTCTCTTCAGCTTTCCCAACTACAGTCTACAAACTTATCCGCTCCCACACACATCCTTACAGTTTTCTTTCTCTCTCGTGGGAGGAGTGTCCTCCTTTTGACAGAGGCTAACCATTGATCGGTGCTCCCGAACGCAGGCTCTCCAAAGCCCTGGTGGCTTTGCTCCAACTATCCCCCTGGTCCCTTGTCACAGACCTTAGCCCTCTGCCCAGTCCCTAAGTGAGGATATTCTGCAGTTCAACCCTCACCCGCTTCCTTCTCTCCTGTGTGAATCACAAAGGAGATCTTACCCACTCCCCTGGCTTCAAGCTTACACTAAAGATATCTGCATCTGCCCCCAGCCCTGTCTGCTCTCCTGAGAGCTCCAGGTGCTGCCCGCGGTACAGCTCTGTCCAAAGATGCTTCCATCACAAAATGTTCAAAATGAATCCATAATTGGGGACATTTTTTATAATCTTCTCTTCTGTATTCTCCTTGATAATGAATGGGGCTCTGACTGTCCAGTCTTGAAGCCTAGGAATCACCTTTGTTTCTCCCTTCTCTCTCTGACTCTCCACCTTCAGAAAACAAGCAAGCTCGGGGGCTTCCCTGGTGGCGCAGTGGTTGAGAATCTGCCTGCCAATGCAGGGGACACGGGTTCAGAGCCCTGGTCTGGGAAGATCCCACATGCCGCAGAGCAACTAGGCCGGTGAGCCACAATTACTGAGCCTGCGCATCCGGAACCTGTGCCCCGCAACAAGAGAGGCCGCGATAGTGAGAGGCCCGCGCACCGTGATGAAGAGTGGTCCCCACTTGCCACAACTAGAGGAAGCCCTCGCACAGAAACGAAGACCCAACAAAGCCATAAATAAATAAATAAAATTTTTAAAAAACCCCCAAAAACAAATAGAATCAAAAGTAACTTAAAAAAAAAAAAAAAGAAAGAAAATTACGAAGCTCTGTTGGATTTAGTAATAATTAATAGTGCTCCGTATGGGCTGGGCATTTTTCCAAGAGGATTAAGTGCATCATCTCAGTCTTCAGTCTCACTGTGTTATGTGGGTGGCTATTACTATCACCATTTTAAAGGTAAGAAAGCTGAGGCACAGAGAGGCTAAATAATTTGTCAGGACATGGGGTAATAGGGTAGAGCCGGGGTCTAACTACAGATCCAACCTTTCAACAGCCATGATCTGCTGTCTTCCAACATGTCAGGATCCTCAATATCCTGAATTCATTTCCTCCTATTCTTTCTTGTTTCAGCTGATTTTGTTCATGTGCTTCCTTATTTCTTGCCTGTGTAACTTACTACAACTTCCCTCCTCAAATCCATTTTCTGGGATCTGTCTGATTAATCAGTCCTAGTCAGATTTTCTGGAGTGTTGACTAAGCTATGTCTTTGTAATCTATGGATTTGAATCTTTATTTCAGAAACATTTATTCAGTTATACATTTGATTTCCCCCCCCCCCATATCGTGAGCTCTTTTCTTCTAGGATAACGATTATTTGTATGTTGTCCCTATTTGCCATCTTCTTTCTTATTTTATCTCTTTGTTCTTTGTCATTTCATTTTGTGATTTCCCCAAGCCTATTCTCTTTGTACCTGACTATGTTTTTATCCATATCTATTTTACTTTTTGTTGGGTCTAATGGGAGGTTCATGTCTGTAACAGTTTCCTTTTATTCTTCTATTCATTCCTGAGCTCCATAAACTCAGTTTTCATCTCTGGTTCTCTCTTCATCTCTTTTTTGATCACCTGTTAGTTTTTCAGGCTCATTTTTTCAGGAAGGGAAACTTGCTTTTAGTTTCTTTGAATATTGGGAGAACTATTTGTTTGAAATTGACCTATTTTGCTAGGAAAGGTCCTGAAATTCTGTATTCTTCATTTGACTTTGTTTGTTTCTTTCCTCCCTATTTTTCCTTAGTATCTATGTTTCCATCAGAGAAATGGATGTTTCAGAAAGAATGAAGGATAAAAACAGGTGAAAGTTTCTGAAATGAAAAAAAAAAGTGTATACAACAAACTTTGAGAGAGCATTTTATAATTTGCTCAATCTTTCCCCTTTAACATACTGAGGGCTAAACCAGGATGACCTAGCACACAGATTTCTCATGGAGTTTAAGAAGGATACCCCTTCAGCCAATGGTAGTCAAAACCTTTGTAATATATAAGCAGGAGGCCTGCTTTCCCACAGTAGAAGGAAGATATGATATAGGAAATGTCTGAGAAAAAGTTACCTGTGTTCCAGCAAGGAAAGGAGGAGAGAGAAGCCAGGGAGGGAAGAGATTCAGGAAGCATGTGTCCTAACTTTGCACTGATTACTCGAGGATAACAACGAGGGTGAAGGGGTGGAGGGCTCTCGCTTCTGTTTCCCGCTTGGGATTCTGAGAGGAGCTTACCTCGGACTCTGCTGCAGAAATCTGGGGCACGGCCACAGCAATGCAGATACAGCACAGTCACGTTTTTAGAGGCTCTTAAGTTGTGTTTCCCTGTTGTCTTAGTTTGTGGCCCTTCAGAGGCAGAGCCAAGGAAAGGATTTGGGAATGGGAGGATTTATTTGGGATGTGTTCCCAGGAAACACCAGTAGGTTAGTGGAGAAGTTAAGCATAAAGGAAGAAAGCCAATAAGGGTGCAGTGCTGGAATAACCCACAGTCCTTCTCCTGTGTGTTTCCTTCACTCCTCACAACGAACACTTCACTCTGACACTTCTGGTCACCAAAAGCGTGGGGTCCTTTCCATGCACAAGCAAGTCTCCGGGCACCAGCTGGATGTCTTACAATTTAACTGAATTCTGACATTGTCTAATGGGGATGGTGTCAGATCCCCCAGTCCCACGAGACTGCCCCCAGCCCTCTTCAGGTGCCAATCACAAGGAGCAGATCCTGGGACTTCCCTGGCGGTCTGGTGGTTAGGATTCTGCGCTTCCACTGCGGGGGGCATGGGTTCAATCCCTGGTCAGGGAACTAAGATCCCACATGCCACACGGCGTGGCCAAAACAAAACAAAACTAAACAAAACAACTTCCTGGCGCTACCATTTCTGGGCTGTATGACCTTGGGAAAGTTACTTAAGTTCTGTGTGCCTCAGTTGTCTCATTTGTAAGATAGAATAATATTACCTACCTCAAAAGATTGTTTTGAGGATTAATTATATATGCTAATTAATACACGTAAAATATATGATCACACCAGTGCCTGGCAAGAAGGAAGCACTATATAATTTATTTGTATGTATGTAATATTACTTGCTTTTTTTATTTGAACTTCCAACCTTACAGTTTTACCTTCTCCAAGTCACAGTGAGTTTTCCCCATACTAAATATGTGATGCATATATATTTAAAGGTCTGGTGGAATTAGAGGTAATTATAGGTAATCTTTCAAAAAAATAAAACAAGGAGCAGGTCCTCAGGGTGCCCACCACTTCTGTCTGATGTGGCCGCCAGCTGGGGGCTCCCATGACCCCCGCCTCGGGTTCCATTAACTTGCTAGAGCAGCTCACAGAACTGAGGGAACCACGTACGTTTACCAGTTTAAAGGATGCGATAAAAGATGCAGGTGAGCAGCCGAATAAAGGGATACTTGGGAGCGTCCCGAGCATAGGACGTCTGTCCCCTTGGAGGTGGGCTGCCTTGCCCACACCCCACTCCGTGGATGTGTTCACCAACCTGCAAGCCCCCCAAACCCCCTACTGTTGGGATTTTTATGGAGGCTTCATCAGGTCGCCATGACCGATCATCAAGTCCATTTTCAGCCCTTCTCCCTTCTCAAGAGAATGTGGCTGTACGGTTGAAATTCCAAGCTTCTGATCATGGCTTGTTCTTTCTGGTGACCAGCCCCCATCCAGGAGCCATCCAGGGGCTCGCTCAGCATTGCCTCATTGGGACAAAACACACTCTTGTCACCCAGGAAATTACAAGGGTTTCAGGAGCCCTATGTCAGGAACCAGAGTCAAAGCCCAAATATTAGAGCAAACAATGCTCCTGGTGCTCTTATCACTTAGGAAATTACGAGGGTTTCAGGAACTCTGTGCCAGGAACCAGGGGCAGAGACCAATACAGTAAGTCCCCTACATACGAACCATCGAGTCGCGAACTTTCATAGATGCGAACGTGCAGTTGTGTGTCCAATCGCGAAAGTTAGTTCATGTGTCTGGTGTATATTGTCACGTGCCTGTATCCTCTACAAGTGGTTGTGCTTTTGTGTACTTTACTGTACAGTACTGTATAGAGTACAGTAGTACAGTATCTTTATTTCAAGCCCAGGATGTCCGGAAGCAAGCATAAAAGCAGCAGTGACGGAGCTGGTACTGTACTGTACTTTTCAAGGTATTGTACTGTAAGATTAAAAATGTTTATTTTTTGTGTTTGTCTGTTTCTTGTGTATTATTTGTGTGAAAAGTATTATAAACCTATTACAGTACAGTACTATATAGCCGATTGTGTTAGTTGGGTACCTAAGCTAAATGAGTTGGATTTACAAACAAATTGGACCTATGAACGCGTTCTCAGAACAGAACTCGATTGTATGTAGGGGACTTGCACTACATAGATTTTCTATTATTTCACAGGTGTGCTGTCACACAAGTTGCCACGTGGGCAGTTGGGGTCTAACCCTGCTGGGGACTCTGGAGAGTATGTGAGAGCACATATCTCAGGTGACTCCACACCAGAGGCTAAGGAGCTGGGGTCTTTTATCCACTGTCTCCCAGACAGTCAATGGTTTGGGGCTGTTCCCGAAGAACCTTAATTGCCTGGCATTTCCAGCCTGTCATGTGTTCGTGAGTAGCCACTGGTGGCCAGAGAAAGTCTTCAGCCAAGAAACCAAGTTGGCCAGTGGAGTCAGACTGGCGTCCATGGAAAGTGCAAGCGTTGGGGGATGTTGGCTGGACCCTGGTCGCATCTCATACACCTGGTCTTTTCATCCCCAGGTGCAAGGGTGCTGACTCCACGTGACATCCTGATGGTAAGGCTCTGTGACACCTAAGCCGAGGTAGAGAGGGGGCCAAGCGGAGACTGGGGGACCTGCAGCCAGAAGGGACTGAGAGGAGGGCTGTGTCAGCACCGCCTGAGCCAGAAAACAGAAGCAGGAACTTCAAAGCCAAGCAGGCTCCCACCACAGTGCAGTTATGCTGAACATATGCAGTTTCTTTATTTCCATCCATAACAAGTCTGGTCTTATTTGAAGCCTCCAGCTTCTGATTAGTAGGAAAAATATTCCCCTTTCAAGTCTATTACATTTAAAACTTACTCTGGTCCTAAAGTTGAACAGTCCTTTCAGGTAAAGTTCAGTCCACGGAAGATATGCTCTGGCTGCCAGGTCCCTTCCCTCCCCACATCTGCCACCTGCGACGCCTCCACAGGTGAAGTCGGGCACCTGGAGAGAGGGATGCACCTTCCTTGGCCTCTCACGGTGGAAGAGTCAGGGTCTTCAGGTGTGACATCCTCTGTGTGCTCTGGTCTCCAGGTGTCATACTTTACGTCATGTAAGGTTTGGCTCAGATTTCTTTTATTTAGCCACCATCCCACTTATAGTCATTCTTTACATTTCACATCTGCCATCGGCTCGCTGTCTCATCCCTCTTCTCTGGGATAAAGGGTCCTAACTGTCTGCTACATAAGTGGTCCTGTGAGCCCATCAGTGGGCCTTGCCCGCTGGTCACGGGGATTACCAATCTAAGAAATGGGCTTGCACCCCAGGCTGCCCAGTCGTAGCCCTGGTTAGGATTTTTCAATCTGGAGCTGAGACGTTGGAAGGAAGTGAATCTGGAATTACAGACAACAGTGTCCCTTCCTCAGAGGAGAAGCTGCTCTGGGAGAGCAAGGCTGGCAGTCACTGCGGGGCAGAAATGAGAATGAGAGGGAAAGTCCTGATGGCATTAAAATTCTTGCTTGCTGTCACACCCAAGGCCAACCCTACCTCCGCCCTTTCTATAGAGTGGTTATAGTGAGTCTTAGTCACTTCTCAGGGTTTGCGTCCAATGCTTGTAACCAAGAGAATCTGCAAGGGAAAGTTACTACTGCTGTGTTGTTTGTAACTGAGTGAGTGGGCATGAAAGGCAAATTCAGACATTTAAGAACGCAAACGTGTACAACCACTTTGGAAAAACAATTTGGCATTATCTGCTCGAATTAAAGATATGAATACCTATGATCTAGGAATTCCACTGCCAGATATTCATTAGTGAGAAATTTGCACAAGGGAAGAAGCATGTCTAAGAATGTTTATAGCATCATTTTTGGTAACAGAAAAAACCCTCAAACTGGAAACAGCCCAAATACCTTTTATATGAATTTAAGAATGAGTACTTTCTGGTATATACTCATAGAATTGAATATAGAACATTGAAAATGAAGTACAGATACATTTGTCAACATGGTCAATCTAAAAAAATGTAATGCTGAATAAAGAAAATTTATTGAAGAATGCTGCTACATGACTGCATTTATTTATTGCTTAAAAACATGTCAAACCAAACAATATGCATAATTATATGTACCACATACATGTGGTAAAATTGCAGAGAAAAGCATGGAGTGGTATTCACAAAATTCAAAATAGTGTTTGCCTCTCATGGGGGAGAAAGGGAACAGAGATTTTGATTATGTTCTATTTCATAAGTTGTGTGGTGGGTACTTGGGTGTTTGTTTCATTATTAGTTTTTAAACTGTACATATAAATTGTACTCTCTTGTTTGTATGACATACTTCACTAAAGTAATTCCAAAGAATTAATTTTGAAGTAGCATGTTAATAAGTTAGGTCCATTTTCTGCCTTCAGATATTAAATCACAGGAAATTAAAAACATTTTAAGAATTCAGTTTCGTGGAAGCAGTTATCACCAACTCTGATACCAAATTGTTTTTAAGTTTTTAAGTATTCTGTAACTTAAAACAGCACACACGGGTACACCATCCAAAGCCGTCTTTTCTAGGTGTCAAAATTGTGCGAATCAATTCAAATAATGAAATGATAAACCACAGCCATTGACTATAATTTCATCCTCTAATGTCTTAGTTAAAGTTTTAGTTTAGTTCCTGGCTAATCATGCCTAAAACAAAATAAATGCAGGAATATTTTTTTAGGTGGCAAAATGAATGCAGGAATATTTTTTTAGGTGGCAAAATGAATTTTTTTTAGTTTGCCCTTGTAAAACTCAGACAATTACTTATCTTCTCCTTTAGGACATACATTATTTCTCCATATTTGGTTGGGAACCATGCAAACTATGGCTGAAAACGTGGTTGGAAGAAGCAAACATGACTATTGTACTATCATCAGCACTAAACTTGTAAGTCCTATGGAATTAGATGGGCTCTATATTTAGTGTTGAATGGGTCCTGGCAACCTCCCATCAAGTGCCTTGCAATTAAACATCCCAACACCTCCGGCGTGTGAGTCGTCTGGGCCGGTACACAGACAAATGTTTACACGAACCCGCGGGACAGCTGGACTCTGTAATCGTAGCAGTCACGTGGAAAGGCAACCCAGCACCTATACTAGGAACCTCCGGTACCTCCCTCGGGCTTCTGAAAAATCTTTGAAAAAATTTAGTGTGAAATATAACATATATATACAGAAACAGATACAACACAAAAAGAGCCTTAAAAGTGTTAAAGGGAACAGCGATGTAACCACCTCCCAGGTCAAGAAATAGAACACGGCCAGCACCCCAGAAGCCCCCGAGTGCCTTTCCTCATGGCAACGCCCTCACCCTGTACCCTTTAGTGGGAACGACTATTCTGGTGTTTTTGTTAATTCCTTGCTTTGCTTTCTAGCTCTGCCTCCTGACCATGCCTTCCCAAGCAATATAGTTTGGGTTGTGGCTGTTTTTGTTCAGCATTATTTCCTTTGTTCGACATTATATTCCATGAGCTCCATTCGTGTTATTATACACAGGAGCTCTCTTAAAACTCCTAAATCTTTCTAATATCCTCTATCTGCCGTGCGTTGTAATTTGTACAGCACTCTAGTGATGGGAGGGATCAATAATTCTACTCTGGTATGTTTGTAATTGTAATCTCCCTGGCCCTCCCACCACATAATAATATTTTTAAGAATTATAACATTTATTGAGTGTCTACTGTGTGCCAGGACTGCATGAAGCACTGTTCAAATAATATCGCTATATTCTTGATAATTCTGCATAGTGTGTAGGTTTAACATACTGTTTTTACAGATAAGAAACTGAAATTCAGAAAGATAAGTAAGTTCGGGCCTTTCTGAGATTTTGTTACCAGGAGCACAAATTTTGTTTTTATTTATTTTTAAATTGAAATGTATATATACTTTTCATATATATATATATATATATATATATATATATATATATATATGCTCTTTCAGATTCTTTTCCCTTATAGATTATTACAAAATATTGAGTCTAGTTCCCTGTGCTATACAGTAAGTCTTTGTTGGTTATCTATCTTGTATATACTAGTGTGTATATGTTAATCCCAAACTCCTAATTTATCCATCCCCCCCTTTCCACTTTGGTACCCATAAGTTTGTTTTCTATGTCCGTGAGTCTATTTCTGTTTTGGAAATAAGTTCATTTGTGTCCTATTTTAGATTCCACATATACGTGATATCATATGATATTTGTCTTTCTCTGACTTACTTCACTTCATGTGATAATCTCTAGGTCCATCCATGTTGCTTCAAATGGCATTATTTCATTCTTTTTGATGGCTGAGTAATACTGGAGAGCTACATGTAAAATTATGAAATTAGAACAATCTCTTACACCATATGCAAAAATAAACTCAAAATGGATTGTTTTTATTTTTATTTTTCACGAGTTTATTCACGTTGAGTCCGTGAGTGAACTTGCCATTTTAGAGGGGTCTCCGTCTGTCTCACCAAGCCCTCGGCACTTGGCCTTAATGTTCCGTTGGTGCCTGCATCATCTGTCCTCCCCTTAAGGTGACAGCCTTTCTCCTGCTATCGTCACAGAGGTAACTTCCTTCTGGTCCACGGCACCCGCAGACAACTGTCTGTGAATGTCCCTTCTTGGAAGCCCTAGAAAGGTGACTGTCCCTGCCCTGGGGACCTAGGAGGAGGGCAGTCTAGCCGGGCGGGGAGTCGAGGTGAAGGGCCCAGAGCTGAGAGTGAGGCTACACCAGTTCTTCCCTTGGCCGTCGTTAGTCCTCATCCAGGTATGTGACCTCGGGGAAGTTCTTTAACCTCCCTGGGACTCAGGTTCATCACGTGTAAGTGAGGGGCTTGGTCAGTAAGTTTCACACTGGAGCTCAAGGATCATCCTGAGTTCTGTTTCAGTTGCAGATTTGGGGAACTCAGGAGAACTTTCCAGCTTGGGGATCCATAGGTTGAACAAGCTCCCCACGTGATTCTGTCGCGCACCCAAAGTGGGAGTCAACAACGGAAGGAATGGCCCAAGTCTCCTCTGATTTTAAAATTCTGGGTTAGAATTTGAACTTTTGGTACCTTAGTATCTTTCCTCAGAGCCGACTGCCTACTTATTTCAAAGAGCTCTGTTTTGCTTTTGTTAATAAAAATAAACACAAAGCCATTAAAATTTAAGGTGCTAAATAAATACCGGCTATCCTGGTTCTGAGTGAGCAATAATACACGAGGGTATTTGTCATCAGAACAGCTTGGGACTGTTTGGTGTTCATAAACTGAATTAAAAAATGACTGCCCCAGTGAAACTGTATCCATGTCATTAAGAGCGATTAACACAGTGTAGCAGGAAATACAGCTCGCCTCTCTGGAGGACACAGCCTCATCGATATGATTGCCGATGTAGAAGATACAGAGTGCCGTGCAGTCGTATGAGGAAAACCAAGTAGTTTAGACTTGCAAAACAACTTTCAAGTCAGCTTATTTAATTATAAAATATGCTAAATATATCACCCAACAGATTGGAGACAGGCTGCTGGCTTATTTTCACTTTGATATTGCATTTCTTAGATATTTTTCAAATTTTTGTGTGCCTATTTGGGGGAAAAATTTCCTTATTTAATACTTTTGGGGGGTTATTCCTTATATTCTGAGGAACTGGAGTCACCCAGTTAATTGCTCTCATTTGGGGGATTCACTTTTTCACTGGGGATAACCAGCCTGAGGTATTGTCAGAGGTCTGCCTTTTCCCACCCCACATGCTCTGCAGTGATTCTCAGACCCACACCTGAGGCAAGTGGTGCATCCATCTGTGAGAAGACTCACAAGCCACGGATTCTCAGGCAGGGGCGGTAGCCCCCAAGGGAAGTGATAACAGAATCTCTAGGAGTGTGGGTAATTTCAAAAAGCTCCCCATGTATTTTTCTCTAGTGCTTGAATTGCAAAGCTGGGACCAAAACCTGTCATATAGCAATTGTTCACATATTCAGCAGAAAGCTGTAAACCTTGAATCCGGGAGCTGCTATGTTACTGTAAAAACAAGACATTACTGTTTGAAGTAAATAGGAAACTTCAATATCAAAAGCATGTAAATACATGTTCATGAATGATAGCTGTCAAAAGTGTCTATTTACTGATCTCTGCCTTCATAGAGACATTATTATTTAGTTCCCTAACCATTTTCCCCTTCTCTTCTTTCTAGCCCACCTGTAAGGTAAAATAGACAAAATTGTTTAGTAATTATTTTCACTTCCTCTTCTTCCTCATTTTTCATAGAAGTCTTGGAGATTAACTTGACCTTGAACGACAGGTGGAGTTGATTACCTGAGAGAAGGCAGATGGTGAACCAGTCAGCCTAATGGCTTGGCATGTAGAACAGTGAGAAGTCCATCTCTGCTGAAGCAGGTGGGAGGTGGTTATAGGATGGAAAGGATGAGGATGACCTATCCTGGTCAAACATCAAATGTCAGGCTGAAGAGGGTATAAGAAAGAATGAGGAACCACTGAAGTGTTTGCGGGTTTTTTTTGGTGTGCAGAGATAAACTTCATTATTTATTTGTTTACTTTTTATTGAGATACAATTGACATGGAACTTTATATTAGTTTCAGGTGTACAGCATCATGATTTGGTATTTGTATATATTGTGAAATGATTACTGCAATAAGTCAAGTTAATATCCATCAACTCACATAGTTACAGATTTACGTGCGTGTAATGAGAACTTTTAAGATCTCTCCCACTGGAGTTTTTTGAATGGACAATCGCATGAGGTAACTGGCATTCTATATTAATCTGGCATTCTATCCATTTGACTCTTTCCTCACACTGCCAAATTCTAATTTATATTCTAAATGATCAACTTCTAGGACTTTGCTTGTCACCTACAGCAAGTCCCAAAGTTACAGCTTTGCCCACACAGCTCTCCTGAACCACAGACCTATGTTTCCATTGCCTTCTGGACCTCTCCACTTGAATGACTCACAACCATTTCAAAATCAACATGTTCAAACTGAACTCAATATATTCCCCTCCGGAACTTGCTTGTCTATTTCCCTTCCCTATCTCAGTTAACGATCTTGCTGTCTAATTATTTGACTAAGCTAAAGCTACCTGCGCTTCTCTATTAATATTCATGTGTGGTTCGTTTTGTGTTGTCTTGCTGGTTCTGCTTCCATTCTGTACCCATCGCCCTCGCCTTTGTTCAGGCCCATGTCATTTCCTGTGGGGACTCTTGCTCATACATCCCAGTACATCTGATTTCTCTCCTGTCCAGTCTATCCTCCACACCATCACCAGAGACATTTTCTAAAACAACTGTATATTCCTCTGTATTCCAGTTCTGCTCACAGATAGCTACCACTCTCCCTGGCCTTAGGAGGGAATCCAAACGTCTCATTATGGCATTTGGGGGATAATCTGACCCCAAACAACTTTTCCAGACGGATCTCAACATGGCTCAAATGCTCAGTCTCTGCGTAGTGGATGTTAAACAACTATGTGAACACAATGCTCCCTTTCCTGCCCCTGTGGTTTTGCATATTTCATTCTTTCAGCTTTCCTCCTGAATTCTTCACCTAGCAAACTCCTATTCTCTCATCAAAGGACAATTCAAATCATCCCACCATTTATGCCGAACTTCTCAGGGCAGCATTGCCAGGGATTCAGAGTCTGTTCCTCAGTTTAGCAAGACACACAAACCTGAAATTTTCTAAGCATTCAGATTCAAGAGGATTGATTCACATCAGTTAGACTCATGGCATTCACTAAATTATAACTTTGAACCGATTTATTGATCTACAATGAAAAACATAGCTATCAGGCAAATTGTAAAGTTCATGATCACTAGTGTGGGAACTCTAGTAGTTAGTAAACTATGCATCAGGTTGTTAGTGGAGCATGGAATCAGGATAAGGAGATTAAGGTGGGTGATCCTAGCATCTGTTGCCGTCAAGCCAAGAGAGTCTGTTGTATCCCTCTGTGTTATAAGGATGTCTGTGCCCTGCAACGGACTGAATGTGAAAACAACCAACGTGTTGCCTCTCTGGGATAATTCTAGAGACAGACTAGAGAAGCCATTGCTCCCTTTGCTAGACTGCAGAGACACTATATCCCCTTTGCCCCACATCCTTTCTCCACAGCCACGAACATTGGATAGTTTAGCTGTGATAATAAAGGAGTCACTGTGGTTGCAAAGTCTCTGATAGATCCTCCTGGCTGTCCCCCACTCAGGAACTTCCAAGAACGCTTACTTGGGTTCATGCATAAGCACTGGTCACCCCTCTGCGCCATAATCCGCTATAGCCTTCAGACCTTGATGTTCCCAAAGAGGAGCAGCTCTAATTTGGAATTCTGCCGCCCATGCGCTGATGGATTGCATATCTCCTACCCAATGACTCTAGCCACCATTCTTTCCTGCCTGAAGTATAACGTCTTCAAGGTCTCCCTTAGTCCAGGCTTGTCCTCCCATAATCTACTTTCCACAGAGCAGCCAGAGTAATTGTCCAAAATCACGCCTGATCACCTCACTCCTTTGCTCAAAACCTTCTACTGGCTTCTCACCTCACTCAGAGAAAGGCTTTGTCTTCTGTTCTCCTCTGCCTGGGCGACTCTGCTCCAGCCATACTGGCCTCCTTGCTCTGTGGACACAGCGGGCACACCCCCACCTCGGACATTTACACCTGCTCTTCCCTCGCCTGGCATTTCTCCTTCACTGATACCCTCTTGGCCCACCGTGATCACTATAAATCAGCAACCCTCTTCCCCATCTCCCTTTCCTGCTCTATTTTTCTTCTTGGCACTAATACCATTGAATCCGTTATGCATTTATTTATTTTTCTATTATGTGTATCTTGTCACTGGATGATAAACTCTGCGAGGGCTGAGGTTGAGTCTCTTTTGTTCTCTGCTGCATCCCCATGGGAACCGGGACGGTGCAGGGTCTGCCCTGTAGTGGGTGCTCCGCAAACATTTGTTGTGTAAATGAATCCAAAGTCTTCGCCTTCAGTCTTTTCATGGAAATGCAGATATTTAAAAGTAATCATAGGACAGGTATTTGTCTTTATGTCTTTCTTTAGCAGGAAAACCTGCTAAGGTAGGAGAGAAAGTGTTTCTCTTTGGTTCTTTTATGTACCTACATATATAAAGCATAGATAAATAAAGAGAGAGAGAGAGAGAGAGTTGCAGGAATTGGCTCCTGTGATTGTAGGAGCTGGCAAGTCCAAAGCTGCAGGATGGGCTGGAAACCCAGGCAAGAGCTGGTGCTGCAGCTTGGGTCTCAAGGCAGACTGCGGACAGAATTACATCTGCTTCTGGGGAAGCTCAGTCTGTCTTCTCGAGGCCTTCAACTGGTCACATGAGGCCCACACACAACCAGAGGATAAACGGCTTAACTCTTAAGTCTACTGATTTAAATGTGAATATCATCAAAAAATACCTTCTCAGCAATGTCCAGACTGGCACCGGACCAAATATCTGGGTGCCACGGCCTCGCCAAATTAGCACATAAAATTAACCATCACAGTTCCTCAGTCCTGGTTTTTCAGGCTCCTGTGTTGATGGGGATCTACTGAGGGACAGAACCATTATTTATGCAGCCAAATTTTGCTGGTCGTTTGTGTTGAACTTTGTGGTTGCTTTTAATTTTCTGTTTCAGCAGAAAAGTTATTAGTGTACTAACTTACTAGTTTATTAATTACTAACTTGTCCCTACCTTAGCTTACCCAATCCTTTCTGATCAGTAGCTCATTCAAGATCCCATAGCAATGAATTCTTAACTCAGAGAGTCTTAAAAACCTATTTTGATACAGATTACTTTTTGAAAGCTTAGACTTTTAAAGTCCACATAAATAAAACTTTAGGTTTAAAAAACACATTTAAAATTATTGCACCAAAAGCTGTCTGAGGTTTAAAAACACCAAAAAAGCATTTTGGACATGATTTGAAAGCAAAATTTGATTTTATACTCTGCTATTTGGTTTCTGAGTCTTCAATAATATACTTTTATTTTCTGAAATACTGTTCATCTCATCATTATTTTTGAAAACGGCTTTTATCTGAGCAGTTATTGGTTGATTATCAGCTCTTTTGATTATAGCCTTGAGGATCCCAGGGTCATGGGTTCAGTTCTGACACAGTGCAGTTAGCCAGCCCTACTTGCTTTGGAAGCTGCAGTGCTTCCTAGGTGTCTCTGCCATTGTGCACATGTGTGGTTTGGGGTCCATGGGGCAGTCTAAAAGAACACAGTGTGCAAAGCTGATATTAATAATGAAAAGTCAATTGGAAGTTCATCACCCTATTTACAGTGGTTCAGTGGTGTACACAAAAGCACATCGAATAAAAGAGTGCATTTAAAAAATAGGTGTCTTCAATTATTTATTTGTGTTTTCTTCCCCTCAAAAACAGAAAAAAAGAATTCCAAAGCAAATTTCTTTTTCTATTTCTCCTCCTAGACATTCAGAAGATTTCCCTAACATTTTATGTATTTTTTCGAGTGACCTTTGATTTTCTCATGAAAATCATAATCAGATTTTCCTGCTGAACACCTTCAATAAGGTTGGCAAGATGTCTGTAAGGTACATGGAAAAAGTGTGACTTCATCTTGTGCTTCTAGAACATTTTTAGATTAGCTCATGCTTTTGGAAAACTTTGAGATATCTGACACACAAGTAAGTACATTTCTCACTATTCTTTCTTCTTATCTTTTCTTTTTGAAAAAAAGAATGGTTTGAAATTGTGATTCGTATTCTGATAGATGGTTGGGGAAATTTTTGGTGTAAGGTTAGAAATTTCAGTTATGTATTGAATAACTTCAGGTGGTTTGAAAGGATTAAACGATGACAAGGTGGATAATGATTTCATATTTGATAACAGTGATGTTTAGAACAGATCATCTGCCATTTGTTGTTTCCTGTTTGTCCACTGCTAACTTACTGCAGTAGGCTTTCAGGGTTTGAAGTGAGGGTTCCTCATCAGTACTACCACTGCAGCTAAGCTCTCACCAACTTTCTTTCTTTTTTTTTGAATCTTATTTTATTTATTTTTTTATACAGCAGGTTCTTATTAGTTACCCATTTTGTACATATTAGTGTCTGTGTGTCAACCACCAACTTTCTGACAGGTACATCTTTTTAGATTTTAACAAGATCAGTGAGAAAGAGCTCAGACAGCCCATCTTTTGTTGAGAACGTAAACTGTCCTGGAACCTAGCATGCTCTATTGATGCAGCTTGCCCATGATACATCTTATTCCTCCCCAGTTCAGTGAAACAGTGGACGACGGGGACCTGCAGACGTTTTGCGTCAGAATTTGGTTGCACGGGTATGTTAGCATTTAGCGGCGATTTCCATAGATTACGGGTCGGTAAACAGGGCAGCATCACACCCTTGTCTTCTGCAACTATTTTCACATTAGCACAGTTTCTTTTTTTTTTTAAATTAATTAATTTATTCATTTATTTTTGGCTGCACTGGGTCTTCGTGGCTGCATGCAGGCTTTCTCTAGTTGCGGCGAGCGGGGTTACTCTTCGCTGCGGTGCATGGGCTTCTCATCGTGGTGGCTTCTCTTGTTGCGGAGTGGGGCTCTAGGCGCGCAGGCTTCAGTAGTTGTGGCTCACGGGCTTAGTTGCTCTGCTGCAGGAAGCACAGTTTCTTATGATGTAGTTTTTCCTTTTTTTTTTTTCCTTTTCAAGCCTTTCTTCATATTTTCCTCAAGCAGTTAAAAGTATGTTTAATTATATAAGCAATTCACGCATATACTCTTGTTGTAAAAAACAAACTCAGATGCTATAGCTAAAGCCCAAGTTCCCTCCGACAACTCCTGTCCCCTGAAGGCTTCCCCAGAGGCAATCACTGCTCTCATCGGTGGGTGTGTCTTTTTGCAGCTCTTTCTTTATGAATGTGTATACATATATGTGTAGAATATATAATAGTTGGGAATATAGTCTGTGTGGGAATATACAGCTAAAAATACATCATATTGTCCTTGTTTCTATTTTAGATCTTTTGGTGCCCCGAATATTTATTATTTGAGTTTTGCTACACTTGGTGAAATTTATCTGTGGACACACATTGCAGACTTCCTTTTCCTTATCAGGTTCCCACACATTTAGAGTGCTAGCCCTTCACGTTTTCTTCTTATTTTGGCCCCATGATAGAGCAGAACGTGATAACGTGCTTGTAACTCTCATATACAAAATCTTATCACCCAACATATTCTAATCTCAACTAGCAAGTGAGGGCTGGATCAAATCAAGTTGGCCAGAAGAAATGCCTTCTCTTGCGGTTTTTACTGTTAGTTTGGTGGCTGTCACAGAAGTTTTAAGTGGCCTGGAATATCTGTTAGGGTTTCTGGAAAAGGGAGATGTAATTTCTAACCTTCTTCCCTTTCTCAGAGCCACCTAGGGTTTTAGGACATTGGCGGCCTGAAGCTGTCTTGAAAGAGTCATACTGAGACAGAATTATTGTTTCACTGAAATGGAAAAGACAGGCCAGCTGTCAACAGTATCCCCCCGTGGCCACCCTACAGCCAGGCCTTGCAGTAGATTTGTTCTTAATAAAAGTTAAATAAAGCCCAGTAGATGTAAATGGCATCATATTTTAAATGGAGCAGAGAATTGTCTCAGCCTGGAATTATGGTTGCAAGATACCCACCCAAAGGATTGAACTTCTCAAATTCTGAGTCTGCATGCTCTCTTTTTTCTTTTTTTTTCTTTTTTGGAGGTGCTCAATGAATATTTATTGAATGAACACATACAAAGCAGGTAAAACAGTATCCAGCGTACAGTAAGTCCTCAATAAATGTTAGCTGCGTTTTGTTTTTTTTTTAAACATCTTTATTGGAGTATAATTGCTTTACAATGGTGTGTTAATTTCTGCTTTATAACAAAGTGAATCAGTTATACATATACATATGTTCCCATATCTCTTCCCTCTTGCGTCTCCCTCCTTCCCACCCTCCCTATCCAACCCCTCTAGGTGGTCACAAAGCACAGAGCTGATGTCCCTGTGCTATGCAGCTGCTTCCCACTAGCTATCTATTTTATGTTTGGTAGTGTATATATGTCCATGCCACTCTCTCACTTTGTCCCAGCTTACCCTTCCCCCTCCCTGTATCCTCAAGTCCATTCTCTAGTAGGTCTGTGTCTTTATTCCCGTCTTACCCCTAGGTTCTTCATGACCTTTTTTTTTTTCTTAGATTCCATATATATGTGTTAGCATACGGTATTTGTTTTTCTCTTTCTGACCACTCTATGACATAAATCACAGTAAGATCCTTTTTGACCCACCTCCTACAGAAATGGAAATAAAAACAAACAAAAGAAAAACAAATGGGACCTAATGAAACTTAAAAGCTTTTGCACAGCAAAGGAAACCATAAACAAGACCAAAAGACAACCCTCAGAATGGGAGAAAATATTTGCAAATGAAGCAACTGACAAAGGATTAATCTCCAAGATTTACAAGCAGCTCATGCAGCTCAATATCAAAAAAACAGGGCTTCCCTGGTGGCGCAGTGGTTGAGAATCTGCCTGCTAATGCAGGGGACACGGGTTCGAGCCCTGGTCTGGGAAGATCCCACATGCCGCGGAGCAACTAGGCCCGTGAGCCACAACTACTGAGCCTGTGCGTCTGGAGCCTCTGCTCCGCAACAAGAGAGGCCGCGACAGTGAGAGGCCCGCGCACCGCGATGAAGAGTGGCCCCCGCTTGCCGCAATTAGAGGAAGCCCTCGCACAGAAACGAAGACCCAACACAGCCAAAATAAATAAATAAATAAAACATTAAAAAAATAATAATAAAAAACAAACAAACAAACAAACAAACCAATCCAAAACTGGGCAGAAGACCTAAATAGACATTTCTCCAAAGAAGATATACAGATTGCCAACAAACACATGAAAGAATGCTCAACATCATTAATCATTAGAGAAATACAAATCAAAACTACAATGAGATATCATCTCACACCCGTCAGAATGGCTATTATCAAAAAATCTAGAAACAATAAATGCTGGAGAGGGTGTGGAGAAAAGGGAACACTCTTGCACTGTTGGTGGGAATGTAAATTGATACTGCCACTATGGAGAACAGTATGGAGGTTCCTTAAAAAACTAAAAATAGAACTACCATATGACCCAGCAATCCCACTACTGGGCATATACCCTGAGAAAACCATAATTCAAAAAGAGTCATGTACCAAAATGTTCATTGCAGCTCTATTTACAATAACTAGGACATGCAAGCAACCTAAGTGTCCATCATTGGATGAATGGATAAAGAAGATGTGGCACATATATACAATGGAATATTACTCAGCCAGAAAAAGAAACGAAATGGAGGTATTTGTAGTGAGGTGGATGGAGTTAGAGTCTGTCATACAGAGTGAGGTAAGTCTGCATGCTCTCTTAATTCTGCTTTCCGGTCTGCCACTTTCTCCTGCCTTCATACTGGTCTCGCCTCCCCCACTCCCCAGCCCCACCCTTGCCCCAGCCTGCTACCTCCAGTTTCCACTCCCCTAGAGCTACAGAAGTCACTGGGCTCTGTCTTTGTTCTGTCAACCCTTTGATCTACCAATAACTTAGCCAGCCCTGGGCAATCTCGGCCCAATCACCTGCGGTCTTGGGGGAAGGGAATGAAATTACATGGTACTAGCATGGCCATCTAGGCTGGCTCCTTGGGTGGGATTATAGGTAAGATTAGTTTGTAGAGACAAAGGCTGAGGATGGGGTAGGTACCCCCAGACATGTCGGCCACTAGGAGTACACACAGTTATTGAAAGGAAAAGCCCTTCAGTGAATACGGCAAAATAGTTCATTCTTTTCATTTTTCGTGGAACAATGTTCTATACCTAGAATCACATGGTGTGATTAGAATTGTTGGAATGCACAATCGGATGTGTGGTGATGGTAACATTCTCCAGAGGAGGAAAGAGAGGAACAGAGTTTTTCTTTAAATTTCAATTCTGTTAGGAAATTTACTTTTTTTTCTCTTGTCTTACAAAAATACAAGTATGAATTATGTTTTACAATTCAAGACTTTGTTTCATGAATGAATAACTCTTTTCTTTCTGTTACCTGTACAGGTGAAACTTCAACAAGATCTTCTGGTTCTACCTCTAAACTATGCCCTGAATCTGACCACTTCTACCATATCCACTGGCCATGCTATTTCTTTGCTTTTAATCCTGTGAGGTACACTCACTGCCATTAGACTGATACCCACACTTCTTACCACAGCTGACAAGAGCCTGCACGACCCCATGGCAACCTATTTCCAGACTTCACCTCCTACCATGCGTTCCCATCTGCTGTGTCCCATCCCCTGAGCCGTCTACATCTTCCTGCAGCCGCTAAGCTTCCTCTCATCTCCATGTGCTTTCACTTGCTTTGTTTGCTCCTTATGCCTGGAGCCCTCTCTTCCCAGATCTTGGCATGGTTGGCACCCTCTCGTCTTTTTTGGCCAATGTCGTCTTCACATAGAGACATTTTCCGACTCTCTGAGCCAAAGTAGCCCTTCTTCCTTCTAACTCTTCATTTCATCATCCTTTTGAATTTTCTTTAGAGCTTTTTTTCACCATCAAAAATGAGCTTATTTTATTTTTAGTTGCTTGTATTTCTTATCTGTATCTATCCACTGGAAGGAAGGTCCATGAGTGCAGGAATTTTGTATTGTTTATGGATGTATCTTTAGTGCCGGGGATAACGTGTAGAGTATAATCGTCGCTCTCTGTAAGTATCTGCTGAATGAGTGAATAAAAGGAAGAATAAATGAATAAATTTTGTCATGTTTCACATTCTATTATGTTTCTTATAGTTATATTTGTATTACAGTATTGGTCGGAGCATACATTTTGAACTAAAAAGTTTTATGTGTCCCTGGGCCTCCTCAGTGTTAACCATTATAAATCTAAGTCCTGTCTATATGTCTAGAGACACGTGTATTAAATGTTCATTGGGAAACTTAACACAATCACTGCTATCTCCAAAGGACACAATAAAGAGGCCAGCAAATTGTCCTTGGAGTCAGACAGATCTAGATTTGAATCCAAGTCCAGTAGCTTACTAACTTTGCCACCGTAGGCCAGTGGCTTAACATATGTAAAAATGCCTGGTCCAATGCTCAGTATTGGATGGTAATTGTCCTCATCACATTGTACACCATTTTTTATTGAGTAAGTTCATAAGGCATTTTGTCTGTCATCTGCAGTTGCTACTAGCAGATTGGGGTCAAGTTTGAGAAATAGCGCTTGTAAGAAATAAAAATAAAATTTCAAGCGAACTTAAAGTCAGGTGCTGTTTCAATATAGGTAGTCTTCTAAACAAGTTTCTTTATAGTAACACCTTTCTCAAGAGGCAAAATAAATAGATACAAGTAAGAATTTAGTGAATTTAACAATGTCATGTCTTATACAATTTGAAAATTTTATAATTTGTAAGTAAAATGTGCAAAGTCAAAATGAAGGAAGAGATACATAAATTGGTTTTTGAAAATAGAAAATGGCAAAGATGTTTGTATGTTTATTCATTAATTTGTCAAAAAAATTTGAGGGTCTTTTGAGGCTAGGCATGGTGCTATGTTGAAATCACAGGTTCACTTGAATTGTATAAATGAATAACCTTTGTTTGAGCCTCAGTAAAGCATCTGGAGCAATATATCTTAATTTTGCTTTCAAACACATACAAATTATTTAAGATATAATATGTTACTTGGACCAGGACAGTTCAACAATTGGGCAATAATAGTCTCTTCAACAGATGGTGCTGAGACAACGGGATATTCACATGCAAAAGAACGAAGTTGGGCTCATACTTCACACATATAAAAGTTCATTCAAAATGGGTCATCAACTTAATGTAAGACCTACACGACCAAACTCTTAGAGAAAACATAGGAGTAAATCTCTGTGACTTTGAGTTAGACAATGGCTTCTTAGATATGACACCAAAAACAAAAGTGACAAAAGAAAAAATAGAAAATTAAACCACATTAAAAAAAAAAAACTTTTGTGGTGCAACGGGTGCCATTAAGAAAGTGAAAAGACAACCCTCAGTATGGAGAAAATATTTGCAAACTATATAACAGATAAGGGACAAATATCCAGAATATATAAAGAACTGATAGAACTCAATAATAAAAAGGCAAATAATCCGATTACAAATAGGCAAAGAATTTGAATAGAGATTTCTCTAAAGAAAATACATAATTGGCCTATAAACACATGAAAAGATGCTTAACATCATTAGGCACTAGGGGAACACAACAAAAGTCACAACGAAATACCACTTCACAGACTCTGGGATGGCCATAAGCAAACAAACAAACAAACAAACAGCCTCTAGAAAATAGCACTTGGAACATTTGTGTATTGCTAGTGGGAATATAAAACGGTGCAGCCACTGTGGAAAACACTTTGGCATTTCCTCAGAAGGTTAAACATAGAATTATATAATCCAGGAATTCCACCCCTAGGTATAAACCCCCAAATTTGAAAACATAGACTCAAACAGATAGTTGTATACCAATGTTCATAGCAACATTATTCAGAAGAGCCAAAAGGTGGAAACAACCCGATGTCCATCAACTGATGAATGGATAAAGAAAATGTGCTATGTATTATTGTTATATAATATTATCAATGCAGTATATAAAATATTTTATATTTTCAGTAATAAATAGAAAAGAATGAAGTTCTGATAGCTGCTACAACATGGATGAACCTTGAAAATATTATGCTACATTTATGAAGCCAATCTCAAAAGACCACATATTGTGTGATTCCATGTATATGAAATATCCAGAACAGGCAAATCCATGGAAACATGAAGTGGATTCATGCTTGCTGAGTGGGGGATGGCAGAGAGGATGTGTATTGACAGCCCATGGGTACAGGGTTTCTTTTAAGGGAGACAAAATTCTCATAAATTAGATTATGGTGATGGCTGTGTAACTTTGTGACTATACTGGAAAATATTGAATTATACAGGATAAATGGTTGAATTGTATGGTATGTGAGTTTTATCTCAATAAGCTGTTAAAAAATGTTGTTTGGAGTGAAAATTACCATTGGGATTTATAAATAAGGAGCTACACTTAAAGACATTTAAGTTGTTCAATATGCCACCAGATGGCTTCAATTTAAATTCAACTGATTTACTAATCTGTAAGTGTATGTTCCTAATAGTTGGCAGATATATTTTCATCTGAGTTCATTCCAAAGTGGGTAGAGGGGAAAACCATAGGCTTTAACCTCTGTAGTTCTCGCTTATTGCTTTTCTGCTGTAATATTTATCATAGCTAAAAATAGACAAATTTTAGGGAAAATATTTTTCTCTTTCACCACCAATTGTTTTCACTTGTCCTATGTGTGCCAGATTGTAAAATTCTAGTATCCTAAATGTTCATATGGGAAAACTGAATCTGGTATAAAGAAAGACTCCTTATTCATTCCTTGATTCTTTGACCGAAAGTATTATAAACACCTTTTCTCTATGCCTAACATTACTATAGGGAATTTTATTTTTATTTTTGAAGAGGTGATAGAATATTCTTTTATTTTGACTAAATTTAGCCAGTTGGAATTATTTTATTTTATTTTATTTTACACACTATATTTTACTTTCTAATTCAATGGATGTATAACAGTTTTTTTCAAAATATAACTTAAAAGTTAAAATTTTTATTTAAAAAAGCATATGCTTCACTATAGTATGGAAAGTTACAAACTGGTAAATGATAAAAAAATAAAATTCAAATCCCAATCAGAAAATTACAATGAACATTAACCATTAACAAAAGCTACCATTTATTGAGCATTTATTTTGTGCCAGGTACGGTGTTAATCTCTTTATCTACATAGGTTAATTTAATTCTTAAAACTGCTTTATGATGTAGCTATCATTTTCACTTCTATCAGATTCAGAAGTGAATTAAACTTCACATTTGAATCAAAAACTACAAGTGTATACTCTTCTGATCAAATTTAACTCTATTAGTGGATTTTTTTTAAACATCTTTATTGGAGTATAATTGCTTTACAATGGTGTGTTAGTTTCTGCTTTATAACAAAGTGAATCAGCTATACATATACATATATCCCCGTATTGCCTCCCTCTTGCGTCTCCCTCCCACCCTCCCTATCCCACCCCTCTAGGTGGTCACAAAGCACAGAGCTGATCTCCCTGTGCTATGCGGCTGCTTCCCACTAGCTATCTATTTTACATTTGGTAGTGTATATATGTCCATGCCACTCTCTCACTTCGTGCCAGCTTATCCTTCCCCCTCCTTGTGTCCTCAAGTCCATTCTCTACGTCTGCGTCTTTATTCCCGTCCTGCCCCTAGGTTCTTCAGAACCATTTTTTTTTAGATTCCATATATATGTGTTAGCATACAGTATTTATTTTTCTCTTTCTGACTTACTTCACTCTGTATGACAGACTCTAGGCCCATCCAACTCATTACGAATAAGTCAATTTCGTTTCTTTTTCTGGCTGAGTAATATTCCACTGTATATATGTGCTACATCTTCTTTATCCATTCATCCAATGATGGACACTTAGGTTGCTTGCATGTCCTGGTTATTGTAAGTAGAGCTGCAATGATCATTTTGGTACATGACTCTTTTTGAATTATGGTTTTCTCAGGGTATATGCCCAGTAGTGGGATTGCTGGGTTGTATGGTAGTTCTATTTTTCGTTTTTTGAGGAACCTCCATACTGTTCTCCATAGTGGCAGTATCAATTTACATTCCCACCAACAGTGCAAGAGTGTTCCCTTTTCTCCACACCCTCTCCAGCATTTATTCTTTGTAGATTTTTTGATGATGGCCATTCTGACGGGTGTGAGGTGATACCTCATTGTAGTTTTGATTTGCATTTCTCTAATGATTAGTGATGTTGAGCATTCTTTCATGTGCTTGTTGGCAATCTGTATATCTTCTTTGGAGAAATGTCTATTTAGGTCTTCTGCCCATTTTTGGATTGGGTTGTTTGTTTTTTTAATATTGAGCTGCTTGTAAATCTTGGAGATTAATCCTTTGTCAGTTGCTTCATTTGCAGATATTTTCTCCCATTCTGAGGGTTGTCTTTTTGTCTTGTTTATGGTTTCCTTTGCTGTGCAAAAGCTTTTAAGTTTCATTAGGTCCCATTTGTTTATTTTTGTTTTTATTTCCATTTCTCTAGGAGGTGGGTCAAAAAGGATCTTACTGTGATTTATGTCATAGAGTGTTCTGCCTATGTTTTCTTCTAAGAGTTTTATAGTGTCTGGCCTTACAGTTAGGTCTTTAATCCATTTTGAGTTTATTTTTGTGTATGGTGTTAGGGAGTGTTGTAATTTCATTCTTTTACATGTAGCTGTCCAGTTTTCCCAGCACCACTTATTGGAGAGGCTGTCTTTTCTCCATTATATATTCTTGTCTCCTTTATCAAAAATAAGGTGACCATATGTGCGTGGGTTTATCTCTGGGTTTTCTATCCTGTTCTATTGATCTATATTTCTGTTTTTTTGCTAGTACCACACTGTCTTGATTACTGTGGCTTTGTAGTATAGTCTGAAGTCCAGGAGCCTGATTCCTACAACTCTGTTTTACTTTCTCAAGATTGCTTTGGCTGTTCGGGGTCTTTTGTGTTTCCATACAAATTGTGAATTTTTTTGTTCTAGTTCTGTGAAAAATGCCTTTGATAGTTTGATAGGGATTGCATTGAATCTACAGATTGCTTTGGGTAGTATAGTCATTTTCACAAAGTTGATTCTTCCAATCCAAGAACATGGTATATCTCTCCATCTGTTGGTATCATCTTTAATTTCTTTCATCAGTGTCTTATAGTTTTCTGCATACAGGTCTTTGGTCTCCCTAGGTAGGGTCTTTTGTCTCCCTAGGTATTTTATTCTTTTTGTTGCAGTGGTAAATGGGAGTGTTTCCTTAATTTCTCTTTCAGATTTTTCATCATTATTGTATAGGAATGCAAGAGATTTCTGTGCATTAATTTTGTATCCTGCTACTTTACCAAATTCATTGATTAGCTCTAGAAGTCTTCTGGTAGCATCTTTAGGATTCTCTATGTATAGTATCATGTCATCTGCGAACAGTGACAGCTTTACTTCTTCTTTTCCGATTTGGATTCATTTTATTTCTTTTTCTCTCTGATTGCTGTGGCTAACACTTCCAAAACTATGTTGAATGATAGTGGTGAGAGTGGGCAACCTTGTCTTTTTCCTGATCTTAGAGGACATGTTTTCAGTTTTTCACCATTGAGAACGATGTTGGCTGTGGGTTTGTCATATAAGGCCTTTATTATGTTGAGGTAAGTTCCCTCTATGCCTACTTTCTGAAGGGTTTTTATTGTAAATGGGTGTTGAATTTTGTCAAAAGCTTTTTCTGAATGTATTAGATGATCATACGGTTTTTCTCCTTCAATTTGTTAATATGGTTTATCACAGTGATTGATTTGTGTATATTGAAGATTCCTTGCATTCCTGGGATAAACCCCACTTGATCATGGTGTATGATCCTTTTAATGTGCTGTTGGAGTCTGTTTGCTAGTATTTTGTTGAGGATTTTTGCATCTATGTTCATCAGTGATATTAGCCTGTACTTTTCTTTCTTTGTGACATCTTTGTCTGGTTTTGGTATCAGGGTGATGGTAGCCTTGTAGAATTAGTTTGGGAGTGTTCTTCCTTCTGCTATATTTTGGAAGAGTTTGAGAAAGATAAGTGTTAGGTCTTCTCTAAATGTTTGATAGAATTCGCCTGTGAAGCCATCTCGTCCTGGGCTTTTGTTTGTTGGAGGATTTTTAATCACAGTCTCAATTTCAGTGCTTGTGATTGTTCTGTTTATATTTTCTATTTCTTCCTGGTTCAGTCTTGGAAAGTTGTGCTTTTCTAAGAATTTGTCCAATTCTTCCAGGTTGTCCATTTTATTGGCATATAGTTGCTTGTAGTAATCTCTCATGATCCTTTGCATTTCTGCAGTGTCAGTGGTTACTTCCCTTTTTTCATTACTAATTCTATTGATTTAAGTCTTCTCCCTTTTTTTCTTGATGAGTCTGGCTAACGCTTTATCACTTTTGTTTATCTTCTCAAAGAACCAGCTTTTAATTTTATTGATCTTTGCTATTGTTTCCTTCATTTCTTTTTCATTTATTTCTAATCTGATCTTTATTATTTGTTTCCTTCTGCTAATTTTGGGGGTTTTTGTTCTTCTTTCTCTAATTGCTTTAGGTGTAAGGTTAGGTTGTTTATTTGAGATGTTTCTTGTTTCTTGAGGTAGGATTGTATTGCTATAAACGTCCCTCTTAGAACTGTTTTTGCTGCATACCATAGGTATTGGGTCATCGTGTTTTCATTGTCATTTGTTTCTAGGTATTTTTTGATTTCCTCTGTGATTTCTTCAGTGATCTCTTGGTTATTTAGTAGTGTATTGTTTACCCTCCATGTGTTTGTATTTTTTACAGTTTTTTTCCTGTAATTGATATTTAGTCTCAGAGTGTTGCAGTCAGAAAAGATACTTGATATGTTCAATTTTCTTAAATTTACCAAGGCTTGATTTGTGACCCAAGATATGATCTATCCTGGAGAATGTTCCATGAGCACTTGAGAAGAAAATGTATTCTGTGTTTTTTGGATGGAATGTCCTATAAATATCAATTAAGTCCACCTAGTTTAATGTATCATTTAAAGCTTGTGTTTCCTTATTTATTTTCATTTTGGATGTTCTTTCCATTGGTGAAAGTGGGGTGTTAAAGTCCCCTACGATGATTGTGTTACTATAGATTTCCCCTTTTATGGCTGTTAGCATTAGCCTTATGTACTGAGGTGCACCTATGTTGGGTGCGTAAGTTTTTACAATTATTATATCTTCTTCTTGGATTGATCCTTTGATCATTATGTAGTGTCCTTCTTTGTTTCTTGTAATAGTCTTTCTTTTAACGTCTATTTTGTCTGATCTGAGAATTGCTACTCCAGCTCTCTTTTGATTTCCATTTGCATGGAATATCTTTTTCCATCCCCTCACTTTCAGTCTGTATGTGTCCCTAGGTCCAAAGTGGGTCTCTTGTAGACAGCATATATAGGGGCCTTGTTTTTGTATCCATTCAGCCAGTCTATGTCTTTTGGTTGGAGCACTTAATCCATTTACATTTAAGGTAGTCATTGATATGTATGCTCCTATTACCATTTTCTTAATTGTTTTGGGTTTGTTATTGTAGGTCTTTTCCTTCTCTTGTGTTTCCTGTCTAGACAAGTTCCTTTAGCATTTGTTGTTATGCTGGTTTGGTGGTGTTGAATTCTCTTAGTTTTTGCTTGTCTGTAAAGGTTTTAATTTCTCCGTTGAATCTGAATGAGATCCTTGCTGGGTAGAGTGCTCTTGGTTGTAGGTATTTCTCTTTCATTACTTTAAATATGTCTTGCCACTCCCTTCTGGCTTGCAGAGTTTCTGCTGAAAGATCAGCTGTTAACCTTATGGGGATTCCCTTGTATGTTATTTGTTGCTTTTCCCTTGCTGCTTTTAATATTTTTTCTTTGTATTTAAATTTTGATAGTTTGATTAATAAGTGTCTTGGCGTGTTTCTCCTTGGATTTATCCTCTATGGGACTCTCTGTGCTTCCTGGACTTGATTAATATTTCCTTTCCCATATTAGGGAAGTTTTCAACTATAATCTCTTCAAATATTTTCTCAGTCCCTTTCTTTTTCTCTTCTTCCTTTGGGACCCCTATAATTCGAATGTTTTCACATTTAATGTTGTCCCAGAGGTCTCTGAGACTGTCCTCAATTCTTTTCATTCCTTTTTCTTTATTCTGCTCTGCAGTAGTTATTTCCACTATTTTATCTTCCAGGTCACTTATCCGTTCTTCTGCCTCAGTTATTCTGCTATTGATTCCTTCTAGAGAATTTTTAATTTCATTTATTGTGTTGTTCATCATTGTTTGTTTGCTCTTTAGTTCTTCTAGGTCCTTGTTAAACGTTTCTTGTATTTTCTCCATTCTATTTCCAAGATTTTGGATTATCTTTGCTATCCTTACTTTGAATTCTTTTTCAGGTAGACTGCCTATTTCCTCTTCATTTTTTTTGTCTCGTGGGTTTTTGCCTTGCTGTTTCATCTGCTGCATGTTTCTCTGTCTTCTCATTTTGCTTAACTTACTGTGTTTGGGGTCTGCTTTCCGCAGGCTGCAGGTTCGTAGTTCCTGTTGTTTTGGGTGCCTGTACCCAGTGAGTGAGTTTGGATCAGTGGGTTTTGTAGGCTTCCTGGTGGCGGGAACTGGTGCCTGTGTTCTGGTGGATGAGGCTGGATCTTGTCTTTCTGGTGGTCAGGACCGCATCTGGTGGTGTGTTTTGGGGTGTTTGTGACTTTATTATGATTTTAGGCAGCTCTCTGCTAATGGGTGGGGGCAGTGTTCCTGTGTGGCTAGTTGTTTGGCATAGGGTGTCCAGCACTGTAGCTTGCTGGTCATTGACTGGAGCTGGGTCTTAGCATTGAGATGGAGATCTCAGGGAGAGCTTTTGCCGTTTGATATTATGTGGAGCTGGGATGTCTCAGGTGGACTAGTGTCCTGAACTTGGCTCCACCACCTCAGAGGCACAGGCCTGACACTTGGCTGGAGCACCAAGACCCTGTCAGCCACACGGCTCAGAAGAAAAGGGAGAAAAAAATAAATAAAGAAAAAATAATAAAAATAAAATAAAATAAAGTTATTAAGATAAAAAAATTTTTAAAAAATTATTAAAAATAAAAAAAGTAAAACAAAAAACAAATGGACAGACAGAACCCTTAGACAAATGGTAAAAGGAAAGCTACACAAGTAACATCACACAAAGAAGCATACACATACACACTCAGAAAAAGAGAAAAAGGAAGAAAAAATATATATCTTTTGGGAAGTCTGAGGTCTTCTGCCAGCATTCAGTAGATGTTCTGTAGGAGTTGTTCCACATGTAGATGTATTTCTGATGTGTATGTGGGGAGGAAGGTGATCTCCACGTCTTATTCCTCTGCCATCTTGAAGGTCCATCTCTCCCATAGCGTTTTGTGTTTTGTTTTGTTTAAACTGCTTTCAGACCAAAGCTGAGTCTCCAAGTCTCTGCCATCTAGTGGCAGTATTGAAGAAATACTGGTTTCCTACACAGCTCTGAGTGCACAGACTTTGGTAGATGTCCAAGAACTGTTAAGAACCATCAGCAAACTAATGACTAATCTTTATGTTTACCCTTTAGTTCAAAGTACTGAGCTAATGTTTGCACAAAATTTTTATGACTTTATCAGTCTTTTATTTTTTGATGTTAACTGCCTTCAGTACAAAACCTGGGACTTCAAGACATACTAATTTATTACTAGTTTCTAACCACTTACTTATAATTGAGGCAGACTAAGTTTTACAAAGACATTTCTATTTGCACTGTAAACTGAAGGTAATTGAAGAATTTGTTAGTTTTTGTCAGTTTTTAACTACGTTCTAGTTAATTTCTTAAGTTCTGATATATATATATATACATATTAAATGTGGGTTATGTTCACTATTTTAGATTAAGCTTTAATTGATTGAATATATTTCCCCACATGTGATAGTGATGGATCTCTATATCATGGGTTATTTGTAGGATGTTTGTCAGGTTAAAAGTCAAAAATAGGATGTCTCATTCCTTAGGATATGTAAAATTCAGTGCTGGTAATGTCTTTATTGGCAACATTATAGTGAAGCTTTTAAAAAGCCATTTTATACTAAGTATATTTTATTACTCATGATAAGGTATGCTTATTTCAGAGTGGACTGCTCTTATAAAATTGGTGGCATAAAGTTTGATTTAGATCAGCTAATTTTATTCAATGACAGAAAAATACTTCTTTATTAAAAGTGGAAAATGCCCAAGATTAGTTTAAAAAGTAAAATAAAGTACAATTATTTAAAATAGAAATGAGGCAATTTGTTTACACTGTGGACTCATTTTAGTTCATTTCTGGGTAAATGTTAACTTTTTTAAGGAAAATCATGTCAGACATGTAAGTAGCACATTCAGTAATAACCTGGGTAAGGATTTTAATAAATCCTGCTTCCAGATACTCAGCTGTAGCATTTTATATTCAAATGAACTCAAATCTCCTTATTACGGATGAACTTAGAGAGGATACGCTTAGAACTTAATCCTCAATAGATTATCCTGTTTGGAACTGACACTGGCATACTGCGAATCTTTCCACCTCTTTAGAAAATAGAATAATTAGCATGTGCGTGTGTTTGTAAATTATAAAGTTGTTCCTTTGTAATGGGGTTGAACAGGGGAGGGGATGCAGAGGCTAGTGAAAACCACATGACTAGTGCATCCATTTTTCTGCCCAAATGCCATTGAGTGGGTCGCGATATGTACATGAACCAAAACCCTATGGTCTTGGTTTGTGTACACATTTGCCTGTTCTTTGGGTCTGATTAACCATCATTTTTCTAGTGCTGATGAATTTCCAGCAGAAGTGTGCTGGATATGCACATGGGAAGAAAAACTTTAATTTTCCCTGAAAGCTCTACACAATTTGTCCCTGAAAGCCTGAATCTTATACTCTTGTCATTCGAGTGCCAGGGCCAGACAACCAGCTAAACGATTAACTCCAGCCCAGAAATCTATAAATAAAGTTTGTGAAAAGAGAGAGAATGAACAATGCAGGGTGGAGAGAAAACGTAGCATAGGTCTTGTAATGGAAATCTACAAATTCCATTGAGGCTGCTGTTTGAAAATCTGTAAGGCAATGGCTTTCCCCAAGACTGAATATACGAGAAAAGAAGCAGATGTTCTTGAACTGTCTCTTTGAAGATGCTCATTATTAATACAGAAGAAGACGAAATTCAGGAAAGGACTGAGTGTCAACAGAGATGTTATGAAAGAAGCCAGGAGAGGTAGTTGTCTGTGAAGCCAGAGGACAAAGTGGGAAGAGCTGCCAACAGTTCACAGGAACATGCAGAAGTCAGAGGGGAAAGAACGAATTTTGGGTGACCTTGGATTCCGGTCCAAAGGATGGGGCCGCTGGAGTCAGTACCACTTGGCGACAGGAGGGGGCAGCAGAGGGCCGCAGGGTGGCCTGGTTGAATCAAAGTCAATTTAGGAGCCAGGAATGCAGGGAGAAGCTGGGAGGAAGGCGTGGTAGCTACAGAAGCGCCAGCAAGTGGTGAAGCCTGCAGGGGGCGCTCCTGCACGATCCCCTAGCCCTAGAAGACCTTTCCTTAAGGACCTTTCAAATACCCACTTTCGTGTGGTTGCAAACGCGTAGCCCAGGTCCTAAGAGACGCCAGGCTGTAGTGCTTTGCCTGGAGCCTGTTCGTCACATTTAGCCACATTAGGGGCACAAGGCCAGCAGTGATATTAACTGTGGCTGGTGAGTGTCACCATGCTTCCCTATGACCCCTCATGGCTCGGAACTGTCCCCAGGTGTCACACTTGACCTTGATTTCTGCCTGACGGCCACTGAACTCCATCTGCCTGATCACAGCTTGAATTACGTGCTGTTAATTTCAGGACAATGTAAGTACTCCACGAGCAGTGGAAACCCTGTAACTTCCATGGAGACCATTTGAAAATTTGTAAGGGGGTGATTTCCCAACTCTATTTTGGCCGACGTTTGGGTCACTCTGGTTCCCGGAGTGTGATGGGCACACCACGGTGGGGACCGAGGTCAAGTTCAAGCTCGTGAGCCAAGGTCAGGAGGAACCGCTAGTGCTCTTGTGCCAGGAAGGCAGGGTTTAGCCTCTTTCTATTCTTCTGGGAAGTGCAGCACTTGCTAGAGAGATAGATGCACTATTTGACTATCTGCCACAAATGGGCAGCCCTGGCTCAACCACTGACTGAAGCCAAGGAGGTTGGTAGCCCTGCAGGTGGTGGTTGGCTGGCTGTGGATGGATTCATTAGGGGCTTGTTGAGGTCTACCCGTAGTGCTGTGTTTGAACCAGTTTGTCCTGGCTCCTGAGACCGACTGTCAGCATCTCAGTTACATCCCATTGGTAGCTTGAAACTGGCCATGAAGGGAATAGTCACAACACAGAAGTCGGAAGACTTTGCAGATGAGCCTCCCGCCTTCTCACCCTGAATGCTGGTGCTTAAACAGTTGTCAGCACACCACTGCCCAGGCGCCAGACTCAAGGCTGGTCCTCGTGCTGGTCCAGGCAGGGATGGTGGGATCGCGGCGCCCCTGTCAGGTCTTCTCTACTTTGTTTCTTATTAGAATCTCCAAAGCTGCTCAGTGTTATAAACCACGGAAGTGAAAGATTACCTTTTTCTCACCTACCCTCTAACCTTGCAGGCATGGATGGTTTTTTCTGAATACCCCAGTGTGAGTGTGAGGCCAAATTGTTTGGATCAGGTCACAGAGCTGTGCTGTGCATTGCAGAGACAACATCAAAGCTGGGACCAGCAGACTAGGATGCCGTTTAGTTAACCTGGGTTAGACAGATGCCTCCCGTCCCCCAGCCCCTGCAAACCTGAGTTTCTTTGTAAAATAAAGAGGCTTGGTCTAGCAAACTCTAATTATCCCTGCTCTTACATTCTGAATTACAAATCTAATTTTCTTTTGCAATGTCGTGTATCAATATACTTTGGGTTATCAGTCATCATCTCTAAATTATTTTCCCCAAACCTCTATTTTTACTAAAGCACTTTTCATTCTCCCAAACACGCTGTGTCAGATCTCTGGGCTTTGTATTTAATGTTCTTTCTGGAATGTCCTGCCTTCCTCTCTGTCCACCTGACAGCACCCTGCTCCTCTTTAAAGGGTCAGCTCGTGTGTGCCCACCACCGTAAGGCCCTCCACGGCTCTCAGAACACTTTGGCACCCCGTTTTGCTGTTTCTCAGGGTCCCTACAGCGCTCTCCCTGGCACAGCTGGAGATGCGTAGGAAACCTGGCAGCAGGTGCGGGTCCTTCAGGGTGTGTCTCTATCGGTCCCTCTCCTGTGTTATCCTCTTGAGTTCATTTGCTCTGTTTAGATTGGCTGAACTTTGGATTCAGCTACTGCTTGATCTTCACCTCTCTGCCCAGCACCCCTCTTCAGATTTGATGGCATCCCTTTTGTTCCTGACCCCAAGGGCCATTTCTGGTATTCCACATCCATACCTTGTTCCAATTCCTGAAATTCCAAGCCTGGCCACAGACCTAATTCCCTGCCCGCCTGAGCAGGGAGCTGTGAGGAGAGCTTGGAAATTCTTTAGGGAAGAAACTGTTCTTTCACTTATGCGTCCTTAGTACCTATCGTCATGTCTGGAACATGGAAGTGCTCAGCGAATGTTTATTGAATGAATATGTGAACGAATACGGTGAGGAGAACTGACCTAGCAGAAGATCCTACTTAGGATGCAGACTTGGTCTCACTTCTTGCATGTCACATTTGGATTTTGCCCTCTAGACTGGTGGTTCTCAACCTTTTTTAGGGCCTCTAGGAGGATGTAAAAAAACTGGATATCTTTACCAGCAAAATAACGCACAGCATACAAAAGTTAGCACAGAATTTCAATGCCTTCAAAAATCCCTTTGAAGCCCATCCATGAGTGCCACAAAATAGCCTCTGTAACACACAATGGGGAGGCACTGTAAGTTTTTAAGTCTGGAAAGACGAGATGAAGATGATTCAAGGAGGTGTTCAGGGTGGACAGAAAGCTGGGAACTGGAGAGCTGGAGGGTGTGGGTATAAGGTGAGGAGGGGCTGAGATAGAGTGCGATGCCCTACGGATGAGGAAGGAGACGCAGGAAAGGAAGAACAGAGGGGCTCTACTATCACTTGTATGGAGAAACCCGATAACAATGATTCTGTGCTCTTGCAAAAAGATCCTTAAAGATGAGACAGTTGACACAATAACCATCCCTTGTTTTTAAAGAGTGATACTGGCACACGTGAAATAAATTAGTATTTCCAGATCTGTTGACTCATTTGTTGGGAGCAGTAGGTCTGCGTGCCCGATTATCCGCTGACTTGGACACTGTTGGTTTAGGAACTTCGTGGGAGCGAGCAGAAATAGAAGGGAGGGGTGTCAGACAACTTTCCAGAATTTTAGAACTGGCAACTCTCCCTCCCTCCCTCCCTGTGTCCCTCCCTCCCTCCCTTTCTTCCCGTCTCTATAATATAAAGGAGAAAACAGTTTTCTGTAAATTACATTTTTCCAACCATTTAAAAAAAATGAAATGTACCTTTTTCTTATGTTTGGTGTTCAATTCAAACAGGATGTCTGCCTGTAAAACCTGTGAATAACGGTCTTGTGCTTCCATTGAATCAGGTTGGTAAACTCTCTCCTAGCCCTGCAGTTCCCAATCTAAATGTATGATATATTGCTAGTGGCCATGGCACATGAGTGACCGCCCGAAAATTCATGAAAAGCATGTAAGATTTAGAAGACATCAGGCTTAGAGTGCATTTAAGACTAGGTATTAAGTGTAGTCTGCGGGGATGAAGCTAAATACATTTAAGTAAGTGAGAGAAGATTAACACAAGCTCAGTCCTTTGGAAATTCTTTATGTCTCTATCAGAAGATGGGAGAAAGTGATCCATTTTGCTATTATTAGGTTTTCTGCAACTTTTCTTTCCCTTTTAATTTCTTTGTTTCTTCTCCCATCTTACTTTCCTTTGCTCCAGTCTTTGAGCAAACATTCCTTCCAAGACTTATCTCTTCATTGGTGTCTTGAATCTCAGTCTTTCATTTCTTTTCATGAAGACTGGTCCCTCCATTTCCTCCTGTCTTCTTTTTTTTTAAAAATAGATTTTGTTTATTTATTTATTTATTTATTGGCTGCGTTGAGTCTTCCGTTGCTGTGTGCAGGCTTTCTCTAGTTGCGGCGAGCGGGGGCTACTTTTCATTGTGGTGTGCGGGCTTCTCATCGTGGTGGCTTCTCTTGTTGCAGAGCACGGGCTCTAGACATGTGGGCTTTAGTAGTTGTGGCGCGTGGGCTCAGTAGTTGTGGCTCGCGGGCTCTAGAGCGCAGGCTCAGTAGTTGTGGCACACAGGCTTAGTTGCTCTGCGGCATGTGGGATCTTCCCAGACCAGGGCTCGAACCCGTGGTCCCCTGCATTGGCAGGCGGATTCTTAACCACTGCGCCACCAGGGAAGCCCCCCTCCTGTCTTCTTTACGTTGCCAGTGTCTCTCTTTCTTGGCTCCTTCTCGCTTGGGTACAAACAAGCTCCAATGGGCTCTAATGGGCTCCAATGGGCTCTAATGGGCTCACTATCTTTTCATGCAGTCACCCTCTCTTTCTCCTTCTTTGTGTGGGTCAGAGGCAGTGTAACCTACTCTTTTTGCCCCACCTCCCAGTCTATCTTTGCATTAATCAGGATACAGGAGAGGTTATGCTGTGATAACAAATATGTGAGAACTCTCCGTGGCTCTAGCAAAACAGAGATAGGCATCCGTCCACGGCACAGTCTGATGCAGGCTGGGCAGGTGCGTCTCTCCCAGTCTCTCCCGAGTCTAACCCAGAGACCTCAGTTACAACCAGTTCCAAGGGGCCGTATTAGCGTCCAGGGCTTTGCTTTCAGCCACAGCCAAGGGAGAGAGCACACGTGTGGAAGAGACCCTTGATTATACCTGTCCAGGCTGGCAGAGACACCTCCATTCTCCTTAGGTTCTGCTGGTGAGAACTCGTCATGGTCCTGATGCACAAGGGCTGGGAAACCTTGCGCAGCACACGGATATTCCATGAGTGCTGACGGGCATGGCATACCCCCAGTTCCTCAACACCATGTTTCTGTTGCACGTCTTTGAAGGAGAGAAAAAAGCAGATCACAACCTGGGTACATGCCATGACCCTCAGGCTGCACCTGGCAGTGCTTTGGAAGGTGAGGTCGTGAGTACTAAATTGCATGTAAGATTGAAAATTTATTTTATTGAAGTATAGTAGATTTACAATGTTGTGTTAATTTCTGCTGTACAGCAAAGTGATTCAGCTTTGCATATATACACATTATTTTTCATATCCTTTTCCATTATGGTTTATCACAGGATATTGAATATAGTTCCCTGTGCTATAAGATTTGAATTTTTAAACTGGCCTACACTGGACTGGATGTTTTAATATTCGAAGTCACCAGAAAGCTATGGGTTCTGCCTGAGGTGTTATTAAGGGTCAGGAAAGAAAGACTTGACAAAGTATATTTGAAAACAATGACCGGGAAAAAATAAACTGGTTAATGTTTGTACCATACTGGGTTCAAGACTGTCCAATATAAAACCTGTGTTTGGTTTGGAGAATAATGTCATCAGATATAAATAAAACTATGCAATGCTTTATTATTAAATGTGGGCTACATGAAGAAACCAAAAGCTAATAAAGACATTCTTTTGTTTTTGAACAAGCCTAAACAATGACTTTGCATAAGTTTAGATAACAGAATAGGGAATTTAATCACATTTTAAATTAAATTCAAAGATACATCCTCTAAAAATAATTGAAGTTTGCTGAATGCCTTTCTACTAAGAGTGATGTGAAACTCTCATAATTAGATTAATGTGTTTAATTCCCCTGGAGTATTGCAGAGGGTGTGAATCAGCCCTAATCATAAAGTATATCCCATTTAAACAAAGCAAACGCCCTTTAATGTCTTTGCAATGACCTTTGTGTGGAATTTTCAAATTCTCATAAATTCTTATACATGTTCTTAACGTCTAAGGATTTTGGCATGAATTATGATTCAAAGATAGAGTTTGATTAATAATGTCTATGTCCATGCATAATTAAAAAGATCTCTTCCTTTAGAGAAAAAAAATTCTTGAGTTCTGAAGAAAATGTCTCAGATAATGTTCAGAGGGCTGGGGTGTGCCTGACACGTAATCCCAGTCTTCTTGCTTCCTAAGCCATCCCACTGCAACTGCTTTGTCTTTAAAGACCTCCAGAGAAAGATGTTAACATCACACAGGTCAACCATCCTCTGGTCACAACTACACCTGTCCATTATTGATTATACTGAACACTCTTTATTATAAGTTTCTTAAAGCCAAGCCTATTGTGTTCTTACAATTTTGCTTATTACTTATTTGTGTGAATTCTTTATACATGAATATTTTCAAGTCCCTTTGCCTTCTGGAGGACACAGCCTTTATTTGTTATGAAACAATAAATTGTTGGAATATAAAATAATGTTGTGATTGGAAAGATACTTATCACGTGATTTTAAAATGGAAAGAACCCTTCCAGGATATCTATGACACCACTTAATTTTACAGAGTCTAAAGAACTCTGCAAGTTCACTTGGCTAGTGGCAGAGCTGGGACTCAACTGATTTTCAGGCCGGTGCTTTGTACCTTATATAATAATTTCCTCATTGTGTATAGCTCTTTATGTACATAGAGGGGATAGAAAGGCTGATTTAGGGTCTAAGCAAGCACGATTAATAGCAATAACTAAAAAGTACTATGGACAAATTGCCAACCTTTTTGGCACTAGGGACCGGTTTCGTGGAAGACAATTTTTTCACGGGCTGTGGGTGGAGGGATGGTTTCGGGATGATTCAAGCACATTACCTTTATTGTGCACTTTATTTCTATTATTATTATATCAGCTCCACCTCAGATCATCAGGCATTAGATCCCGGGGGTTGGGGCCCCCTGGGAGAGTATAGAAAAATAAAATCCGTATTATTGTTTGTAGTTGTACACTAAGTTATTTGATTATTTAATAATACCTTTCTAACCCGCTAAATTGTAAGCACCAAGACAGCAACAATTACATTTTAAATTATATTTTGATAACAGGCGTATAGTTGTCCTTTTTAAAAGAGATATTTAATTTGCCAGCTTACAATTTCTCTTTAAGCATTTTCTCTAATATTATATGAGCAGTTCTACAGATAATTTCCAAGGTCTGAATTTTGTGAATTTTATGAACGTTTCTTTTTCATAAAGTCATCCTTTAACGTAATTGCTGAACTTTATATATGTTTCTAAATGTCATCAGAAAAGCCACATTTTAGTGCTCTCTTGAATTTCTGACATTGTTCTGAAGGGTCTTTTCATTGCAATACTTGTTAATTGCATCACTTTAAAGTAGATGAGTGGATCAATGAGACGTCTTCCAAATTGAGCGTGAGTACTGATGGAGCAGACAGTTGATGTCTTTCATTGATGGCTCATTCAACCTGCATCTGGTACGCTTCTGAGTCTAAGAGATAACTGAAAGTATCACTGTAAATGGGCTATAGGGATTTTTTCCCCCTTGATTTGCTTTTAGTTCATTTAAATAATAAAAATACATTAATATATTCTTAAAAGAAAGTTACATAAAATAGCAGTTACAGAGCAAAAACTGAAGTTCTTCCTTAATAATCATCTTAGTCAGCTCAGGTTGCCATAACAAAATGCCATAGACTTCACAACAGAAGTTTATTTTCTCACAGTTCTGGAGGCTGGAGGTCTGAGATCAGGGTGCCAGCACGGCCGGGTTCTAGTGAGAGCTTTCTTCCTGACTTGTAGGTGGCCGCCTTCTTGCTCTGTGCTCACAGGCTGGACACAGAGAGCAAGCTCTTTGGTGTCTCTACTTGAAGGGCACTAATCCCATCAAGAGGGCCCCACCCTCATGACCTCATCTAAACCCAACTACCTTTGAAGGCCTCATCTCCAAATACTATCACAACAGGGGTTAGGGCCTCAGTGTATGAATTTTGGCGGTGGGGGGGGAGGTGGGTGGGTACACAATTCAGTCCATAGCAATAATATTGATAAACATGGGTGTAGTGCTTGCTAATTTATATAATGTGCCAAGATCTGTCCTGAGCAGCATTTGCACACATATACACATTTTACAGATGAGGAAACTGAGGGATCTAGAGAAAACACGCAGCTAGTAAGTGGCAGAGCCGGGATTCGATTTAGGAGATGTGACCAAAAGTTCCATGCCCTTAAACTCTACTTTATAAGATTCTCTCAGCCTTCAATCTTTTTAGATAAACCTTCTTAGAGGTAACACTGCCTGCAAGTGGTGTGAATTCTTCTAAGCCCATTATGGACTGTTTTGGGCTCTGTGTTTTGGTCACTGAGTTCATCAGGAGACTGATACTGTAGCACGAGGCATATAGAACATGACAGGCTGAGCCTGCCGAACCACTCTTCTCCCAGCATCTGCCCTTTTCTCGTACCTCACTGACGTATATCAGGCCTGCAGATTCCAACTGAGCAGCTCTCCATCAAGGAAGCCTCCCTGATATCCCATCCCTTTTGTTCTAGAGGAAAGAAACGAGATCCAGAGAGGCAGACTGATTTCCATGAGGCTGCCTAGCTGTTTGGTATCAGAGCTAGGACAGGAATTCATGCCTCTGGATCTTGCTGAGAGCTCTCCTCCAACACACCACTTTGATTTTCTGGAACTCAAACTCACCACCTAAGACTCAGGGGAGAAATTCACAAGAGTACTACTGTCTTGTGATTTTGCTAATTTTGGAGAAGTACATTTTAGATCTTGAATCTTTAAACCAATTCTTCCAAAAAGCAGCAGCAAAATAATAGAGACCATTCTAGCTTTCAGCAAAAGGCACAAAACAAATTTTTGAAATTACTTCTGTGAAAGACAAGGTCGTTTAAAATGATTTTTGGAGTTTAAGTTCCTTGAAGGTATGGAGGCACTATACTATTAGAAAAGCAGAGAGGATCATAGTCTTTTTTTTTTTTGGATCATATTCTTATAATAAGTTAAATCTGACTGTGTAAGTGAATGTGTATTAGTTGCCTATTATTACCAGCATATTATCACAAACTCAGCAGTTTAAAATAGAACAGAGTTATTATTTTACAGTTACGTAGGTCCGAAGCCTGGAAGGCTCAGCTGGTTTCCCTGCTATGGGTGCCACAGGCTGAAATCGAGATGCCAGTCAGCCTAGGATGTTACCTGGAGGGAGAATCCACTTCCACGCTCATTTGGGTCTTTGGCAGAATTCAGCTCCATGTGGTACAGCACTGAGTTCCTCATGTCCAAGCTGGTTGTTGGCTAATGGTTGTTCTCTGCTTCTGGAGTCTGCCTGCATCGCTGGCTTGTGGCCTCTTTCTCCATCCTTAAAGCAGCAATGTGGTCCAATCTGCATCCCTGGCTAGTGGGCCTCTTTCTCCATCCTTAAAGCAGCAGTGGTGGTCCAGTCTACATCCCAGGGTTGTGGCCTCTTTCTCCATCCTCAAAGCAGCAATGGTGGTCCAGTCTACATCCCAGGGTTGTGGCCTCTTTCTCCATCCTTAAAGCAGCAATGGTGGTCTAGGCCTTCTCATACTTATTCCCTGTGACTTCTCCTTTTGCCTCATCTTTCCTGCCTTCTTTTCTGCTGCATCTCTGATTAACTCTTCCATTTTCCTCTCCTACTTTTAAGCATTTTGCTTGATAATATGTTGGGCCCAGCTGAATAAACCGGAATACTATGGCTATTTTAGTGTCCGTAACCAGGATCACACTGACAAAGTGATTATGCCTCCCATTTTGCCACATAGAGTAACATTTTTCTGGGAACACTACAGAGTGTGAACACTACACCCCTACAGAGTGTAGCCCCATATCTCTTATCAAGTCACAGATGGGAATAAGAGAGGAGAGATGGAAACTGCAGAGGACCCAGCTCCTGGGAGCCAAAGGAAGAAGTGGGAATGCATCCAGCATCGTATGGACCACCAGTGTCACAGCAACCACAGAGGCGCAGGCTGGAGGCTGGGGGTACTGAGCAGCTACTCAGCATCCTGACAAACCCAGAAAAGCCCTTCTGGTTTGAACCAGGAAGGCAAACTTAGGAAGGCTGCCAGGAAGGCAGCCAGTTAGCCCAAGTAGAAAAAAATAATGCCTGTATCTTTAGCCATCACGAACAATTCTGATCAGGAGTCAGACAGTGTGAGAGCAGAGAAATAGGTTGGCTTCACAGCCCAACACTGAACTCTGCTATGTTATGGTAACCCAGTATATTGATTTGGCTCCATGGTAAGGGTCCAGGCATGCTTGTCTCATCTTGCAGACATTCTCACGAGTGTGGGAGTAAGGATGGGTCATAAACCAATAGCATCAAATTCCCTGAAACCATCTACTGGGAGAACTCCTGTTAGGGTGTCCGATAGAAGCTTACCTGGTTAGAACACAGAGCCATAACAGATAACACCACTTATCAGAGCAACAATATGGTAGTTGTATATTTATTTTTCCTGCAGTAGAATCATTCATCTGGGTCACATGAATCACACTACCTCTGACCTGACAGCTCAATAGCCGATATCCACGAGTAACTCATATTAAGATAGGCTCTGGTACTTAAACAAGAGACTTCTTAGTCCCGGAAGAGTGTGCAGGAATCTTTTTAAGGACTTTGCCATCTCCATCTGCTTAATTTAAATTACATAGCCAGTGTGATGTTTAAACTGTCTTGTACTAGAAAATTAATCAAAGAACCTCATTCATGTCAGTTTGCTTTTCTGCGGCGTTGGCTCCAAGCACAGAAGTGTGATGAGATACCATATTTAGCTTAGCACTTCAATCAAGGCTACAGGCTCTCTTAAGTATATATAGTGACTTTAGTGAGTTAATACTCCTTTCCCTGCCCTGATGGCTTGCTTTCTAAATGGGATTCTTTCCAAATCCCTTACATAGGGGGAAAGAAAAGCAATTTAAAATTTGAAACAAGCCAGAATCAAGTACTTCACACAATGCGTTTAATCATGACACTAAATCTTAAATTAAAAAAAATTTTCCAATTATCAAGAATTTGGACTTGGGCCACAGTAATTACTGAAAGGTTTCTTTTCTTTTTTGTTTTTAGTGGTGAAATAAAGACTGTGGTGTGGTAATCAAGTTATGCAGGTGTGTGTGTGGGAGCTTATTGGCCATTTTTCTCATTTATGTTTTTCTTAAATGATGTAGTCCCTAATACTTACATATGCTTGTACTTACTTTTGGAATACTGTATTTGAACTCCATCCCAGAACACCATTTAGTCTTATGTGGAAGTAACTTGTCTTCATTGGGCCATGATCACCTGAGACAGTGTGGTTCGGGGTTAGGGAGTGGAAGAGAGTCTATCTTTTTTGCTTACCTAAATTTATGGCCACTGATTTTTCAGGGGATCTTTCCTCAGATGAGCCCATGCCGCCCCCTTCTACTGACCATGTGAATGTTCTCTGTGAATGAGCCTTTGTTTGGGGGTGGAAATTGATGAAAGGTTTGTACTTTCTGTCCAAATTGATGCCTAGTGAAGTAGAGACACATCTGTGGATGCAGGAAGCCGTGGCAGAGGAGGCCTTGGGAATATAGTTCCCCCCAAATCAGCAACATCCTGGGGAAGGCTTTGGGCAGAGCAGGGCAGTTTCAGCTGGAACTCAGGGAGTGGAGAGATCCCATTTACCATCTGCATTACTCCTGTTAACACAATAAAGTGTTTACATGTCACTGTCAGAATGGTGATCATCAGACACTGGTGTAAGTTACAAGTTCAGATCAATAGAAGCATCGTGCCTGCGAAAGGACACAGCACAGATGTGATCCTTGTTTCCTGATAGTCAGCTTGAGACGCTGTAATCCAATCTGGGAGGACTTGGAAAATCAGACTCACATCATCTTCCTGCTGCCTCTAAATTGAATTCCAACCCCCATACCTTTGTCCTCTTACTCCAATCTGTACTTGAAAATTACCCAAAGCCAGATTACCTTGTCTGCCAGAGACGGAGTCTGAATTACAACTAACTGTTCATTCAGGGGGCAGCCATGGCCAAGGATAACCACGAGTTGCCATGCCTTTGACATCGCACTGGCAATTTCGCAAACTGTGATTAGTAGAGTACAAAATATTCCAGGAAATCTGCAGTCCCAACACTGAAGGTTTGTTGTGTCTTTAGGATCTGTGAGCACACATATGGGAGCAAGGGGTCTGCTACGTGTTTGCGTTTGGGCAACTGTACGGTCAAAGTCGTCCTAAATATAAAGTTGCTAATTTCTCACTGAAAGAAAGGCTTTTTGCTTCTTGCCCTGACCTACTTAGACTTTACCAAGGAGGCTGCCGGGCAAACAAGAACTTTCCTTGTCTGCTGTCGAGATGCCAGAAAAATGATGAGAAAGGCACACCAGGTCCGTTTATAAAGGTAAAACTGTTTTAAGGCACGACTTGCAGCATTCCTACTCAGATTTTCCAGACGTCACATAATTCTGAAACATTTGAAGAAACGCTTTTTAAAAATGTGTTAACAATTTCTCTAAATTCTTAAATTTTAGCTGTTTTATCATTTGGTACTGTAGTTAAGATATACATAGAGAGAGTTGACGTGTGTGGGAGTTACTGGTTTATTTGAACATCATGTTAAGAAATCTTTTGAGGTGTGCAAAGTCGTGGCTATAAATATGTTGTTTTTAGAGCTGGGAATGTCATTGATGGGTGCTGCACATCTTGAAATAATTTGAAACAGGATTCCCTGAAGTGATATATTTCTTCTACCTACCTTTCCTGTGCTACCAGGTACTGAAAATAAGGAAAGAGTAACACCATACTAGGAAAGGCGAAGGGAATACATATTTTATATGTATACATATATATAATAGACATATATAATATAGAATATACATATATAAAAATATAATATAAATATATATAATAAAATATATATATAATATACATTTTTCCTCTGCTAATGAGGCTGCAACTGTGAAAAAGAAAAGTTGGTAGACTGTGTTGAGATGAATCTCATGTGTCTTTTGAATCTTGGTGGAATCATTCCAGCTTTAAAGTCTTACATTTGACGATGAACAAATTTGATTTAGCTCCCTGTTATTGGCTCACCCAGTATAAATCATTATAACTTCACCCTGTTTTCTCCAGTATTTTCTACAAGTTATAAAAATCTCTTATTAAAATATGACTTCAATCATAATTGAATAATAACATCTGACACGTATTGAGTGCTTCCATGTGGTGGGCGTGTGCAAAGCACTTTAATGCATTATCTCATTTAATCCTCAGAACAACCCCATGAAGGAGTATTATTAACCCTGTTTTGCAGATGAAATTATTCATGTACTGCGAGGTTAGGTAACTTGACCATAAGGCTAGAAAATTGTCAAATTGTGATATAATAATAACCGTTGGTAATCTCAAACTCCTAATTTCTCTCTCCCTGCCCCCATCCTCTTTGGTAACCGTAAATTTGTTTTCTATGTCTGTGAGTCTATTTCTGTTTTGTAAATAAGGTCATTTGTATCATTTTTTGGAATGATTTTGGGATTAACATATACACTGTACTATACATAAAATAGATAACCAACAAGGACCTACTGTATAGCACAGGGAACTATACAAAATATCTTGTAATAAGTTATAAGGGAAAATAATCTGAAAAAGAATATGTGTGTGTGTGTGTGTGTGTGTAACTGAATCACTTTGCTGTACACCTGAAACTAACACAACATTGTAAATCAACTATACTTCAATAAAAATAAACCAAAAGAACGCAGTTGCTAAGATTTATATAGCGTGTCGTGTAACACACTGAACCGTCACATCAACCCAACAATGGGGGAGAGAAAAGTAACAAAATAAATAGTGAAGCCAGAGTTTGAACCTTGTCAGTATGACTCCAACTCTGAATATTAACTATGACTATTAAGATATAAACGTGTGTTGTCCATTATGGTTGCCACTAGGCACATGTCACAATTCAAATTTAAATTAACTAACATTTTTTTAAAAGTTCAGCTTTGCAGTCACACTAGCCCCATTCAAGTGCCCAATAGCCGTATGTGGCCGTAGCTCCATCCTGGACCGCACTGCTTACAGCTTCCTTCCATCACTGCAGAAAATTCCCTGGAACAGTGCTTCTCTACAGACTGTATACCAGTGTTTTCCTGATGGAATCTGAGTCCAATAACGTGAACTCCAGGAAGAGATTTGGAAAACACTTAAGTTTTACTGCCAACACGTGAGCATATCATCATTTGGGGTAGATTCATTTAATTGATGGATCATTTAATTAATTTTATGTTTATTCTTTTTATCATAAATTCCATATGGGAAAAATTTCCCATCTTGTCCCTAAATCCTGGAAATTTTGGATCCTTATTTCAGACCTGTGACTCTCTTCCCATGGGCTACATAACTCCTAATAATTCTCCATTTGGGAATATGAAGTGGTTAAAATATTTTCAAGGAGACAATAGGTGCAAGAGAGTATTAAAATTTCACTCTAAAAATTGGAGTTCTTCCAATAAATAAATTTACAGTTTCCTTTGCGAAGAAGAATAAAGCTGTTTAAATGAACCCTTTTCCCCACACTGCATTCTGCTTAGTCATTTGAAACATACCTTGTCTTTTCTGAATGGTGTACATAGCTCTATTTTAATGCTGCTTCAAGAGTAAAATAATCAAGAAGAAATGTTCTTACTTTGAATGTGTTTGAATTTTTATGAATATCCAAGTTGGTTCTTCTCTCTTCAGTTTTTGACTTGAAAATGAGACAATGCAGCTTACTGCCTAAATACTGGCTGGGTACCTGTTGGATTTGTTCCAGTTTATAGCAGTGCTCTGAATGATAATTTCAGAATTGACTGGATGCATTTCAGATGGAGACCTGTTTCTATGGCAACATGTGGGATTTACAGACTGAAAGACTATTCCAAATAGCATTAACTAAAATTGCATATGCCTGAGATGTGTCCCCTCCTTCCCTAGAAAGCTCATTAAAAGAAAAAAAAAAAAAAGCTAGAGCAGGCTGAACCCAATTATCCAGTCACCTATAGGTTGTCCATCCTACCCAGCCCTAGAAATAAGCAATTTCGCGGCCAGTATGTGCTCTGTGAGAGGAGAGGGTTCCTTATCAGGGCAGTGCTTGAGTGCCAGTACTAGCGATGTAAGGAAGCTGTTAGTGGTATGATACTTGTGGGATCATCTTGCTGGGGGCATGAGCTAGGCACGTAAGTCAGAGGTGATTCTAGGAGTCAGTAGTTCAGACACCAGAGCAAAAACAAGGACTAGATTCAACATGGAGAAACCACTGGGGAACAAAAGGAAAAACACGGGGCAATTTGGGACTGGGGTGGTGAATGCAGTTTCTGAGGAAGATGGTGCTGTGCTGAGCAGGTAGAAGTAGTGTCTCTATGTGGAGGAAGGTCAAGTCTGTTTGCTCTCTGGTATAATAGGTACGTCTCCCTCCAAGACAAGCTCTGCCAGGCTGACTGCCCATTCTAAAAGATTGGGGTTTCCTAAGCTCTCCTGCAACAAGCTCCACTCCACGTGCAGACATCACCTGGCCTTCACATCCCCTGTGGGAACTGGAGTTCAGGGCCCTGATACAAATGCTGATCCTCTGGCTACAGCTATGAAGGGTAAACTGTCCTTTGCCTCTGACCCAGGAATCTCGTGTCTTCCGCCAGCATCTGTGCATACATGGCAGCCTGTCTTGTTAGCTTGCAAGGAGGGTAGAATTTTAGACCCTTGACAGGTCTCAGCAGTCAGTATGGTTTGGAAATGCTCTTCATCATCTTCAGCTTGAGCCCTGAAGTACTTTAAAAGATACTACTGTCACCTAAGGCATCAACAAACAGGACTTCAGCCTCTCCATGCTCTCCTCACTGTAGGGGCTGCTGGAGGGGAAGAGCCCTTGACCCTTCGGACTAGGTCTCTGGCATCTCTTGCTGCCCTGTTTCCCAATGTCTCTAGCATAAAGGATGGAGAGATATAATCTCTAGTTGCACACATGTATCTATAACTTGCTTTTGTATTTAATAATGGTGCCTAGTTTTAATCTTTTTTGTCATGTTTGTACATTTATGTGGGATCACTCTATAGTCATTTTGTCATTTTGTTTAGATTGCATAATTTTTGTCATCAGTGGCCACTATCGTCTCACATGGATACTGACACCTACTTAGAATTGGGTTTGAGTTTTTCCAGGTTTCCTTAGATTTGGCTGCTGTGAACTACCATGTCATACATGTTATATGACTTGCCTGGTGTGACACTTTTTTTGATGAGTCCCTCCTAGGAGATTGCTATGACACAGCCAATATTCAGGATGCGGAGAAGGTATTGGGTTGGCCAAAACGTTTGTTCGGGTTTTTCCATAAGATGTTACGGAAAAACCCGAACAAACGTTTTGGCCAACCCAATATTTATGTGACAACTGAGAAAGACCGGAATTTAAAGTCAAATCTCTCTAAGTAACTGGAAAGGAACATTATTACATTCTAAAATTATTTCCTGTTTTGTACTCTTGCAGAGGATCAAAAAATAGATGTGACACACAGTTTGCTGCTAGCAGATTATAAGATGCTTTTGGGAATCTTTCAACCTGGTTTTGGCTTGTTTTGCTACTGGTGAGAATTCCGAAACACCTGATCCAGAATTCTTCCAGATCATCTCCCCTACCTCACGTCAGTACAGCTTCACACAATGTCGAGTTTCTGGGGAAAAAAAGATGTGTGTAAAGATTTCTGCAAAATGGAAACTGTAAAAGCCAACTTCCCCACTCAACAATTAGCTTGAGAGTTATTTCAGTTCTCTCCACAATTCTAATGGCATTGTCAATTAACTTGTCCATTTGTGTTCAATCTTGTCTTGCTAATGTCTAGTGATTGGTGCAGAAAAGAGCGGAGCATAGGTAAATAGGAAACATGACCTGGAATTTATAATTACACATGTGTACTGGCTTGCACTGAATTTGTATTCGGAAACAGTGCCAAGCTTTTAATCTTTGATTTGAGTTTTTGGGCAAAAGCATTATTTACTTATTTTAGGGGTCTCTCTCTTTTTTTTTTTTTAAATTATTTATTTATTTATTTATTTTAATTTTTTTGTCTGTGTTGGGTCTTCGTTTCTGTTTCTGCGCGAGGGCTTTCTCTAGCTGCGGCAAGCGGGGGCCACTCTTCATCGCGGTGCGCGGGCCTCTCACTATCGCGGCCTCTCTTGTTGCGGAGCACAGGCTCCAGACGCGCAGGCTCCGTAGTTGTGGCTCACGGGCCCAGTTGCTCCGCGGCATGTGGGATCCTCCCAGACCAGGGCCCGAACCCGTGTCCCCTGCACCGGCAGGCAGACTCTCAACCACTGCGCCACCAGGGAAGCCCGTCTCTCTCTTTTTATGGCTCAATTTGTAGCACTATTCAGAATGTCCATCTGTTTTTCATGAGTTTAGTGACTAAGCTTGCATGTTACTTTTTCCCACTGATGATGAAACAGAATATAACCAAAGAAGGAAGTCACCTGCATATTTATCAGGCAATATGATAAATATAAAATTTTCCTCTACATGGTTGGTTGTTAAAAAAATACAACCATTAAACTTTCAGGAGTTTACAGGTATTACAATTATAAAATTGGATTTGCTTTTATTTCAGATTATTCTTTTCCATTTTTTCCTCTGATAGTGCAGATGAAGCAGTTATAAGAATTTTTTTTTAAGAAAATCTAGCAACACTCTTAGATTATGCTAAATCCATACTGTACCTAATTTAAAGTAAAAGGAGCTAAATCTTTTTCTCCCACTCTTGATTCTGTTATGTTCCTCATTAGCTGGTTAAAGAGTTCCCAGCCCGGACTCTTCTCACTCACAAATAGGAAGAGGGAGACGCAAGAGGGAAGAGATATGGGGATATATGTATACGTATAGCTGATTCACTTTGTTCTACAGCAGAAACTAACACAACACTGTAAAGCAATTATACTCCAATAAAGATGTTAAAAAAAAAAAAAAAGATGCTGTGAGAGCCTGTCTTGGTCAGTTTAAACTGCAATAACAAGTTACCACAGACCCGGTGGTTTACAAACAATAGACATTTATTCCTTACCATTCTGGAGGCTGGGAAGTCCAAGGTCAAGGTGCCAGGAGATTCGATGTCTGGTGAGAATCTAATTCCTGCTTCACGGACTGTAGTCTTCTTGCTGTGACCTCACGTGGTGCAAGAGGCCAGGGAGCTCTCTGGTCCTCTCGTTCATGGACACCATCCCTACCGTGAGGGCTCCACGCTCACGACTGATCCCCTCCCAAAGGCCCCACCGCCTAATACCATCACGTCAGGGATTAAGATTTCAACTTGTGAATTGTGGGTGACAGGGGGGGCCCAAAACTTGAGTCCATGGCAGAATCCATTTAATTTACACGTAAAGTCCGAAGGGAGCCACCTTCGCTGCCTGCACATCCTACATTAGATTAGAGAGTATCTAATCCAGAGAGGCTACATTATATCCGTTCTGCTCTATCATGGCCAGTTGGTAAAAGCTTGAAGTACCTGAGTCCATTTTTGATAGAGTATAACATTTTGATGGGCTCTCATTTCCATGCCAACATAAAGGCTCTACAGGGTTTCCTCAGTAAAAGATCTCTTAAAAAATGATCCAAACTTATTTATAAAACAGAAATAGACTCATGGACATAGAAAACAAACTTATGGTTACCAAAGGGGAAAGGGGGTGGGAGAGATAAATTAGGAGTTTGAAATTAACAGATACACACTACTATATATAAAGTTGATAAAAAACAAGGGGCTACTGTATAGCACAGGGCACTATATTCAATATCTTGTATAACCTATAATGGAAAAGAATCTGAAAAAGAATACATACATATAAATGTGTGTGTATATATATATATATATTTATAAAACTGAACCACTTTGCTGTATACTTGAAAGTAATACAACATTGTAAATGAACTATGCCTCAAAAAAAAGATCTTTATGGAAAGTGCTGAAATGTGCTATGTTCAAGATTTCTCAGAGAAAAAGATACCCTAAAGATGGATGGAAATGGTATCCTAAAGACATTTTATTAAACTTTTCCAGATGTCAGAGGTGTCTGGTAAACCACAATACTGGAGACTTTGGAAATTATTGAGACCCAGACAATGTTAGGTCTGGTTGTTGATTCTGCCACTTGTAAATCGAGTTGTCTGACCACAGTTAAGAGTATTTTAATTTTTTTAAGCTGCGGGGCAACCTTAAGATGGTATAACATAGGAGCACACATTAAAAAAATAAATTAAAGATCAGCACCAGAAAGTCTGCCTCTCTGCCATTCTATTGAGAGATTCACATGCGGACCCTGCCATGGACCATCACACATCATCGAGACACACTCTCATTATCACTGATGGGTGTCAGCTCCTTTCCTCTACGTGTAGCTACTAGAAGGACATCTCCTTTGGTTTGTGCTTTTCCAAATATCCATTGTAAGGAGGCAGATAACAGGACTGACATATAGGGAAAATTAGGAGTATAAAGGAATGTCAAGAAAAAGACAGCAGACATGAATTGCTTTAGGAATATCTTTGCAATTATGTTGGTCCAAAAATATGTGCTGATTTACATCAGCACATATTTAAATATATGCTGATTTACATCAGCACATATTTAAATATATGCTGAGAACAAATACACACAGCTCAGATGTAAATTATAAATCAACAGTTTTTTTGCCCCTTTTAGACAGTTCTTGTGTAGCAAATTTATGATCCTATTTTTCCTTGTAAACATATAGGATAAATTAAAATACAAAAATTTAAGCAACAAATCATATTTGTGCTAGACATTATTATTCACTCTAAGGAGAAATAATCAGGAACAAAATATTTCATACATATGAATAGAAAATCCTTTTTTGCCTAAGGTCATGGTATTTATTTGAATACTTGGGAAGATATTATCAAGAAGCTTATGAATTTGACTTTGGGCGATTTGTAATCCATCAGTTAGCTTCGGGTTGTCTTGTTTATGCCTCACATTTGATTGAATTCATATAGAGCCTGATATTTTGTTTGTCATTTCCACTCTTCCTCCATGTTTTATTTCTTAGTTTTGCTTTAGCTCTTATGAAATCTTCTCTATGTAGTTCTTCAAATGTATTATTGGTGATGGGCTTCTGCCCTACTGGTACTACCAGTGTGGTCTTGGTCAGCTCACTTATTTATCAGAGCCTCTATTTCTTTATATTCTAATATTGGGGTAAGGACAATTATCCTCCACATTGTTGGCAGGATTCCAGATAACACATACAGAGCATGGTGGCAGGTCCCATGTGGCGAGGGGGCGTGGGGAGGGGGCTGGTGGGTCAGTCGACCCTCTTCCGCAGGTACTGCTGACCGTTCTCAGGAGGGAACGGCTGGCCCCAAGGATGGCTCCGACAGCTCAAAGTCCATTCTGGGCTGGATTCTGATTCTGGTTGTTTTTAGGGTAACCAATCATCCTGATCTGCTTAGGACCGGGGTGGGAGGGTGGTTCCCCAGGACTCCAGGTTTTCTAAAACCAGGAAAGTCCTGCGCAAACTGGGATGAGTTGGTCACCCTAGATTTTTGGTTCATATATTATTGAGGATGAACTGTGGATTCTTTGCAAAGACAATGTGCGTGTGTGTGACATGAACCTGAGCCTAGAAGTTTCGTAAGACAAAGAGCCACTCAAACTGAGGGTCAGGAGAATCGTGTTTCACTGCCCTCTGTGAGTTGCAGGAAAAAAGTTCTTGCCCCTTGAGGAAAGGGTCTCAATCTAATTGCCTAACTTGAAAATGAAACCAACCAGGAATGAACTGAGGAGAGACCACGGCTGCGGCTGTTTGTAGTTAAAACTCTGAAGCACGGTTTCTTGCAGTTTCTGCCCTCTACATTGGGGTTCACTTCTTCAGTTTTCACGAGTAACTGAGAGGTGAAAGGTTCTGTTATTTTAAATATGAACAGACTGTATTTGGAGCACCTGAATATTGCTCTATTCCAGACTTGGAAGCTAGCAATTGAAGCAAGGAATGGCTCTCCACATCCCAAAGCTTGCATATATCCTGACGTTCAGGGCCAGAGTTTTACAATCTCTTTGACTAGATGTTTTTTTAAAAGTGCCACGTCTTCTAATTACTTTCAGCAGAATAGGCTTCTTTGCTTTCTTGGATCAAAGTCATATTAACATGGAAACATTCCCTCCCAAATGACTTTGCTGTCTCATTAGCAGGTTTAGCGATGTCACATGCAGCTGGTGTAAAGATAACTAGGTCAAATTTCTTGGTTAGTCCCCTGAGCAGCCCTGGAGGTGATGTTTTAGTTTAATATTTCTGTGCATGTTTGTAGTAAAGAAGAGATAATTTGGTGAAGAGCTTTGACTGTCACCTCAGATGTAATCTTATCTTAATTAAAAAGAAACTAGATCTAGAATGTATTTCAAGATCCAATGAGGATACACAGATGTTCAACCACCCTTAAAACTTTTAGGTTTTTGGACTGGCTCTATAGCAGTTGTTCCCAACCTGATTACATGTTAGAATCATTGGGGGTGGATGTGGAGGATGTGAGGGGATGGGGAGAGGGATTTAAGAAAATACTGATGCCCAGGCAATTAAATCCATCCCAAACAATTAAATCTGAACCTCTGAACAATTAAGTCTGATCTACCCAGATCTGCTTGAGTAGATCCAAGCACCGGAATTTTTAAAAAGGTCCGCAAGTCATTTTAATATACTGTTTCACACAGCTATAATGTCTCTAATGGATCAAAAATTCAGAGGACAAATAGGTCCAGAATTTCAGGCATTGTGTGATAGCTTTTTAAAAAATCCTTTATTTTAATCGAAGTATAGTAGATTTACAATATTGTGTTAATTTCTGCTGTACAGTTAAGTGTTCCAGTTTATACACACACACACACACACACACACACACATTCTTTTGTATCGAGTAGAACGAGCATTCTGTTTAAGGGAGTTCTCTTTTCACTCTCATCCTGGGACCCCTCTCACCTGCACTTCTGGAAGAAGTGGGAAGCAGGTCACACTTACAACATCTCCATCTTTTGTGAATGTGTTGAACGCAGGTCCACACAGGCCAGTGCATGGAGACAGACTGATACTTACCTTTCTTCCTCGCCCATGACTGTCTTCTTCCCCGACAAAGCCCTACAGGACCTGCATTGAACTTGGGAGGAAGTGATCCCCATGAATGGACCTAGGAGTTCAGGCTTCCTCCCTTGAAATTTTAATGTATAGCAGTGAGGAAACCAAGGGGAACCGTTTTCATAGGAGGAAGAGAAGCATGAACTTCAGGGATGGGTTGGCTAAGAGGGAAGGAGAAGAAAGAAAGGAATAACAAAATATAGGAAAAATGACATTTTTGCTTTCTCTTCCCTAGAAAAACAACAATATCAGCAACAACCACAAACTTTAAAAAATCAATACATTGAAGGAAAGTTACGTTAAGATTGAACGTAAAAGACTGCAATTTACTTTATAACTCAGCTTATGAAAATGACAAAGAAACAAAAATGACAGTATGCTCAGATTATTACTCAGATATCTGGGTGATGTTACAGGGGAAAGTTGTGAATCCCCAACATAAGACAGTGAGAGCCAATGGCAGGACATAACTGCCATCTGGCCGGCTGGCCCCAGAAGAGGATGCCTATATCCTAGGTCCTTAAGTAGTGGTGGTGGGAGATGGGATGATGGAAGGGGAAGGAAAAAGAATTAAAGCACATACTAAAGGTACTCAAGGACAGCAACACAGGGTAGTTAGTGTGTGGAAAGCTAAATTTGAGGCATTATTAACAAGGGTCTGGGTTTGGTTGAGTTTAATTTTGTTCCCTTTAAAAGCCACACAAACACAAACACACACACACACACACACACACACACACACACACACACACACACGCCTCAGGTGCAGACGGTGGGGGGAAAGGAGAAATAAGGGACTGTTCCTACCCTCAGGATGCTAACTCTCTTATTGGAAAGCTTATTTTTACAGAGAAGACATAAGGACAAATTTAAAGACAATATTAATCACTAACATGATTGTCCATTAAAAAATTATTTATTTATTTATTTATTTTTGGCTTCATTGGGTCTTTGTTGCTGTGCGTGGGCTTTTCTCTAGTTGTGGCGAGCGGGGGCTACTTTTCATTGCGGTGTGCGGGTTTCTCATTGCAGTGGCTTCTCCTGTTGCGGAGCACGGGCTCTAGGTGCACGGGCTCAGTAGCTGTGGCGCACGGGCTTAGCTGCTCCGTGGCATGTGGGATCTTCCCGGACCAGGGATCGAACCCGTGTCCCCTGCATTGGCAGGTAGATTCTTAAGCACTGCACCACCAGGGAAGCCATGATTGCCCATTTTTGTATGGTTTAGTTTTCTGGTTACAAAGATGATGATGCCTATGGTAGAGAAGTTAGGAGTTTAAAAATGTGGAAAGGACAATACCAGTCATCCGTAATCCCCGAGCAGTCCCTCCTTTGAGTCCAGATAGCATCTTTGCTCTCCCTATAGGTGCTGGCTCCCTCTTCTCAGCCCACAAATGTGGTCAAACTCTCCTCATCTCAGTATCCTCGTCCCTCCAGTGGGGATAACTGCACCTACCACTCTCGGTTGCTGTGCGATTAAATGAGTCACTATAGATGAAATGCTTAGAACAGTGCCCAGAAAAAATTGCTATTTTAAAGTTATGATTTAAAAAATAAACAAACAAGAAACCCGTCTGGTAGATCCTGTCCTCCCGGAACCAACATCCCTGTTTTCCCATCCCTGGTTCCTGGACTCTGTCGGCACCATTCTCTTCCCCCCACGGTGATCAGGCTCCTGCTGGAGGTGATGCGAACCCACCCTTATGCTTTCCCAGAACAGCTGACTCTCCGGGGTCACCTCCACTCCCAGCCCCAGCATCCAGCTGCCTTACTGTGCTGGTCGATCCAATGCCACGTCTGGTCCTTTTCACCTTTTCTGGAAATAGAAACCCAGTATTTGGAAACAGATTTCACACTCTGCCATCTCCTGCAGAGTTTACCCGTGGACATCTAGGCTTAAGCCTCTCCATCTGCCTTTCTACACAGACCTAACACATTCCCAGTAAGTTCTTTCTTTGCGGGATTTATCACCATCTGCTTGTACTGACACCATCCCTGTTTCTCTGTCCTTCCTGCCAGACAGGTGACAGTGACCCACTGTGTTTACTTTTGGATCTCAAGAGCCTGTTTCATGGATATTTGTCAAAATGAGTTGAAGTCATGGGGTATTGCTTAGGGAACTTACTATCTGCTACTCTGTAAGGGTATGTATGTCTTCACTTCTCTGCTACATTTTAAGGTTTTTGAGAGCTGGGAGTTTGCCTTCTTCAGTTGTGATTACTATGCAAAACTGTGGTCCTGCACATCATAGGTACTCCCTAAATACTTCCAAAACAATAATTACCTTTGTAGGTTACTTGACACTTTACAAAGCTCTCTCACGTGGATGAGCTTGGGTCTCACAGTGAACTTCTAAGGGGGTCCCCACTGGACAGAAAGGAAACCAGCTCGGTGGTTCTAAGACCAATGAAAGGGACTTCCCTGGTGGTGCAGTAGTAAAGAATTTCCCTGCCAATGCAGGGGACACAGGTTGGAGCCCTGGTCCAGGAAGATCCCACATGCTGTGGAGCAACTAAGCCCCTGCGCCACAACTACTGAGCCTGTGCTCTAGAGCACGCAAGCCATAACTACTGAAGCCTGTGTGCCACAACTACTGAAGCCTGCACACCTAGAGCCTGTGCTCTGCAACAAGAGAAGCCACCGCAATGAGAAACCCATACATTGCAATGAAGAGTAGCCCCCACTTGCCGCAGCTAGAGAAAGCCCACACGCAGCAACAAAGACCCAATGCAGCCAAAAATAAATAAATAAATAAATAAAAATAAATTTTAAAAAAGACCAATTAACGACACCACTGGCGGAACAAGGGGGGCTCAAGGCCATGTCTCCTGATTTTAGATGTCCCTGCCTTCTCCACTATAACCTCCTGCCTGGGGAATGGAATGTGACATCAGTCCATGCAAATAGCTTTCCCCAAGAGCAATCAGAATGCAGAACACAGAAACAACCTAAATGTCCATCAACAGAGGAATGGATAAAGAAGATGTGGTACATATATCGAATGGAATACTACTCAGTCATGAAAAAAGAATGAAATAATGCCATTTGCAACAACATGGATGCAACAAGAAATTATCATACTAAGTGAAGTAAGCCAGAAAGAGAAAGACAAATACCATATGATAATACTTATATGTGGAATCTAAAATGTGACACAAATTAACCTATCTATGAAACAGAAACAGAGTCACAGACATAGAGAATAGAATTGTGGTTGCCAAGTGGGGGCGGGTGGGAAGGGATGGATTGGGAATTGGAGTGAGCAGATGTAAACTATTATATATAGAATGGATAAACAATAAGGTCCTACTGTATAGCACTGGCAACTGTGTTCAATATCCTATGATAAACTCTAATGGAAAGGAATATTAAAAAAGAATGTATATATATATATGTCTATATATGTGTATATGTAAAGCTGAATCATTTTGCTGCAAGCAGAAAGTAACACAACATGGTGAATCAACTATACTTCAATTTAAAAAACCCTCGAGGAGACCTTCAAGATGGTGGAAGAGTAAGACGTGGCGATCACCTTCCTCCCCACAAATACATCAGAACTACATCTACATGTGGAACAACTCCTACAGAACACCTACTGAACGCTGGCAGAAGAACTCAGACCTCCCAAAGGCAAGAAACTCCCCATGTACCTGGGTAGGGCAAAAGAAAAAAGAAAAAACAGAGACAAAAGAATAGGGATGGGACCTGCACCAGTGGGAGGGAGCTGTGAAGGAGGAAAGGTGTCCACACACTAGGAGCCCCTTCGCGGGCGGACATTGCGGGTGGCAGAGGGGGAAGCTTCGGAGCCACGGAGGAGAGCGCAGCCACAGGGGTGTGGAGGGCAAAGCGGAGAGATTCCCGCACAGAGGAGCGGCGCCGACCAGCACTCACCAGCCCGAGAGGCTTGTCTGCTCACCCGCCGGGGCGGGCGGGGGCTGGGAGCTGAGGCTCGGGCTTCGGTTGGATCGCAGGGAGAGGACTGGGGTTGGCGGCGTGAACACAGCCTGAAGGGGTTAGTGCACCGCAGCTAGCCGGGAGGGAGTCCGGGAAAAAGTCTGCAGCTGCCGAAGAGGCAGAGACTTTTTCTTGCCTCTTTGTTTCGCAGCGCGCATGGAGAGGGGATTCAGAGCGCCGCCTAAACGAGCTCCAGAGACGGGCGCGAGCTGCGGCAATCAGCACGGGCCCCAGAGACGGGCATGAGACGCTAAGGCTACTGCTGCCGTCACCAAGAAGCCTGTGTGCGAGCACAGGTCACTCTCCACACCGCCCCTCCCGGGAGCCGGTGCAGCCCGCCACTGCCAGGGTCCCGGGATCCGGGGACAACTTCCCCGGGAGAATGCGTGGCGCCTCAGGCTGCTGCAACGTCACGCCGGCCTCTACTGCTGCAGGCTTGCCCCACATCCGTACCCCTCCCTCCCCCCAGCCTGAGTGAGCCAGAGCCCCTGAATCAGCTGCTCCTTTAACCCCGTCCTGTGTGAGCGAAGAACAGACGCCCTCAGGCGACCTGCACGCAGAGGCGGGTCCAAATCCAAAGCTGAATCCCGGGAGCTGTGTGAACAAAGAAGAGAAAGGGAAATCTCTCTCAGCAGCCTCAGGAGCAGGGGATTAAAACTCCACAATCAGGACTTCCCTGGTGATCCAGTGGTTAAGACTCCATGCTTCCAATGCAGGGGGCACGGGTTCAATCCCTGGTTGGGGAAGTTCTGCATGCTGCATAGCGTGGCCAAAAACAAACAAACAAACAAAAAACAAAACTCCACAGTCAACCTGATGTACCCTGCATCTGTGGAATACCTGAATAGACAACGAATTATCCCAAATTGAGGCAGTGGACTTTGGGAGCAATGATATATATATATATTTTTCCTTTTTCTCTTTTTCCGTCTGGATGACAGGGTCTTCGTGCTCCGGCCGGGTGTCAGGCCTCTGCCTCTGAGGTGGGAGAGCCAAGCTCAGGACACTGGTCCACCAGAGACCTCCCAGTTCCATGTAATATCAAATGGCAAAAATCTCCCAGAGATCTCCATCTCATGCCAAGACCCAGCTCCACTCTACGACCAGCAAGCTACAGTGCTGGACAGCCTATGCCAAACAACTAGCAAGACAGGAACACAACCCCACTGACTAGGAGAAAGGCTGCCTAAGATCATAATAAAGTCACAGACACCACAAAACACACCACCGGATACGGAACTGCCCACCAGAAAGACAAGATCCAGCCTCACCCACCAGAATACAGGCCCTAGTCCCCTCCACCAAGAAACCTACACAACCCACTGAACCATCCTTAGCCACTGGGGGCAGACAACAAAAACAACGGGAACTACGAACTTGCAGGCTGTGAAAAGGAGACCCCAAACACAGTAAGTTAAACAAAATGAGAAGACAGAGAAACACACAGCAGATGAAGGAGCAGGGTTAAAACACACCAGACCTAACAAATGAGGAGGAAATAGGCAGTCTACCTGAAAAAGAATTCAGAGTAATGATAATAAAGATGATTCAAAATCTTGGAACTAGAATGGAGAAAATACAAGAAATGTTTAACAAGGACCTAGAAGAACTAAAGAGCAAACAAACAATGATGAACAACACAATAAATGAAATTAAAAATTCTCTAGAAGGAATCCATAGCAGAATAACTGAGGCAGAAGAATGGATAAGTGACCTAGAAGATAAAATAATGGAAATAAGTACTGCAGAGCAGAATAAAGAAAAAGGAATGAAAAGAATTGAAGACAGTCTCAAAGACCTCTGGGACAACATTAAATGCACCAACATTCGAATTACAGGGGTCCCAGAAGAAAAGAAAAAGAAAGGGACTGAGAAAATATTTGAAGAGATTTGAAAACTTCCCTAATATGGGAAAGGAAATATTAATCAAGTCCAGGAAGCACAGAGAGTCCCATAGAGGATAAATCCAAGGAGAAACACGCCAAGACACTTATTAATCAAACTATCAAAATTTAAATACAAAGAAAAAATATTAAAAGCAGCAAGGGAAAAGCAACAAATAACATACAAGGGAATCCCCATAAGGTTAACAGCTGATCTTTCAGCAGAAACTCTGCAAGCCAGAAGGAAGTGGAAGGATATATTTAAAGTGATGAAAGGGAAAAACCTACAACCAAGATTACTCTACCCAGCAAGGATCTCATTCAGATTCGATGGAGAAATTAAAACCTTTACAGACAAGCAAAAGCTAAGAGAATTCAGCACCACCAAACGAGCTTTACAACAAATGCTAAAGGAACTTGTCTAGGCAGGAAACACAAGAGAAGGAAAAGACCTACAATAACAAACCCAAAACAATTAAGAAAATGGTAATAGGAACATACATATCAACAATTACCTTAAATGTAAATAGATTAAATACTCCAACCAAAAGACATAGACTGGCTGAATGGATGCAAAAACAAGACCCATATATATGCTGTCTACAAGAGACCCACTTCACACCTATGCACACAAACAGACTGAAACTGAGGGGATGGAAAAAGATACTCCATGCAAATGGAAATCAAAAGAGAGCTGGAGAAGCAATTCTCATATCAGACAAAATAGACTTTAAAACAAAGACTATTACAAGAGACAAAGAAGGACACTACATAATGATCAAGGGATCAATCCAAGAAGAAGATATAACAATTGTAAATATTTATGCACCCAACATAGGATTACTTCAATACATAAGGCAAATGCTAACAGCCATAAAAGGGGAAATCGACAGTAACACAATCATCGTAGGGAACTTTAACACCCCACTTTCACAGATCATCCAAAATGAAAATAAATAAGGAAACACAAGCTTTAAATGATACATTAAACTAGGTGGACTTAATTGATATTTATAGGACATTCCATACAAAACCAACAGAATACACTTTCTTCTCAAGTGCTCATGGAACATTCTCCAGGATAGATCCTATCTTGGGTCACAAATCAAGCCTTGGTAAATTTAAGAATATTGAAATTGTATAAAGTATCTTTTCCGACCACAATGCTATGAGACTAGATATCAATTACAGGAAAAAAATCTGTAAAAAATACAAACATATGGAGGCTAAACAATACACTACTTAATAACCAAGAGATCACTGAAGAAATCAAAGAGGAAATCAAAAAATACCTAGAAACAAATGACAATGAAAACACAACGACCCAAAACCTATGGTATGCAGCAAAAGCAGTTCTAAGAGGGAAGTTTATAGCAATACAATCCTACCTCAAGAAACAAGAAACATCTCAAATAAACAACCTAAACTTACCTAAAGCAATTAGAGAAAGAAGAACAAAAAACCCCCAAAGTTAGCAGAAGGAAAGAAATCATAAAGATCAGATCAGAAATAAATGAAAAAGAAATGAAGGAAACAATAGCAAAGATCAATAAAACTAAAACTGGTTCTTTGAGAAGATAAACAAAATTGATAAACCATCAGCCAGACTCACCAAGAAAAAAAGGAAGAAACTCAAATCAATAGAATTAGTAATGAAAAAGAAGTAACAACTGACACTGCAGAAATACAAAGGATCATGAGAGATTACTACAGGCAACTATATGCCAATAAAATGGACAACCTGGAAGAAATGGACACATTCTTAGAAAAGCACAACCTTCCGAGCCTGAACCAGGAAGAAATAGAAAATATAAACAGACCAATCACAAGCACTGAAATTGAAACTGTGATTAAAAATCTTCCAACAAACAAAAGGCCAGGACCAGATGGCTTCACAGGCGAATCCTATCAAACATTTAGAGAAGACCTGACACCTATCCTTCTCAAACTCTTCCAAAATATATCAGAGAGAGGAACACTCCCAAACTCATTCTACGAGGCTACCATCACCCTGATACCAAAACCAGGCAAAGATGTCACAAAGAAAGAAAACTACAGGCCAATATCACTGATGAACATAGATGCTAAAATCTTCAACAAAATACTAGCAAACAGACTCCGACAGCACATTAAAAGGATCATACACCATGATCAAGTGGGGTTTATCCCAGGAATGTAAGGATTCTTCAATATATGCAAATCAATCTATGTGATACACCATATTAAAAAATTGAAGGAGAAAAACCATATGATCATCTCAATAGATGCAGAAAAAGCTTTTGACAAAATTCAACACCCATTTATGATAAAAACCCTCCAGGAAGTAGGCATAGAGGGAACTTACCTCAAAATAATAAAGGCCATATATGACAAACCCACAGTCAACATTGTCCTCAATGGTGAGAAACTGAAACCATTTCCACTAAGATCAGGAAGAAGACAAGTTTGCCCACCCTCACCAGTATTATTCAACATTGTTTTGGAAGTTTTAGCCACAGCAATTAGAGAAGAAAAAGAAATAAAAGGAATCCACATTGAAAAAGAAGAAGTAAAGCTGTTTGCAGATGACATGATACTTTACATAGAGAATCCTAAAGATGCTACCAGAAGACTACTAGAGTAATCAATGAATTTGGTAAAGTAGCAGGATACAAAATTAATGCACAGAAATCTCTTGCATCCCTATACACTAATGATGAAAAATCAGAAAGAGAAATTAAGGAAACACTCCCATTTACCACTGCAACAAAAAGAATAAAATACCTAGGAATAAACCTACCTAAGGAGACAAAAGACCTGTATGCAGAAAACTATAAGACACTGATGAAAGAAATTAAAGATGATACAGATGGAGAGATATACCATGTTCTTGGATTGGAAGAATCAACATTGTGAAAATGACTATACTACCCAAAGCAATCTACAGATTCAATGCAATCCCTATCAAACTACCACTGGCATTTTTCACAGAACTAGAACAAAAAATTTCACAATTTGTATAGAAACACAAAAGACCCCGAATAGCCAAAGCAATCTTGAGAAAGAAAAACGGAGCTGTAGGAATCAGGCTACCGGACTTCAGACTATATTACAAAGCCACAGTAATCAAGACAGTATGGTACTGGCACAAAAACAGAAATATAGATCAATGGAACAGGATAGAAAACCCAGAGATAAACCCACGCACATATGGTCACCTTATTTTTGATAAAGGAGGCAAGAATATATAATGGAGAAAAGACAGCCTCTCCAATAAGTGGTGCTGGGAAAACTGGACAGCTACATGTAAAAGAATGAAATTAGAACACTCCCTAACACCATATACAATAATAAACTGAAAATGGATTAAAGACCTAAATGTAAGGCCAGACACTATAAAACTCTTAGAAGAAAACATAGGCAGATCACTCTATGACATACATCACAACAAGATCCTTTTTGACCTACCTCCTACAGAAATGGAAATAAAAACAAAAATAAACAAATGGGACCTAATGAAACTTAAAAGCTTTTGCACAGCAAAGGAAACCATAAACAAGATGAAAAGACAACCCTCAGAATGGGAGAAAATATTTGCAAATGAAGCAACTGACAAAGGATTAATCTCTAAAATTTACAAGCAGCTCATGCAACTCAATATCAAAGAAACAAACAACCCAATCCAAAAATGAGCAGAAGACCTAAATAGACATTTCTTCAAAGAAGACATACAGATTGCCAACAAACACATGAAAGAATGCTCAACATCATTAATCATTAGAGAAATGCAAATCAAAACTAAAATGAGGTATCACTTCACACCAGTCAGAATGGCCATCATCAAAAAATCTACAAACAATAAATGCTGGAGAGGGTGTGGAGGAAACGGAACCCTCTTGCACTGTTGGTGGGAATGTAAATTGATACAGCCACTATGGAGAACAGTATGGAGGTTCCTTAAAAAACAAAAAATAGAACTACCATACAACCCAGCAATCCCACTACTGGGCATATACCCTGAGAAAAGCATAATTCAAAAAGATTCAGGTATCACAATGTTCATTGCAGCTCTATTTACAATAGCCAGGACATGGAAGCACCCTAAGTGTCCATCGACAGATGAATGGATAAAGAAGATGTGGCACATATATACAATGGAATATTACTCAACCATAAAAACAAACGAAATTGAGTTATTTGTAGTGAGGTGGATGGACCTAGAGTCTGTCATACAGAATGAAGTAAGTCAGAAAGAGAAAAACAAATACCATATGCTAACACATATATATGGAATCTAAAAAAAAAAAAAGGTTATGACAAACCTAGGGGCAGAACGGCAATAAAGATGCAGACCTACTAGAGAATGGACTTGAGGACACATGGAGGGGGAAGGGTAAGCTGGAACAAAGTGAGAGAGTGGCATGGACATATATACACTACCTAATGTAGAATAGATAGTGGGAAGCAGCCGCATAGGACAGGGAGATCAGCTCAGTTTTTTGTGACCACCTAGAGGGGTGGGATAGGGAGGGTGGGAGGGAAGGAGATACAAGAGGGAAGAGATACAGGGATATATGTACATGTATAGCGGATTCACTTTGTTATAAAGCAGAAACTAACACACCATTGTAAAGCAATTATACTCCAAAAAAGATTAAAAAAAATAAAGATAAAAATTAAAAACCCTCAAAAAAAAATGCGGAACACCTGGCTGGAGGTTCAGGGTGGGAGGAGCTTCGTGGAGGGGGTGGGGCTTGCAGGCAAGGGCTGGGAAGGGTGCCGTAGAAGGGCGCTCAGAGGAAGGCTATGGTCCCTGAAGGGAAAAATCTTGTATTAAGATTACTTTCACTATTTCTCATTTGAGAAAATAGTGGTACTTTGGCTTGGCAGGAAACATTTATTTTTAAAGGAAACGCATGAATGGCAAGTATACAGGTTACAGCTGAATTTGTTGCCAGTGTGACTCTGGACACAGAATGATAGAAATGAATATGGTGGGCTTTGTGGGCAACACAGCAAAACCCTGAGGCTTTTTATAATCTTTCAATTTCTTTTAAAAAAACCCTCTTTTTACAGTTATTTATAGTCCAGTGAGGGTCACCTAACTTCGTGGATTTTCTTTTAAAATAATGTCTCACAATAACACACCAAGGATCTATCATTTAGCCTCTGGATATAACATTAAAGTTATTTATTTCTTGCCATCTGTGTTTATAGTGTGTATTTATGGACAACTTTATTATGGTACAAATCTGTAGCCAAATGACATTTCCCAGTATTGTACCAAGAGACAGATTCCTGTGATTCTTGAGTAATGTTTTACACGTTCTTCTGGCTTTCAGCAGTATCCTGTCAGATGACAAAGCTTTAAGAGCATCTACAGTGATGAAAGCCTGGTGGGGCTGCAGTTTCTCCACATCTGCTCCTGAAACCAACGCTCTGTAGCAAGTTCTGCTTGGAGAGGCCAATAATTCTAGGTCATTTATTCTTTTGTTGCTTCTTTATTATTTCGTTCTACTTGACTGAATAGGTTTTAGGAAATCCGCCATGGGCATGCTTATTTCCATTTGGGTTGCTCCGGCTGCACTCTGCCTTTACCCCGTCTCGTTTGAGCTTCAATCCAGAGCTTATTTCACTATTCAGAGCACCTTCAATTTCAGATCTTTTCCCTGCACACAGCACATCTCCCGTTCTTGGCTGTGTGCCTTCACTCTTGCAGGCTGAAGCCATCGCTTAGTATGTACCCAGGATTCTTTTGGACTGTTATTTTTTAAAGTAATGTAGATTGTTATTTACTGATTTGCTTTCCCCCAAGGAAATGAAAGCATTGTTAACTGGTTATGCCATCGACCCTTCCTAGCCCCTGACCTAAGGCAGGCTTCGTAGCCTAATACTGATATTAAAGGGAAAAAATAAGTTGTAATTTAAGTGGTAGCAAATAACTTGTGTGTCCTAGTGAAGACATCATGCCTCCTTTACCCTTGCTCCTGGCATCAGGCACCTGATATTCCTTTTGTCTTGATGAAATTCTCAAACTGAGAAGCCTTTGCAGACAACAAAAAGTTTCTCCTGGAACTGTGCCACCCTACCATTGAAACTCTTACTTCTACCTTTTCCATGGCAGCAAATGGATTGCTGATTTGTTTTCCAGTGACAAAATATGAATGTGATAGGCAGCCTAATAGAAGACAGTAATAAACATTGTTAGGGCCCTTATTTATTTATTTACCAAGTGTGGTTTAATGACTAGTTTTCTCAACCCCTGGGTTCATAATGACACACAAATAATATTTTCAAAAAGTGAAGTCATGCCTTTGACATAATTAAGTACATGCCTCGCATCATGATGCCTCTGGGGTTTTGTTCTCCTTATTCCAACTGCCTTGTCACCCTTTCTGCCCTTCTCTGCCTGTAAAATCTGATTCGTTCCTCAAGGTCACGTTAAAATGTCACTTCCTCTGTGAAATGCTCTTGAATCTTTCTAGACAGTATCAGTTAGTTTCACCTTTCTGTCTCTAGAACACTTTGTGGTTCTACTTATTTTCATTCAGGGGTCCTTTTAGACAAAAGTGTGCTTCACAGTTTTGGGATGTGTGTGTGTGTGTGTGTGTGTATGTGTGTGTGTGCCCTTCTTCCTTGAGGGCCGATAAAGTGTTATTTGGCTCTGAAAACTTCCTTAGTACCCAGCACTGTGCTTTAAATATGGTGTTGCTTGAAGTCCTGAGTGCTGAAGAATATACGAACGCTGGCTGCAGTAGGTCATAAAGGAAGAGAGATTATAAATAATCGAGGTCCCTAAGCTGTGAGAGTTTAAAATTTGAGACAAATTTTGATATGAATAGAACCACATGAAAATATAGAAAAGACCTTTACTACTACTTTTTGTAGTTTTTAGCAAAGCACCAGCGATGTAAACCTTTGGACGCAGCTCACTCAATTAGGGCACCAAGTTGGTGACCTGTACAAGGGCAAATTTTATCAGCTCTTGAAGGAGTTCTTAGCTTGGGGTTTATTTATTCATTTTAAAAATTTCCAATATAGACTATATTTCTACTTTTTAAAATGTGAACAAATGATGGAAACAGGGAAATAATTATACTACCCTGTAAGCTTGGGGGGTTTATGAAGAAAGGAAAATAATCGTGAAGGATTAGATGCACAGTGAGATGGAAAATGTACTTAAGCTTACGTTGCATGTGTGTGAGTGTGTGTGTGTGTGTGGACTCAGAAACAACAAATTATAGGAAGAACATTGGCTTTGGTGTCAGATAAACCAAACTTAGGTTTGGCGTGCCCTCTGTGTCCCTTAGCAAGTTTTCTAACACCTTTGAGCCTCACTCACCTCCCCTATAAAATGGCAGTGAGTTGTGTAGATTGAAGGGGATGACGTCTTTTTAAAGCATGAAGCAGTTCCTGGCATGGTAGAGGGATCCCTTCTCCCATATCCTCCTTATTTTGCACTTCTAGAAAAAGCCCCGGAAGCCTGGGAGAAGCCCTTGGTCCAGACAGACGGGGATGACACCAGTGGTCCCGATCCTGAACCTCTGTCAGCATCTCTGTACTTCCTGCCCATCTGTCCACTCCTCCTGGTCCATTCTGGACAGACGGCTGCCTGGAATCACTGTGCTCATGCCAGAGCCCTTTCAGCTTGCGGGGGCTCTAAGGTCAGCCCTTAAGGACAAAGACTCTTTATCACCTGCCCATGTGTCGGTTGCCATTGCTATTCCTGGCATCAGCCATGGCTTCGGGGATATTTGAAATGCAGGCATGGCAGGAGGCATGGCTCCTCTGCGGTGGCCCTGCTGCCTCTGGAATGCCTGCCACGCCTCTGCTGCTTGGTGGTTAGTCAGCTGGTTGTGAGTTTATGGTCCCACATGACTTTGGGTGAGAAAAGGAATGCCTTTCAAAAACCGTGAGCTGCTGGAAGAATCTGCCCCAGTTACTCAATGGTCCTTTCTGTACAGTTGTTCTTTAGAGGTTACAGCAGTAAGAATTAAAAGGTGTAATCTTGACTTCAGGGCTAAGTTCCTACACCTGGGCTTTGCTTTCTATTCTGTACATGCCACATCGCCGCATTTAAATTTGGGGAAAGAAAATGCTACCTTCTTCGTGACGTGTATTTACAGAGGTTGTGAAACTACGTAGAATATGATCACAACTTGCGCATAGAAAAGGAACTGGAAAAAATATCCTAAAATGGTAACAGTGAGTTGTCTCACTGAGTGATATTTTTCTTTTTCCTTCTCTATGTCTATATTTTCTACTTTTCTATAATGATCACATATTACTTCTAAAATGAAGAAACTGATTATATACAGATATAGATATATATGTATATAGTAAGCAGCAGTTTCATTGTTGTATCTGTTCCAGATTCAGTCAATAGACTTGGGTACCTCCGTTGTCACCATGAACTTAGGCAGCTCTCTTCCATCTTCACCAGGAAAACAGGATGGTCACATCTATCTTGTTGGCTTGTTGTGAGATACAAAGGAGATTAGGATGATAGATGTTCTTGAAGAACCACACAGCATTATGAAAGAGAAGGTTTTATTGAAGCTGAACTGAGCTTACAAGGCTTAATTAAGGGCAGTTTTGTAGGAGGAAGAATCATAAAAGTGTAGCAAACAGCCAAAGATGTGAGTATGGCAGGGAGGAGGGGGCTTCCGATTGGTTTACTTTGATAGCTGTAGGTGGGTTTTCCAGTAGTTGTATATTGCCTGGGAGTTTTCAGCTTCTAGCACAACCATACAACCCACACAGGGAAAGCTTTTCTAAGGAGATCTCAATTATCTACCGCTTGCCCCAGCAGAGTGGGACTGAGTGGGAGAATTATGTTTAAGAGAGTGAGTTACAGTAACAAAAACACTTGTAGCTGAAATTTATTGAGTTCCAGGCACCATGTTAAACTCTGGTTTAACCCTTAAAATATACCTATAAGGTGGATGCTTTTATTATTCATATCGACACATGAGGAAACTGAGTCACAGGGAGATTAGCGAACTCTTCTGGGTTTCCCAGCTAGAAGGGGGTAGTGTTGAGTTGAACCTAACTAGTTTGGTTTCAGAGCCCATACTCTTAACCTTGGGGATGGCCTGCTTAGTTGTAAGGCTCAGTTTGGTGGTAGTGAGGGGGACAGAGTGGATGGCTCACCTCTTGGGGCAGAGTTAAATTTAATTGTTCATTTAATGTCTTTCTCCTTCAAAAGACTTTCAGAACAATCAGAGTGCATTGTATTTGCGCATTTATTCTGAGAGCAACCCCAAAATGCAATCAGTTATAATACTCCAATATATACAAAAGGGAATAACCATGAATGGAATATTTGCATAAAATCAAAATTGTCTACTTAAAGACTGGAAATCAGATTCTAGTCCGATGCCTTAGCTTAGGTTTCAAATTTCAGGATTACACTGCCATCTAGTGCAGACAAAACATTTCCCCAGAGTGTGGAAGCTAGTGAATCCATATAAAATTTCTTGGGATGCAACATTAAACAATGTTTATGTAAGGCTTCTTTCATAAAAGAGAAAGAACAATTCAGAATCAAGGATCTTTCTATATATACTGATAAAGGGTAACATGGAATTCAGGAACGCACTTTCTAGTTTTTGGTTGATAGTTGATAATAGTACAGAAGGGAAGGCTTGGGTTCCTGTACTTCATTTAATTTCAAGTACATTTCTTTAATACATATCCAGTAAGGAAATTAGTACAGTTGGGTTATTTTTTTCATGATCATGAAAGTTCCTGTAGGTCTTATGAGTTCAATTGATAATTATTTTAAAAATTTATCCTGCAAACACTTATTAAATGCTACAGTCAATAGCAGCTGTAAAAAGGAGGGGTAGCTTAATGGAGCTGAAACCATTACTTTTACGAGCAGCCTTTCTTGACGAGTAGTACCAGCGGCACCCGGGAGCTGGCTAGAAATGTAAATTCTCAGGCCCACCTGAAATCTTCTGAATCAGAAACTCTGGTGGGTGGAGCCCTTGATGTGTTTTTAACAAGCCATCCAGGTGGTTCTGGTGTAGCTTTGGGAACAACTGTTAGAAAAGATTACAGTATGTAGAAAAACATGCTGAGGTACAAGAATGTGGAGTTTCTTGGAAGTAGAAAAAGAGGCTCAGGACACGTATCAGCTGCTACAAACTGAAGATCCACAAGGCAGCAGATGCAGCAATATGTGTTGGAAGCCCACATATGGTGGAGGAGAATTGATTTTTCTCTTTCTTGGGGAAAGGGAAATTCTCATATTTTAGAGAAAACAAAAGTAACACATTGAAAGGCTTGGGGTAGGGATGGGGTTTATGTTAAATAACACATTGTTGTATTAATGGTCTATGGCAAAGACACATTTATCTGTGAGTGATTTCAGAGAGAAATGGCTGTCATCATGGGGCTCTATTTGCTTGCTATATATGATTAGGCTACAAGTATAGAACCAAAATAAGCAGATTCAAAATAGAGCTTTGATTATGGTGAAATTTCTTTACAGTAAAAACTGAACCCAATGCAAAACTGTGGGAGTCCTGGTTTTAGCAACTCTCTGATTGTTAATCAGCCTCTCAGCCAGATTTCTATGATAAATTTCAGGCCCTTGCTGTGTCTGATTTGTGGCATCCTCACACAACTGACATGTGCCCTTAGGCATTTTGGGTCTTTTATTTTTAAAGACAAGAGAGACGGAAGAAAACTTAAGCCTAGATACTATTAGGAAGCTAGTTTTTAAAGTGCCTCTTCTTTGTTTTACTCTATAATGTAATTAATAATGGGAGTTGTGGCATCTTTAATTAATGATATAAGTTAATGGGAACTTCACAAGAATACTTTCTAAAAAATATAGTCGTGTTAAAAGCAAGGAACTTGTTCTACCACTCATGAGTTTTATGGGGCATCCCAACTATTGTGCCCCGTATGGGGAAATAAGAAGAAAGCTACCTCTTGCCATTTCTAGTGCAGCTGTATTCTAACCCAATGTTTTTCAAACCATGGGTTGCAGCCCATTAGGTGGTCCTAAAATCAATTTATTGAGTTGATCACATCACTAAAAAATGTAATAGAATAAAACAGAAAATAGAGTGCACCACACTTACATGGGTAAGTACTATTTTCTGAAACTTTTGTTTCAGTTTTATGTATGCATATTTATCAAATCCATTCAATCCATCTTTCCAGAAATGCCAGAACCATCTTTCTGAAGACACATCTGAAAAGTCATTCTTGACCTCAAACTCTTCACTCATTTGCTTAACAGCCAGAATGAAGTCCAAACTCTTTCAAAGATTTTCAAGATCCCTTACTCATCTCCTCCCGCATGGTCCTTCTAACTGTCATTTAAAAAGAATCACCATCTACTCAGTTACTCAAACTTCTACTTCCCCACCAAGTCCTTTTCTAATGTTCCACCCATCAGTCTTACCTCCTCATTCTCATCTTGTCTGAGTTAAAATTTACCATCTCAGATAAGCCTTCTCTGACAGCGCAGTCTAGATCACCCTCTAAACCCACCCTTCCCTTCCTCTAGCACACTTTACCCTTTTTTGTATTTTTTAAAAATAATAGTTCCAACTGAAATTATCCTGTTTCTTCTTAAAGCGTATTTAGTATCTGTCTCCCCAGAAGCATGTAAGCTCCATGGGGCAGGGACCTCGTCTTGCTCTGCCATATTTATGCGCTGAGATCCATTCAGGCCTCATGGTAGAAAAGTCACCATTAAGTATTTACCAAGTGAAAGAGTTCCAGAACTAAACTTATGGTTCCTGAAGTATACTCCTCTACCTTTTTGTCATGGTATCTGTTGTTTCTTCTGCCCCAAATGCACTGTACCTGTTTGTTCTCTTGGTAGGCATCTATTCATCCTTTAAGATTTCACCTCCTTGAGACTTCCTGGTTCAAGATGGTAGTGTAGGGAGATCCTGAGTTCACCTCCTCCATCAGACGCAACAAATCAACAACTATACATGGAATAGTTTCCTCTAAAAAAGACCTGAAGACTGGATGAACAGAGCCTCCACAATAAGGGATAAAAGGGCAGCATGGAGATGGGTAGGAGGAGCAGGGACACAGTCTCTCTCACACACACAAAACCCCACTCCAGGAACAGTGATCCAAAATTGAGAGGTATTTAAGAAAACGTCGAATTTTCCCATAAGGAGTGAGGGCTTTGTGTTCCACATCAGGAACCCCAACCCTTAGGCCCTGTACAGGAGCGATGAAGCCCCCAAATGCCTGGGTTTGAAAAACAATGGGGATTATGTCCAGGAAAACCGTAGTACTGTAGGGGAAGAAGAATCCATTCTTAAAGGGCTCCTGTGCAGACTCAGTCACCCTGGGATCCAGAGCAGAAAACACCAGCTTGAAAACTGCCTGGACCATATGTGAGGGAGACCCACTTACTAATCTTAAGGCATGAGCTGGAGAGGCAGGGACCTGCTGGGACTCTCCCTGGGACAGACACACAAGTGAGTACCATTTTGTGATCTTATTCTACCTTACTAAATAATGCCAATGCTGGTGGGAGCCGCTTTGTAACTCTCCCTCTAATGTGCTAGTGCTGGGAGGTGTACCCTGCCGAGAGCCCCACCCATTCCCATGCCACAGCTGCATGTCACAGCTGAGCTAGATGAGAGCACCCCCCATACCCATGCCACAGTAAGTGGGCATGCCCAGACCACACTGGGGACGCCCCTTGAGCACCCAGCTCTGGTGGCCAGGGGAGACTGTGCTTCTGGGCCCCATGGGACATCTCCTACCCAGGGCCACTCCTTCAAGATTGGGAGAAGTAGCTGATTTGCCTAATACATAAAAACAAGCACAGAGAGTCAGGCAAAATGAAGAGACAGAGGAATAAGTTTTGAATGAAAGAACAAGACAAAACCTCAGAAAAAGATCTTAATAACATGGAGATCAACAATCCACCTGATAAAGAGTTCTAAGTATTGGTCATAGGGATACTCACTGAACTTGGGAGAAGAATTGATGATCATAGTGAGAATTTCAACAAAGAGACAGAAAATATAAGAAAGTACCAAACAGCAGTTACAGAGCAGAAGAATACAAAAACTGAACTGAAAAAATACACTAGAGGGATTCAACAACAGACTGAATAAAGCAGAAGAATGGACCAGTGAGCTGGAAGACAAAGTAATGGAACTCACTTAGAGCAGCAAAAAGAAAAAAAGAATTTTAAAAAGTAAAGATACTTTAAGGGAACTTTGGGACAACATCAGGCAGAAATAGCATTCACATTTTAGTGGTCCCAAATGGAAAAGAGAAAGAGGGCCATAAAACTTCCTTGAAGAAAAAATGGCTGAAAACCTCCCTAATCTTGGGAAGGAACCAGACATCAAGGCCCCGGAACCCCAGACATTTCCAAACAAGTTGAACCCACAGAGATCCACACTAAGACACATTATAATGAAAATGATATAAGTTAAAGAAAGAATCTTAAAAGCAGCAAAAGAAAGATACCTTGTTATGTACAAGGGAAACCCCATAAGACTATTATCAGCAGATTTTTCAGCAGAAACTTTGAAGACCAAAATGGAGTGACATGGCATATTCAAAGTGTCCAAAGGAAAAAAAACCTTTAACCTTTAACTGGCAAGTTATCATTCAGAATTAAAGGAGAGATTAAAAGTTTTCCAGATAAGCAAAAGCTAAAGAAGTTCATCACCACTAAACCGGTCTTACGAAAAATGTTATACATATATATGCACCCAATGTTATGCATATATATGCACCCAACATAGGAACACCAAAATATATAAAATGAAAATTAATGAACCTAAAGGAAGAAATTGAAAGCACTACAATAATACTAGGGGACTTTAACACCCCACTTACATCAATGAATAGAGATCATCTAGACAGAAAATCAATGAGGAAACTTTTGCCTTAAACAACACATTAAATCAGATGGACTTAATAGATATACACAGAACATTCCATCCCAAAGCAGCAGAATACACATTCTTCTCAAGTACATATGGACCATTTTCCAGGACAGATCACATGTTAGGTCACAAAAGAAGTCTCAAGAATTCAAGAAAATTGATCAAGCATCTCTTCTGACCACTATGGTATAAAACTAGAAATCAATTACAAGAAGAAAACTGGGGGAAAAAATGTGGAGATTAAACATGTTATTGAATAACCAATGGGTCATTGAAGAAATCAAAGGAGAAATTAAAAAATACCTAGAGGAAAATGAAAACAGAAATATGACATACCAAAATCTATGGGATGCAGCATAAGTGGTTCTAAGAGGGAAGTTCATAGCAATACAGGCCTATCTCAGGAAACAAGAAAAGATCTCATATAAACAATCTAACCTTACACTTAAAGGATCTAGAAAAAGAACAAATGAAGCCCCAAGTTAGTAGAAGGAAAGAAATAATAAAGATCACAGCAGAAGTAAATGAAATAGAGACTAAAAAGACAGTAGAAAAGGTCAATAAAGCTAAAAGCTGGTTCTTTGAGATGATAAACAAAATTGGCAAACCTTTAGCTAGACAAATTAATAAAAAAGAGAGACTCCTCAAATAAAATCAGAAGTGAAAGATGAGAAGTTACATCTGATACCACAGAAATAGAAAGGAACATAAGAGACTACTGTAAACAGTTATAAGACAACAAATTGGACAATCTAGAAGAAATGGATAAATTCCTAGAAATGTACAATCTGCCAAGATTGCATCATGAAGAAAAAGAAATTGGAATAAACTGATTACTAGTAAGTACATTGAATCGGTAATCAAAAATCTTCCAGTAAACCAAAGTCCAGGACCAAATGTCTTCACTGGTGAATTCTATCAAACATTCAAAGAAGACTTAATACCTATCCTTCTCAAATTCTTCCAAAAAACTGAAGAGGAGAGAATGCTTCCAAACTCATTTTATGAGGTCAGCAATACCCTGATACCAAAACCAGACAAGGATACCACAAAAAAAGAAAATTACAGGCTAATATCCTTGATGAATATAGATGCACATATTGTCTACAAAATATTAGCAAGTCAAATTCAACAATACACTAAAAGGATCATACATCATGATCAAGTGACATGCAAAGATGGTTCAACATTTGCAACTCAGTCAACATGACATACCATATTAAAGCGAGGGATAAAAATCATACTATCATCTCAGTAGATGCAGAAAAAACATTTGTCAAAATCCGACATCCATTTATGATAAAAGCTCTAAACAAAGTGGGTATGGAGGGGAAAAAAGTGGGTATAGAGGGAACATACCTCAACCTATAATAAAGGCTATATATTACAAACCCACAGCTAACGTGCTTAATGGTGAAAGCTGAAAGCTTTTCCACTAAGATCAAGAAAAAAACAAGGATGCATACTCTTGCCACTTTTATTTAACATAGTATCAGAAGCCTTATTTAGGCAAACAAAAAAGCATCCTAACTGGAAAGAAAGAAGTAAAACCATCACTATTTGCAGATGACATGATACTATATATAGAAAATCCTAAATACTTCACTGAAAAACTGTTAGAACTAATAAATGAAGTCAGTAAAGTTGCAGGACACAAAATCAATATACAGAAGTCTGTGGAGTTTCTATACACTAATAACAAGGTATCAGAAAAAGAAATCAAGAAAGCAATTCCATTTACAGTTCAATCAAAAACAAACAAACAAAAAATACCTAGGGAGAAATTTAACCAAGGAGGTGAAAGACCTATACACTGAAAACTATAGGACTCTGATGAAAGAAATTGAAGAAGACACAAATAAATGGAAATATATTCCATGCCCATGAGCTGGAAGAATTAATATTGTGAAAATATCCATACTACCCAAAGCAATGTAGAAAGTCAATGCAATCCCCATTAAGATTCCAATGGCATTTTCCACAGGACTAGAACAAATAATTATAAAATTTGTAAGGAGCCACAAAAGATCCCCAAAAGCCAAAGCAATCTTGAGAATAAGAATAAGATTGGCGTTATCATGCTCCTTGATTTTAGATTTTACTGCACAGCTATAGTAATCAAAGAGTATGATATTGGCATTAAATATATGGACACATATATGTACAGTTAATTTATGACAGAGGATCCAAGGACATAAAATGGAGAAAGGACAGTCTCTTAAATAAATGGTGTTGAGAAAACTGGACAACAACATACAAAGAATGAGACCGGACCCCTGTCTTACACCACACACAAAAATTACCTCAAAATGGATTAAAGATTTGAATGTAAGACCTGAAACCATAAAATTCCGAGAAGAAGACACAGGTGGTAAGCTCCTTGACATCAGACTTAGTGATGTTTTTGTGGATCTGACTCCAAAAGCAAGGGAAACAAAAGCAAAAGTAAACAAATGGGACTCCGTCAAACAAAAAAGCTTCTGCACAGTGAAGGAATCCATCATCAAAATTAAAAGGTAACTTACTGAATGGAAGAAGATATTTGCAAATCAAATATCTGATAAGGGCTTAATATACAAAATATATCAGGATCTCATAGAACTCAACAATCAAAAGCCAAACAACCTGATTAAAAAATAGGCAGAGGATCTGGAGAGACATTTTTCAAAGAATACATACAAATGGCCAACAGACACATGAACAGATATCCAGCATCACTAATTATTAGGGAGATGCATATCAAAACCACAGTGAAATATCACCTCGCACCTGTTAGAATGGCTATTCTCAAAGACAAGAAGTAACAAGTGTTGGCAAGGATGTGGAGAAATGGGAACCCTCTAATACTGTTGGTGGGACTATAAATTGGTTGAGCCACTAATTCAAAAATATATATGTACCCTTATGTTTGTTACAGCATTATTTACAATACTCAAGATATGAAAATAACCCATGTCCATCAATGGATGGATGGATAAGGAAGATGTGATATATATATTCCATTGTATATATATATATATATATATATATATATATATATATATATATGTATATATATATACACACACACACACACGAAGAAGGAAAAAGACAAATACTGTACAATTTCACTCATATGTGGAATCTAAAACAAACAAGGAAACAAACAAATGAACAAAGAAAAGAGAACAAAAACGAACTCGTAGATACAGAGACCAAATTAGTGGTTACCAACGGGGTAGGGGGTTCGGAGGTCAGCCAAATGGGTGAAGGATCAATTGTGTGGTGATGGATGGTAACTAGACCTTCAGTGTTGATCATTTTGTAGTGTATACAGATGCCAAATTATAAAGCTGTGCACCTGAAACTTCTATAATGTTACATGCCAATTTTACTTCAGTTAAAAGAAAAAAAAAAGGTTTTTTAAATGAAAAATGTCCCAGTGCTCCTGGACTGAGTTCATACTTGTTTTCAGTGATGCTGCAGCCTCTTTCACTCGCTGTTTTGCAGTCATTATTGTATTGGATTCCCCACTGGGGCATGAGCTTCCTCAGGGCAAGGTTGTGTTTATTCATGCTTTTTGTCCCTTCAACTCCTAGCCCTTGGTAGCAGTGGCATATACTTGGGGTACATAGTGATTCAAGAAGTGTTTGTTGAATGACTGAGTAAACTGAGTAAAAGAAAGCAGATAATCAAGGCAGATGATTATTTGTGATGATGTTCCCTGATTTAAACTGTAAATAAATAAAATTCTGGGTTTATAGAAAGGAAAATATTAGTGTATATGTATGTTGTGTAGAGGACAGTGTGTCTGGGGTGGGGGAGGGAGTAAAGAAGGGTAAAAACACAGTTACTCTGTATCAAATACTTTTATTTACAAAATGGATCATTTAAAATATCAAGCTGTCAATGCATTGACAGTCTGATATGATTGACCAGATTTCATTTCCACATGGTTTTTCAGGGTCAGAACTGTTAAGTAAGGTGAGGGAACAGAGTTAATGATAAAAAATCTTGTGTGCCTATGATTTTAGGATGCAGCCTGACCCAGACAGGAACAGCTTGGGGTTTGCACTGTTCCCTGTGAGACTCTAATGTCATATTAGGAAATATGATTAAGAGAAAATGGGGGTGGGAGGAGGAGAAAACCTGTCCTAAATATGTGTGTGAGATAAAAATATCTTGTTTTCTCTGGATTTACATTCTTCCTTAATAGAGTTGTTGCTTGCTCTTCACCACCTTAAATAAAACTGCCAAGCTGGAAAGAAGCCAAACTACTTATAAACAAACCCATTTTCTTCTCTATTCTTTTATTAAAGTCTCCCCCACACTTGTCTTCAGATCCTAGCTGTAGAGGATTCTTCAAAGTGAGAGGGAGGGAAGGCAAAAGCAGAGGTGAGATCTCTAAAACACTTAACAAAAGGATTTCTCGACCACTTAATTCCATAGGGAAATCTGCCTCTTCTTTCCCAGAGTATTAATATTAGAGGATCTGTACTGCAGATAGAGAACTTCAGTGGAGAGGGTCCCTTTGGAAAAGGTCCTTTTCCCTGTGGAGCTAGGGCTGGCTTACCCTGTGTGATTTCAGGATGTCAGGAGGTCCCCAGCTGCACAATTTCTCCTCTGATGTCCTACCAGCAGAGGGTCAGTTCTTTGGGCTAATAAACTGCCCCATTTATGTAAGATAAGCCCTGGCTGACTTATAAGAATAAGCTAAGACCCTCTGTAATTCTGTGACTCAGCCAACATGGCTGCCCTAGGAAACTGCAACTTTGATAGATGGAAGAAGAATGACAGGGCCGTGTGGAAAGCCCCAGACAACGTGAGGAAATGGATGTCCCAACGCCGGGGGGAGACAGGAGTCCAACAGATATGTCATGAACAGAAAAGTGATGGGGGGCAAATGGACAGTGGAGTCTCAACTTGTCAGGCCAAACCCTCCAGCGACCTGAGAGAGGCAGAAGAGGAAAGGATTTTAATTTTTTCTGGGGTGGGGGGAGCACCAAACAAAACATAAGAAGCAACACTGCTTATTTTGCAGTGAAATAGAAAGTTTAATTAATTTAAAAATTAAAGAAACGTCAAGGAAGCAAAACAACTTCATGCTAGATACCATGGACTTATTAGGATCATTGGATCCTCCGACCCTGAAAGTCCTTTGATTTTGGGCTGGACCATCCTGAGTGGGTGGCATGGGAGCTTGCTCTCAAGCTGCTCAGGTTCTGGGAGAGGGTGGGTATGTGTGACACGGGGCTGATACAGATCTCTTTCTCCAGGTCTCTGCTCCTTGTAACTGGAACTCAACTTGTTTTTAGAGCATAATATGCTGCTGATTTCCAAAGATATTCTGCTCAGCTGTGGTGCTGTAACTATAGAGTTTAAGAAGAAATAAGACCTGGGCTTGATGTTACATTTTATCAAGATTTCCAGCCATCAAGTACAGAGAGCTTGCGTGTATTAAGTAAATTAGCTGTGCAACTTTGAAGTTACAAGTTACTTCATTTTCTGGGCCCCAGTTGTCTCATTTCTAGAATAGAGATAATTTTAGTCTTACCTTACAGTGAAATGAGAATTAAATGTTATCAGGCGTCAAGTACTTTCAATAGAGGGGCACGCATGGTGAAGTGTTAGCTACAATGGCAATGATTATGGGGAATAAGGATGGTTTTCCAAAGCCAGGTGTGAGGCTCTGCTATTTTGTTTGACTCTTTAACAATTGTTTGGGGTAACTATGTTCAACTTGTATTGCAGTTAAGGCAACTAAGTTACAGACAGATTAACTACTTTGCCTGAGGACAACAGCTGAAGAGCTTTAGAACAAACCGGGATTCAACCCTAGGTTGGCTGGGCACCAGGGCCCCTGTGAATTCCCACATCCCTGCCTTCCAGGGAGCCCCTTTTTACCCCTGTCCTCCAAAAGCTTGCAGTGTATTCCTAGAGCAGTTCTCAAAGCTTCCACTGTATTCCTATAGCAGCTTGCCTGGATTTTTCTGGTGAATTTCTCCACATCCTGATTTTTTTTTTTTTTTTCAGCAAACGTTCCCTTGCTAGTCCCTCCTTCAGTGTAACCTTGTTAGCTTTGTGGACACACCCCTGGCTAGGCCTGGCCTTACAGGGTGGCCTCTTCCCACCCCTTCCCTCTGCTTTGGCTTAAAGTGTCACCAGATGCCTCTGGTTCACTCCCTTTGCTTTAAGCCCTCACAGGGGCAGGAGGGACCGAGGCTGGCCTGGGGTGGCACTGAAGGGGTCCTGGGGGAGCACTGACTTCCCACAACCCCTTCTTCATTGGGACTGTTGGCAACAAAGGAAAAGCAGTTGGGAAAATGAAGAACTTCTGGTAAGACCTTGACGCAGAAAAGAGTGGTGGGGAGATGGGGCTGGGGACCCTTGGAACCCAAGGTCTGTGTTTTTGCAGTGGTGGTAGGAGGGGAGGAGGGGAGGGGAGAGGGGAGAGCAGAGAGACAGAGATAGATGACGGAGTGAGACAGAAAAGAGCAAAAATGAGAGACAGGAGAGAGACAGAGAAAGAGGGAGAAAGAGACAGCCACCCAAATGGAGATGCAGAAAAAGGAAGATAAACGAAAACAGAGACAAGGGTATGGGTGTAGAAATAGTGAGACAGGTAGGTATGGAGAGAGTGAGACAGAAATGTGAGAACCCATTACATCTCTTAATCGGATTTAATAAAGAAAATGGAAAAAGTAAACTAGACTGAGGGCCGGTCACCTGCATTCATCAGGTGCGCCGTATTTAAAATAGTGAAGTAGTCCCCACGTGGAGGGACTCCTGTTCGAGTCATTTTTCTTCTCTCCTCTTCAGGAAAATCCCAGCTCTCTTCTTTGTATGCAGCTTTGTGGGACCTTGGGCATCCGCAACTGTCAAGCGTCGCCCAAGTAAGGACCACAGTTTCTAGATTTCAAAATGTTCCTCGTTCTGGAAAGGATCAAGCAGGGCTGTGGCTGAGTGAAGCATCCAGGGCCCTTCACACCCTCCTTCTTCACCCCTGCCTTGGCCGTGGGTGTGCTCTATAGCTTGTTTTCCGTGCTCAGTGTTGCACATGGAAAAGTCCTGGCTGTGATTGCAGCTGGGCAGCAAACCTAATCTGTGTGCTCCAGTGCCTTGCCCAGCGCCTACCTGGCTCAGATGGTGATTGGTGATGATGGATGGATAGATGGATGGAAGCCAGTAATCTGGGGTCAGGGGACATATAAAGAGTACGTTTCATGTACTGAAATGGCCAGGCCAAAGCTGTGTAACTGGAAAATGCTTTTTCTGAAATCTAGGACATGTCTGTCACCAGGTGAGGCTCAGCAGGGCACCGGGGTTGGACAGTTACAAGAAGCCTTCTGTGTTGTTGAAAAAACTGTCCCCCCCGCTACAACCTTTCACTTGTGTGAGGAGCACCCAATTTCATTCTAGGATTTCTCATCCTTCTTGTGATTGAGGGTTTAATTCTCACAATTCTTTTCTTCTTGTTACTCTTCCTTATTCTAAGATGCTGGTAATAGTCTAGTTGGGATGCTTATTTGATCTCTTAGAATAAATTTATGAAATTAAGTGCATCCTCTATATTTTGTTTAGGGTTAATGAATCCTAAGACATGCTCAACTTGACAAAGATTCTTAAGAACTTCACTTTTCAGAAGTCCCATTGAGCTGGCTCTGGATTCTCTTAGGATTTCTAAAATTTGTGGTGTTAAAGGAATATCTTCTAGCCCAAACCACCAGAAGTTTTCCAAACAGTTTTCTGACACTGTACCATTCAGAACATCATGCAGCTCTGGTTCCAAAAAGAACAAATTCTGAACTTCCCCAAAGGGAACATTTTCCCAACACAAATTATTAAGGCAACTTTGTGCCTTGCCTCACTTCCAGGATGGGTTGAAGATGAATAAATTATAATCATAGAGTCATAGAGTTAAAGCCAAATACACTACTTGTAAGTAAATATAGCATAGTTTAGTATGTTTAGTATAACTTTGTACTTTAAACAGTTGCTCAGCTCATTATTATTGATATATCCCCGTGATCCCTGTAGGGGTTGAGGTAGGATGACATGTTATCTCTCTTGCAGGGTTCCCTGTTAATTCAAATTCTAATGGTGAAAATGAACTCTGTCCAAAGATCAGGATTGGACAAGATGATTTACCAGGTGAGTATCAGTGTATCCTATTGGCAATGCATGTTTTCTATAAACCTACCCGATACATCTTTTATTTGGGAAGGTTGTGGAAAGGAATGAAACCAATCTAATTTTAGACTTTTATTTTGTGTTCTCTTTCTGTAGGGTTTGACTTGATTTCTCAGTTCCAGATAGATAAAGCAGCATCCAGAAGAGCTATCCAGAGGGTAGTGGGATCAACTGCATTACAAGTAGCTTACAAACTGGGAGATCAGGTAGACTTCAGGATTCCAACCAGGTAACGTAAAAAAAAATACTTGATCTAATTATCTGCCTCAAGCGCAACTTAAAAAATGAAAATCTAATCAGTGTTGAGAGTCTTCTCCTGCTCAGTGTTTCTTGGATCATGATTTTATTTAAAGATGAAGGAATTTATTTACCTACCAACCTTTAGTACCTGAATATGTGAATGCTCTTCATGTTTTCAGTGTGTAATTTACTTTCCATTCCAGGAAAAAAGGATCACTGAGACTATTATACATTGATTCAGGACATGTTCTTATTACTTTGCTCTGTTTTTCTAAAATGTGTCTGGTTTTGCCTGAAAGGACCCTCTGTGAAAAGTGCCAGAGGTTAAGCATAAATTTTTTTTAACATCTTTATTGGAGTATAATTGCTTTAGAATGGTGTGTTAGTTTCTGCTTTATAACAAAGTGAATCAGCTATACGTATACATATACATATATCCCCATATCTCCTCGCTCTTGCAGCTCCCCATAAATTTACCTAGAAACCACTAAGTGGATAGAAGGCTCACGATGGCGCTGTTCAAGCATCCTGGTGCTGAAATAGATCCACACATCTAGTGCTTGGCTCCTGGCAGGGACCAAACAAAAGCAAAACTAGAATAATGATAACAGAAACAATGGTAGTGATAATACTTTAAAAATCCTGCATCTCCTTCTCTGGAACTAAGCCTTTTCGTCTTTAAATTATTATAACTGAGGTGGTTTAGTGCATGTGTAAGTTTTGAATCATGCCACTGCTAGGAATGAGCTTCAGGGTTTTCAGTTTTATATCACCTAAAAACCTTAAATGTGATGATGATGATGATGATGATTGAATGTTTTAGGGCACTGTAAAAAATGTAATTAAGATTCCTTTGGTATATGAATGAGAAAATTAGGGCTTTGATAGAAATTAAGATGTAAAGGTAAATAATGATTTATAAGAGCAGTAAAAGGATATCATGAAATTCTAAATGTTTATAGTAATGAAAATGTTGTTAAAATTAGAATATTCTGATATAGTGCCAGATTGCAGATAGAAATTCATGTTTTGAACATACTATATTTTATAAAACAAAATAGTGTACTGTATAAGCTCTTTTTATAGATTTACTAATTAACATCTTCACTACAATTTTGTGGTGGGGACATTATTATCCACATTTCATGGAGGAGAAAACTGAGGCCAGAAAGTTTGTTACCTGCATAAGGCCACAGGGTTAGGAGGTGCTGGGAGGATTGAAACCCAGGCAGAATCATTTCCGAAGCTGTGCTTCTAACCACTATCCCATACTGACCCTGGAAACCAGTCACATTTGGAAAGATTAAAGGCATGATAGCAGCCATTGACTTTTTTCTTATATTTTCTTTTCATGTGCTAGATGTGTTCTTAAATAAGCTTTAGAATACTTTGGTTTTTCTTTCTTCAGTAAAATAATTAAACATGACACAAGACCCTCAAGGTTGACCTTTCTTCTCTATAATTTAAGGTACAATCTGGACTGTCATTAACTCTAAGTTCAGAGGTTGATAAACTTGAGGCCATGAAGTCTTCCTACCTCCTGCTCATCTTCGTTGTTGTTTTTCTCTAAGTGCCTAGAGTGATCACGAAATAGTTTTCACAGGTAAAAATGTCACAGGACGTTTTTACCAATGTCCCGTATTTTCTGTCTCCTTGACTCCTTGCTCCCACAAAGACTAAAGGCTCTTGTTTTACTGGCAAGGCTTATTAAGATATGAAGAAAGAAGGAGGAAGGAATAGAAGAAGAGAGTAGCAGAAAGAAATAAAAAAGGAAGGAGGAGAGCCAGAGGGCTGAGATAGGTGGAGTCCCTTGGGCAAGCTGCTTAGACTGTCTTTGATTCTGTTCCCTCAGTTAGGAATAATAATAATGATGCCATTGGTTTGCCATGAAGAGAAAATGTTAATACATGGAGATGACGAATAGAGCCTGGTACATGGGTATTTGTGAAATGTTTATTGTAAGTGGTGGAGAGCACTAGAAGAGAGAAGTGTAGATGGGGGTGTTTTCACCTTAGTGGATTCTTTCTTTACGAGCTGCCCTCCAAGTCCTATTCACTCAAGAAAGGCAGGGACAAGAACTGCTCTCAAACCATGCATGCAGTAGACTGTCTTGGTTTTTAAGGGAATCTGTGCAGGAGAATATAGGCTCCGAAGGAGTGAAAGAAACTATTAGCAGGATCTTTCTGGGAGGGAGAGTATGGCATATGGAGCTAATGTGATAGAGTCACGATTCATCCTTATTTATGTTTTCAATTTTAAAAAAATATTAGGAGCCACATAATTTTGGTGCTTTATATTCTTTTTTTTAGGCATAAGAGTGCCACAATCTCAACTTGTACTTCAAATATATTGTGTCTGTTTGCAGTAACAATCCTTAGCTTTTCTTTGGGTTAAGGTCATAAACAAATGTTCCAAGGTTCAAAGATTTCTTATCTTTTATTCAAACCCTATGGTTCTCCTTTTAAGGTATTCTGTACAGATTGTAACATAATGAAATAAATCATTTATAGATTCAGCTTCTTTTAAATTATGTATCCTGTCAAGTTTACTTATCGATGTGTAGAGCATAGTTGCCAGAAAAGAATCTCAGTTGTTCAAAAAAGAAAATGGGACTGACTGTTCTATAAACTTATGAGGACTTTTAAATGGCCTTAGGTGTACACAAATAAACAGACACACATATATATTTTATTAATTTGAACACTAAAAGGAATTTTCTCTTCTCACCATGTTTTTCCTCTTACCATTCTCCTCTTCCCTCTTACTGCATTAACCTAGTTCGAAAGATTAATAGCATGATAATCCTGATGACATTTGTATAGACACACAAACACATATTATACTCATATATATGAAGAAAGAGAGATGGGTGCTCTTGGCTTCCCCACATGTTTATCATGAATCATTCTTCCAGCAACCTCAACCACCTACCATTTTAAAAAAGTTTTTGGCATTACATGACCAAGTCAGAAGTAAATGAAGACGTTTTGTCATATCCTACCTTCAACATAATCACTTTGTTCACTTAGCAGGAGAGATTGGATGAAGCACAAATTGGGAGAGATCCCTCTGTTAACCTCATAATGTCTTTGCAAAGGAGTCATGAGAAGTTACTGTGACTTCTAGGATCAAAACACCTAGACTTGTTTTTCCTAGAGACTGATGAAATTCTGCAGCCTTGCTCAGTACATCTTTAAACAAATATATAGGTGACACAGATAAGTTTTTTATTTTTTAAATTTTTTTATTATTATTATTTTTTACACAGATAGGTTTTTAAAAGCCTAGAAAATTAATGCTTTAAGGAAGAGAAGATAAAATATTAGGATTATCTTCCTTCTTGGAAAAACTCACACCTCAGCAATAACTATCTTGGGCTCCCCCTAAAACTCTTTAAGTATCTAGTTAAATTCAGGTCATTGATTGGAAAGAATAATCAAAAAATTTATAATTTAAATGGACACTTGCCAAATTTCACCATTGAATAAAACTTTTAAGTTATCTCCTAGCTCCAGATTAATCAAGGTTGGTTAAATGAGATGTATAAACTTCCATAAGGTTTTACAATTACACAGTAGGCAATATCTTTTTTTTTTCACTGTTTACAATTACTATTTTGTTGAACATTTACATTATTTCCAATTTTTTTGTTATTACAAATGATGCAATACATGTTTTGTAAATAAAGCTGTTTCACCATTTTGTGATTACTTTCTTAAGTTTCCAAAATGAAAAGTATTGGATCAAAGGGCATGAATATTTTAAGGATTGTGTATGGATCTAGTATTATCAATACTAACATATCAATATTAATTTAAAGTAGGCAACGTCTTATACTGTCATTAGTGAACCTTAGTTTCTTCTTTAGAAGAACTTCTGGAATAGGTGTAATCTGAGAAATCTAAAGTCAAAGGAAATATGACAAATAGAATCTATATTAAAAACAAATATCAAAATAGATATGCTAGACATCCTTTTTCTGGGAAAATAGGATAGTAAATAGTTCTTGCATACGTTCTTTTCTTCTTTAGTTCCAAACTGAATCTTCTAAAATGTACATATTTAAACCTCCTGTACACTTGACAGACATAAAATATATTTAGCAAATTGAAAGCTTTGCAATAAGAATAATAAACATCACCAGCAATCAGTTAAAAATATGAACTGAAAATTGAATTCACCCAGTGTTATAAATAAGAACTAAAGTCATATTAGAAAATAATGACTAAAGAAGTACTTGGATGATAAAAGAATATTCAGATGAAGCTTTCACATTTTTGTTATTTTTATAAAACTAACAAAGCAATGACATTTGTTGACATAGTTGACAGCTAACTATGACAGCTAAACATTTGGGGCTGAGGAAATTTTTGGTTTAGAACTTTTCGACCCCGACAATATATTTTAATGTAACTGCACAGTGCATATGCTAATACAATGAATTTTTATGTTATTCATATTAGTTTGTAACAAATTAAACCAGTATCCACTTAGCTATTTCTTCTTGCCTTTTCTTCTTTACACAAGAAGAGGGCTATAAAACAGGAGTTTGACCTGAAGGAAGGTTATTTGGGACTTTGGATCCTGGTCCATAACTGTTCAGACAAAATTAATTGACATCTAGTTTTCCTAGGATTTCTCCTTTGCTTAGGAATTTTTCTATGCTTATAAGGAGGAAGGTAGAAGGAAACAACCTTCAAGCCCTTGAAGCTAAAGATGTAACGGTGATGTTTACATTTACTATGTCCTGATTTTTTAAAGTTCGGTCTTCAGCTTTTAGCCTCTTGGCTTCAACAGAAGACCCAGGTAGCTGGTGCAGCTCCAGATGGCTACCTCCACAGAGAAGGGGGATGCAGGAGGGACTATGAAGTCTTATGCAGCCATTTAGAGCAGTAAAGGAAGTTGCCATGATACAGATTTAACTCGCAGATTGGGGAACAACTGGGTTGGAGTAGAGAATTAATAACTGGTCACCTTTCCCTGGTCACATGTCCAGCGACAAGCAACCAGCTGCTACTTTAACACACTCTAAAGTCCTTGGAAAAGACAGACACGCTCAGCGTGAAGGGGTTTCTTATGTCTGCAAGTGACCGATTCTCAAAATACTTATGAGTCTAGGTTATACTTGGGGAGGGGAAAATCCAAGCAATTATGGAAATAACAAAAAATCCTAACATATTACGTTAAAATAAAATTTCAAGAACCCGCTTTAATTAAAGGGTGTTCTAAACTGGTAGAGCTGATTTGGATTCCAAATGATCTCTTCTCTCATTTGTGGAAGAATGTTGCCCAGAACTTTGCAAGAATGTGGTTTTGGCGGAATGTGTTTTTTGAGGTGGAATTGCTGAATAGCAGCTCTTTAAGTAGCATAAATAGTAATACTGTTGGGATTATGTGACATTTGGGAACACTCCTTAGCTATGAGGGAGGGTTTTTTTTAATGTGTATTTTAAGATGAAACATTAATGTACATGAATGAACTTCAGTGAAGGTCTTTATGAACAGTCATGAAAGAACAACTTGTACATGGTTTTTCACACTGGAGCCTTTCTGTAGGTCTAGAATCTAAAACAGCATAATTAGGAATTATGGTAATATGCTTGGGTACAGAAAACAAGGTTTATATTTACTGTCTTAAAATTTTACTCAGGCAATTATATCCCAGTGGGCTGCCTGAAGAATACTCCTTTCTAACCACTTTTCGGATGACTGGAAGCACACTTGAGAAGAACTGGAGCATTTGGCAGATTCAAGATTCCTCGGGGAAAGAGCAAGTTGGCATGAAGATTAATGGCCAAACAAAATCTGTTGCATTTTCATACAAGGGACTGGACGGAAGTCTCCAAACTGTGACCTTTTCGAATTTGCCCTCCTTGTTTGATTCCCAGTGGCATAAGATCATGATTGGCGTGGAAAGGAGCAGTGCGACTCTTTTTGTTGACTGCAACAGAATCGAGTCCTTACCTATAAAGCCAAGAGGCCAAATCGATGTCGATGGCTTTGCTGTGCTGGGAAAACTTGTAGATAATCCTCAAGTTTCTGTTCCGGTAAGTATACAACCGTACACTGTGGGAGATTAAAACAAACACAGATTGATGAAAATTAATACCTCAGACATCTTTAAAAATCATCCGAATATCTTAAACAATGGACAGTTATTCATCTTTAAAAGTCATTCAAGCAGTTTTGCAAAATGCCTTCAGTGCCTCTTTTGAGCAGAACACTTGCCAGATGGAATGGGGAATCAGAGCAAGTTGAGTAGACGGTTCCTCATCCTGAGGAGCTTGAGGTCTACTTGGGAGATGCTACATGCCCACCTAGAGCACCCAGAATCCTTTGAGGCAACTTGAAAGAAACCCATACTTGTGTGGTACATATTGCTTATAAATAACCAATGAGCATATTCAAAGTAAGGTTAAGATGAGTGGTGGGT